>NC_137156.1:12896313-13386448 GCF_951394435.1 Stenella coeruleoalba
CGTACCGCAAAAAAAAAAAAATGTAATGCTCTTTAAGTTTCTGAAGCACATGCTTAGAGAAAACTTTCACTAAACAGAAAAGCAACAGCAAGACCATTATCCCTTCACAGAAACCAGCAAATAAAGAATGTATGCACACAACACCTGGATTTGCTTTCCTGTTTCTTTGCCAGTGACTTTTCTACATACATGTATCTATATGATTAGCTGACTGTCAAACAAACATTCAGAGCACTGAATGACATGCAGTCACACAGATACACTCGCACACAAAAGAGAGCAAGGCTGCTGCTATTTCAGTATCATGAAATATTTTCCTAACCATGCACAGATGGAAGTACAGACTTTTCTGCCAACCGCCTGGTTCAGAAACTTTGCTCTATTTTTAATTATTTGGTTCAGAGGACCCATTTGTGATTAACTTCTGTGTTGGATGGCACAGCAAATAAAGTTCCTGACCCACAGCAAAGAACACTGAGAGAAGCTTAATTACTTTTAAACAGCAAGCGTAATATTGTAAACCATGTGTAGGGACAACTAAATTGTCAAAGACCTGTTGATGGTTCCTGCAGTTTGAAGCTGTGGAGTGTATCAGTAAAACAAAAATCCAGGAGGTCTTAAGGAAGTGACACCAAAATGAAGTGGGTTTTTTCCTCCTCTTTTTTTTTAAATTGAGGTATCACTGACATAAAACATTACATTAGCTTCAGGTGTACAACATCATGGTTCAAGATTTGTACACACTGTGAAATGATCACATTAAGTGTAGTTACCATCTCCTAATGACGTTCTTAATAACAAAGAAATGTTGGTCTTTGAGAAACAACAATGGAGTGAGAAATGGAGAGTAAAGAATTAATAGTGTCGCAAGGACTAATCTTATTAGCACTAAAAGTTTCACTTTTGACTGGGATCGGAGAATGGAATGCCAAAGCTTTACGCACAGGAAATAGACTCAGATGCAAAGAGAAGTTGGTCAGGAAACTCAAACCATAGAATTCAGAATCACACACTACAATTGCTGAGCAGATAAATCCCAGAAGAGAAGCAGAAAGAGAAGCAGTGGTCTAGCAATAAGGCAGAAAAGACAGTCAAGGTAAGAATGGAGCAGGTTGGAACTGTTTTATATTTTTAAGCTCTGTGTTACTTTTTAAAAGCTGTTTCCAAACAGAAAACAGTAAACCCAAGTATCAAATCAGTATAAATACAGAAAGGAAATAAAATATAAGGCATCCAGGTAAGAACCCTGAAGGTAGAATAGAGCTAAAACCTAAAAGACATTTATTCCTAGAGAAGTTTTCTTTTGATCAATTTCCCTAAAATTTAAGTCTTTGATGTACCTGGAAAACCTCAGATTCTACTGAACAATAGGTCACAGAGAGCCAAAATGTTTCAGGAGTAATAGTTTGCAAATGAGTCCAAGATCAATGCCAGAATGAGATGGCAATTGAAAAAACTCAACAACAAGCACCTAATTTCTTCTTGAGAAGTGTACAAATGGAGAATAACAGAATACCCTTGGCAGGGGGATTCTGAAGTCCAGCTTCTTAAACCACTATCACTGGCTACTAGCTTTTGGCTGGGTTGGTTGACATGGCAAGACCGTTAGAAGGACACAGACAGAGTTGTGGGCAATTATGAAAGTTCAATAATTGGAAGCAATTCAGGGAGCCATCATGTGGAGGAAAAAAAAGTGATCTGTTCCAGAAAGTCCAAAATAAAGTTGACTCCTACTATACATATTCATATTCTTCCTTCTCTACTATGCAAATCAGTGAAGTATATGCATGGGTATGTGTGTTGGCAAGAGACTAGAATATTTTTTAAAAACAGAATTAGAAAAAAAGCACATCTACGACTGAATTATTGATAGTTGCAAACGGTTTCATAACACCAATGTAGTATGATTACTATGGGCCACAGGCCATGGCTTAGAAATGGTTTTTATTTCATTTAGAAATGTTTCTATTTGCTATAACAATAGCCACTGTGCTGGGATGGGATTTGACCTGTGTCTTTGTCCATAAAACAATCCTATAAAATATGTAAACATGAATTCAATTTTCTTTAAGTCAAGAAAAACAAAACTATGGTTGTCAGAACAAGAACGGCTTTCTGTGGGATATTCTAGTTAAATGAAAGCTATTCAACCTGAATCAATTGCTGTATCCATTCTCCAATACACAGCAGATTTATATTTCACAAGGTTTTTGACACAGAACAAAATGTTACTGAAATACCTCTTCCATTCCTTTTGTCCTACATAACATTCCAGGGGCTGAACTCCCAACATGGGGCATATATTTGTCAGCTTCTGTTTGCACTGGTTCTATTCTAGTTTGTCTTTGTTGCAAATTTTCCGTGTTGACCCTTTCCTGGCAAAACATTAATATAGACTTTTGGTTGTGTTGCAACTTGCAATAAAAAAAAAAAAAAAAACCCTTACATTTTTATTCTGCACCATCTTTAAGCACCTGTAACTATTAAAAACAGGCCCTGCTGTTTACACCAATGACAGAACTTTTTTTATATACATCTGCTTATATAAACACTAGAAATTCAGGGAGAAAATTATTGCGATCCAACAATCCACACATTCCTACGCAAAACCAATCACTTGAGGATTTAAAAGCTAGATCTGTGGCGAGAGACAGGCTAGAACTAGCAGGAACAAGTCTGTACAAGATGAATTTATCCTCCACTGCCTCTCCGCTCCAGGTCATCCCAGGACTAGGCTTGTGGGAAAATGCCAAGATGGAAAGAATGGGTTGGTGCCTGTTTTCTAGCATATCTGTGTAAAAGACTCAACAAGAGCTCAGAGCGAGCTGCTGCTCTGAAAGGGACAAAAGGTGTGGCGCTGCAGCATGGTCCTGGCCATTGAATGCCTAAGCCTAAGGCAGCTCACACTCGGTCAGAAACGGATTTCAGACAGTGGGGAGCTAAAACACTGGATCTCAGGGATGATGTCCAAGAGGTGGTCTCTGAAGCTGGGTGTCATCCTTTAGGGTGGCCCAGAATTAAATGGTGACGCATTATGCCTCCTGGCGAGTTCATATATACTTTGAACGGCACAGACACCAAGTCCCGTGGACCTCCACCGAAGATCTTGGGGCAAGGAGAGACGTCCACCAGCGCTCTCTGTGACCTGTTAGAGAGAAACATTCTTAGCTACTCCGTCACCAAGCAAAACTCCCCAGCTAGGCTATAGCGCCTTGACTCCTAGGAAAAAGCTGTAAAGAGATTGCCGGGAGGAGGCCTACAAGAGAGATGGCCTTTGTCTGGTTTGCAGAATCACTGAGGAGGACTCCACATATAAAATCTAGCTTCCGTAAGCCTCAAAGAGAATCAGATTCCAAGTATTTCTGAAACCAACAGCACGGTCGTCAGCACCAATTACTTCTGCAGAGACAGAAAAGGCTTCATAACAGTTATTATACGTGCTTCTGGCATCAAGAGATGGATGGTGATTTCTACTAAAAGATTAACTGCTAGATGTCCCAGGACAGCAGATACTCATCATGAAAGCAACTCAGTGTCTCGCACTGGCTCTCTCCAGACCAGGAGGCATACCTCTGATTCACAGGGGGCTGCGTGAGCTTCCTCTGCCCTCTTTTGTAGCATCCAGCAGAAAGACAGGAGGGACCTACCAATATGGAAGTGACCTGACTGTAATGCCTTCCCACCCACATAGGAAAGAACTTCCCAGAGAAGATGGCATCAGTTTTCAAGATTCCATGGATGAGATCAATACAATTTCCTGATGTTTTTAACTTTGCTGACACTGGTGCCTTAAAGGAAATATAGCTCGAGAAGCTTAACTTGAAAGGTGTATTGGCTGCAGAAGAAAAAACACTCTCTACCCATCCGTCAAGTTCAAGCTTAGGCACTACAAAAACTAACGTCAAAATTTATAAGAGGGAATGGTGTACATTCAAGGGGCTGTACTCTTGTCTTTCTCCATCTTCCCAGCTCCATCTCAAAACTGCTCTATTAGGCCCCTTGGATGAAGCAAAGTTCTGTCTTTTCAGTCTACAGATTCAGAGTCACAACTGCATAAGGCCTGGGGGATCTCGGCTTCAGAAGGTGATGGAGAAAGCACTGAACTTCATGCAGGTTGCAAGGCCCAGGTGACAGCACAAGCCATGTGTGTTTTAGCCCTGAAACCTAGCAAATCTGTCAACCTCTTAGGTTTTGTTTCCTCCTCTAGAAAAGGAAGAGGATACTCTCTGCTCTAGGGAATCATTAGGACTCCCCAGGGCAACCAGTCATACGAGGCACTCTGACTCCTGTGATATGCTATTATCAGCTGAGATGGACCCATGACACACTAGCCACTGCACACGGTCCAGATGACTGTGGTCCTTAGGGCTATGTTTACTAAATTGGAGGCCCAGACTGCAAAACACCACCAAGAGAAAAGGGTAGTTGTGACTAGTCCTATAGAAGAAACAGGAAAACATAGGACTTCCATCCCAGTGAAGTCTTTGAAGACCCTGCACATTTAAAATGGAAAAGTTTAAAAAATTTTTTTAAGGAAATCGTTTCCTGAGACTTCAGGGTAAAGAGTAAAAAGTGCAGCATTTAGAGAAAGAAACTCCAAGATTAGTCAGGTCATTGAATGTTCTCTGCACAGCAGAATAGCAAACAGCTAGTGTTTGTTCATTTTCATAGATTAATAACCCTCTCTCCAGGGCTTAAAGATGATATGAACTGTGACTTCCAGAGTTTTGTTTGGAGAAGGCTCAATACTCCTGGGTAAGACCCATGTTTCAAGGACACATGCAAAAATATTTCTGCATTTCACATTGCTTCTTACTCACATTGGCCTATTCTAATCTCTAGGATGACCAAAATGGATCTAAAGCTTGCTGGGAGGGAAAAAAAAAAAAGAAAGAAAGTAGTCTTCCCCCTTTTTTTTTTGCATCTGTTTATACAGATTGTTAAAACAGTCCTGTTCATTTGGATGACTCTGAGATGGAAAAATATATATAACCTGTTCCTTCTGAAGAGTAGAGAGAGGTACAAAGGGTTACAGAGGCTTCGGCAGAACAGGAAAAGCCAAAGGAAAACACCAAAATCTGGGCTTAGGTGCTATCGCTGTATTTCTTTCAAATGCAACAGAGAACATGGTTTTATGGAAGAAGATTTCTAAATAAAAACTAGATAATCTTTTCTCCTGTCAACAAATAATAGGTAACTTGTCTTATGGGCCTACGACCACTTACAAAAGGAACAAAACTGCTAATCTTATGAAAAGTGTCAGATCAGGCACCAGAGCCAGCAGCCAAAGAGAAACATTCTTTTCCCAGCTCCTTATAAAAAGACTGTCTTCCCAAAAAAGCCACAACTTGGGGTCATACTTCTCAATGGTCTGGATTACAGCACGGAGCCTTGAAAAGGGGAAGGACAATCAAAACAAAGTTCATCCAGAGTCCTTTCTGCCCCCATTTGGAACTTGCCAGAACAGAGCAAGGTAGAAAGGGCTTTGGGGCGCTGCAGTGGACAATGGGCCCAGGCCTCGGTTCTAATGTCAGACCCTCTTCCATACCTGTCAGAACCTCCATCAGAAGCATGCAGACCCTCACGTCAGTGATCACCAATGAACACCCTCTCCCTGGAAATGGTATTTTCACCCACCACCAACAGGGCAACTTCTAGACGAATTCATGTGCAAGAGAGAGGAGGTTGTCCCCGCCAACTCAAAGGGGCAGGGACACCACGGTCAGACCCCACCAGCCCCATTCCTCCTGGGCGGGGTCACGCAGAGGAGGGTTTCAGGGCTCCCTGGTCCATGGCGTGCTTTACCTCCACTTGACCAACCTTGCTTAAGACTCCAGAACTACTCTCTTCCAGATAAAATGATCTCCTTGGGAAAATTATCCCACCAAGAACTTTCACCTGAATCAGAGAGCAGGGTCACAAGAGCACATAAGGGAGACTGATCAAAGCAGAGAACAGGTGTTTAGGAGGTGAACCTCAAATCCACTCATTCATCCCACAGGTTAGCGATGTTTCTAAGAATCCTCACATCATCGAAATCCAACAGGAATTTTTTCATTGCAAAGAAAGACAGTTTTAGACATTCAAAAACACAGTGATTTTGTTTCCTGTGTTGAAGTTCAATGATAATAGTGTTTGGTGTGTTATAAGTGTAGTGCTATAAAATTTAAATATCACTGAGCAAATCCAGCAATCTATTCCGTATAGCTTTTGTTCCAGAAAATTCGTCACTAGGCTTTTCTTTCTCCTGAGCAGAGCCCTCTTATAAATTTTGGTCCCCTTTACCACTCATTCTTTGATGCACAAAGGTATTCAACAGATGCCATAGCTTTTTCCACCACTGTGGTCCACTAGGCCCCAGGGCTGGCTCCAGACCACAGTCCTGTAAGTCACGGTCTATATAAAGAGATGGAATTGCATCAATTTGCATCATACAAACCCACATTGTAGGGGAAATGCTTACATTTATTGCAGCCCTACTGGATGCCAAATGCCAAGAATGGTTGGTGTGGGGAGGGGGGGAAACAGTCCTTGCTGTCCCTGCTGTCACTGAGCTGGGAAAAGAGGTGCAAAATGTTACAACACGAGAAGAACAGCAGGGGGCTCTGGGAATCCCCGACAGGCAGCACAGGACTAGTCCCTCGGCTGCCCGAGGAAAGGACTCTAAACCAAGATTCAAAGTTAGCCACACAGATAGAGGTGGGTAGTTGGATGTCAAGGAAGGGGAACAGCACAACTAAAAGCTGGAACATAATAAGAAAGGACAGGGCACTTTGAAAGAGGAAATGCTAAATGACTGAAGCAAGGAAAGGGCAACAGATGAGTGTCAGTGCTGGGGAGATAAGCAAGGGACCCCAAAGCTGCTGGGCCAGGTTAAGGATTCAGAACTTCAATGAAAAACCAAGGAGGTGAAACAGAGATGCAGACAGATGTCTAAGCGTAAGAAATGTTCACTTTGGCCTCGGAGAGGAAAACGGGTTGGACCAGAACAAGTGCACATTGAGAAAGGCCATTGAGGAGGGACAGCACATCCTAAACCACCGCAACCCAGCAGGGCCACTGGTCCCAGTTCAGGTCTGGAGACCAGACTCCCCCAGAGCTCCATACCCGGGAAACTGCCCCTGCCCTCCTGCCCGCAGAGCTCTCTCCAGGGAAGAGCTACAATAGCAAGGGAAGCTGGGCAGCAGTGGGCCGCTCAGTCTAACCTGGATGAAAATCAAACCCACGAAGCTCACTCCTCAGCAGGTGGCCTGTCGGACTCAGTGAGCAGAAGGTGTGAAGAGCCCAACCCAGGATCCTCGAAGAAGGGTTCAACCTCGCCAAGCCTGGAACTCTTATCTCTCCAGGCCCACGGGAGGGAGGCTGCCAGGCCTCCAGCACGGCCCCCACGGCAGGGCTCCCCGAGAGAAACGGGGGTCAGCAACACAGGGCGGAGAGCCCCAAAGGTGGGCAGAGGAGACGAGGCATCTAGGAGACTGGCCCAGGATGGATCAAGGTCAAGGAGTGAGGAACAGGTGGGAAGGAAAGTAGAAAGGGGCCCTCGGCAGTAGAAAAGCACTAGGGTTTCAACAAGGAGCGGTTCCCTGGTGTTCAACAGGGGAGCGGTGAGCAGTTGAGAATGAGGACTATTCCAGCCAAGCCGAGCCGCTGGCCGGCCAGGTACAGAATGTGAGCTGCAGTCATCTCCCTTCTTCCTTCCAGGCTGGCCCTGGGTATGATCACAGAAGAAAAGAGACATCATAGAAAATCTTGGACTTTCATACAAAAAAAAGTCAGAGAATCCAAATGAAAAACAATCGGACTGGGGAAACAGCTGCAGTACATATGACTTTAAGAAAGATCAGTTTCTAGAGCACACAAAGAGCTCATAGGCACAGATGAGAAATTATCAAGACTCCCCGTTTGCTAATTGTATAAAAGAAAATCAGTAAGTAAACACAGATGGAAATGTTCTGCGACTGAGAGGGATCAAAGGAATGCAAATTTTAAAACCAAGAAGCCTATTAAATTAGCCAAAAAAGAGTAAGTCCCACAATTAATCAGGTTGAAGCAAGACATAGTCGTATATCATCAGTAACAATGTAAATGTTGTCTTTTACAAAGCAGTTCAGAGCAAGGCCCCTCCGTCTAGGAATAAGCCTTCTGACGTGACTGTACCCTAAGAAAATACTTAAGTGTACAAAGGTAATCACTGCAGTTTTATAATAGTAAACAATTAGAACCAACTCGAATGTCCACAAATAATACAAAACCTAAATTAAGAGAAAACAACTTGATGGTATATTATATAACCTTTGCAAAAGATAACTGTCCAGTCTAGGTTGCAAACCAGAATGTTTATGCTAAATAGAAAAGGCACAAGTGAAAAAAGATATATGTTAAATTGTCAAGAACTAAAAGACAACACCTAATAGTGACTTATGGACTGGGATGGTGGAATCAAAGGGAACTTTTGCTTTCATTGGTTTTCTCTTATTGTAGTAAAGTATAGACAACAGATGTTTAAAATGTAATATTTCTATCCATTGCACAGCAACTAACACCCTCTTCTGTGGAGCAGGTGGACCTTCAGTAGAACATCACACCCAAAACAGGGAAGGCGGTCCAGGCCCTCCCAAGTTTCAATGGTCCGTCTGGAATTCAAACCTGCCCACGAAGGACTGTGAAGGGTTCCTCCTACCCTGAGTACCCCCAAAGATACAACTCTTTCCTTAGTTCTTGTTTTTTTTTTTTCCAGCCCTTAAATTCTATACTTTCCCCTCCTTTCTTTTCTTTAAATTATGTACTGAGATCCTACCACAGGCAATATACAGTGAATGTTCATTTGATCCTTCCAGCAATCCTGTAAGATAGACCTTGTCATCATCCCCATTTTACAGATGAGAAAACTGAGGATCACAGATTTAAGAAATGTGGCCTGGGACACACAACTAAGGAGCCAGGGCTAGAATTCAAACCTTAACCTCCCTGTCTTCAAAGCCCTCACTTTTAACACCCCTATTGCCTCTTCCCTTCCTCTCAGCCTATGAAACAAACAAAACAACAAGACAAAACACTCTTAAATGTCACCTCTTCTATTTGCACTGGCTGCCGAAAAACACTATTCAATGAGTCAAGAGACATCAGTATGAACGGTTTACAAATGAACCAACAGGACCAAGTAATGCTATGCACACTAACTGGGAAAGTTGATGCAGAAGAAAAAACGAATCACCTCGAGCCTCAAATCTGCACCTGCAGGTAAAACCAAATGACATCCAAAGGATTTCTACTTGTAAATTAAAAGCAGAATGTGACCCTCGATGCTACTGCAAAGAGCTGAGCTTCTGCGCTCTCCTTACAAAAAATTATTCCATAATTAGCAGAAAGATTCCTTCCAGTTATAACACAGCCACTCCAGAAATGGATGTTGTTTGGGGCATGGTAGCAAGAAGAGGAAAAAGGAGCCGAGGAAGCGGTAAGGTACGAAACTAATAGAGATGGGGTGATAAATGATTTTAGGCACCCCTTACGACTTACTTTATAAATAATGACACAATAATAGCTGAAAATGTAAATTCTAATTAGATACAAAACCGAACAAAGTCAAACAACAGCTAATGATGTTTGACAGAGCAAAGGTCTCTGGGGGAGGGTGGGGGCAACCGAGAGAAAGAATTACAATAAAATCTATTCATGGGACTGTGCCGTGTTAGAGATAGAAGAGGCCCGAGCGATCACTTCTTTCACCCGCTTTCTTTCCTGTAAATGGGGAAACTGAGGCCCAGCAAGGTAGAGTGGGTGGTCCATCTCACCTTGCAGCAGGGCAGTTAAAAGAAACTCGGTCTCCCCAAAAACCGCCCAACAGCTTTCTACCACACCCCCACTCACGCTGTGGTGTCCTGGAAAGCTACTCCATTTGAAATCTTATTTTGAAAAAATGGATTAAACATTCTATGAATATTAAATTCCTTTTTAATAATTTTCGAATGCACAGGGGCACACTGAAAAAAAGAAGCCTGGTTTTTATTTCTTTTGGAAAACTGCACACCGCTCAGCGTTTAACCTCGTATTGAGTGAAATATTAACAGGCCATATAATGGTTTCAGTGTTCCTTCAGTAAAGCTAAACAGAATTCGAAAAACATATCCCCCAGGCCTACAGTGGAGTTTCTGGAGCACACATTAAACTCAACGCTCCGCTCAACAAGCCCGTCACTGTTAAGTAACTCATCAGAAAATAAAGAGGGAATTACCAAAGGGGAATTGCCAAGCAATTAGTTCTCTGAAGCAGATGACATACAACTGCTGTAAGGGAGGAGCTTCCCCGTTAGTCATATGTCAGAGTCAGAGCCTCCTAATCTGTAAATAAAATGCATCACGTATGATTACAGCTCAGATGAAGGCTGGGGCTGCCATCCGCGTGTGCACAGAGGGCAAATCCCAAATCCTCCTGTTCTGTGTGTCTATAAAGCAAGACTTGCCTCTGAAGACATTTTTTTAAAAAATATCCTTGGTAATTTTCTTTCTTTTATGGAAGTATAATTGACCTACAACACTCTGTTAGATCCAAGGGCACAACAGAGTGATTTGATGGTTCTACACGTTACGAAATGATCATCACTTACATTCTTCAACTGTAAGAAAGACAAACTCTTAGTTTTCCCTGGGCAGTCTAAGAGAAAAGTGATCTTTCTTCTCTATCCTTGAGCACAGGCTCCGGACGCGCAGGCTCAGCGGCCATGGCTCACGGGCCCAGCCGCTCCGCGGCATGTGGGATATCTTCCCGGACCGGGGCATGAACCCATGTCCCCTGCATCGGCAGGCAGACTCTCAGCCACTGCGCCACCAGGGGAGCCCCTCTATCTTTTTGACATGAGTTGGTCAAGACTCATCACTGGTCCAGTGAAGGTGAGAAAATGAGCCTGGGAGGGGCAGGGACCAGAGATGAAGGGACAGGAGGGGCAGAGGTGGGGGGGGGGGGAGGGAGGGGAGGGGATACAAGCTCTGAGCTTCCCGATGGCCTCCCTGACTTAAGTGTGACCTCCTTTCGCCCCATGTTTCTTTGAGTTGGACTGGGTGCCACCCACCATCTATCAAACTGCAGAGAGAAATAGTTCTTATCCGCCAAACCTTGCAAACTGAGCACTGACCCAGTGAAACGCTTTCAAGAGTCAAAAGTTCATCACCTCACTTTCAAGAGTCAAAAGTTCATCACTGGACACCAAACATTTGGAGCCCAACTTAAGCCAATCCCCTGAAACACAGATAAGCATATGCCATGGTCATCATTTTCTTCAATTAATAATTATTGAAAGTGCGTAGGAATCTCAGGGAGGAGGACAAAGAGTGAAAAAAAGGGAAACAACACAGCAAAGACAGCCTGTATGTGACCCTGAACAGACAGGCACACCTGGAAAAGGAGGGCTTATCGTCCACGAACCTTCTCTGATCCTGACCTCTGAGAGTCGGCCGCACCTCTGCTGTGGGTCTTTAAATACTACTCCTGGGCACACCTTGCCTTACAGAAGGGGCTGAGGGCTTGAGAGACAGTGCATGGCAGCAGTTAAGAATACAGGCTGGGGGATTCCCTGATGGCACAGTGGTTAAGAATCCGCCTGCCAATGCAGGGGACATGGGTTCGAGCCCTGGTCTGGGAAGATCCCACATGCCGCGGAGCAACTAAGCCCGTGCGCCACAACTACTGAAGCCTGCACGCCTAGAGCCCGTGCTCCACAAAAAGAGAAGCCACTGCGATGAGAAGCCCATGCACCACAACGAAGAGTAGCCCCCACTCGCCACAACTAGAGAAAGCCTGCACACAGCAACGAAGACCCAATGCAGCCAAAAATAAAAAATAAATAAATTAAAAAAAAAAATACAGGCTGGGGTCCCAGCATGACTCTACCACTTAACAGCTGAGCAGTCTTGGGCAAGTGACTTAACCTCTCTGTGCTTCAGTTTCCTCACCTGTGAAATGCAGATAATAGCAGTGCCTACCCCAAAGGATTGCAGTGAAGATTCAAAGAGTTAATACACAGAAAGTGTGGACCATTGATCATCTCCATATTTCCTTTAGGGTCTTGCTGGCATAATGCCTCTCACATATTAGATGCTCATTGAATCTTTGCAGACAGCATGGTCTGCCCCCTGGAGTTGTTGAGTTGTTTTCTCCATTCCTGTCACTCCTGTCCTAACCTTCTTGTCTTTTATGAAAGGTAGGTAAGTCACAGCCTCATTCTGGGCCATTTAGGGGACTACAGACACCCCATCAAAAATAACTCAGGTTAGGGGGCTTCCCTGGTGGCGCAGTGGTTGGGAGTCCGCCTGCCGACGCAGGGGACGCGGGTTTGTGCCCCGGTCCGGGAAGATCCCACATGCCGCGGAGCGGCTGGGCCCGTGAGCCATGGCCTCTGAGCCTGTGCGTCCGGAGCCTGTGCTCCGCAATGGGAGAGGCCACAACAGTGAGAGGCCCGCGTACTGCAAAAAAAACAAACAAACAAAAAAACCTCAGGTTAAAAAAATATCTTAAATAATCCTCAAATATTCCTTCATTATATTAAGACTGACTCCCCAATAACAGCAATATAACCAGATAATGTCCAGCTTTCTCCTTCACTTTGAGCTATGTAGTCTTTCTTCCCAGAGCCAAGGCTCACTAACTCTACATTTTCTATAAAGTATAAATGAGAAGCCAAATTGTTCAGAAAACTGTGACTAGTAGCTGGAAATATATATATATATATATATACATACACACACATATACACACACATACACACACACACTCAAATAACATTTAAGAGTCCACACTAAAGTCATGAAACACACCCATATTAATGTGATTTATCAAAGTACAAGAAATGAATTGCCACAAATGAACAACTGCTCCAAAGTCAAGTAGGTGGCATAATGTGATTTACGCCTATCACATGAGATAAATAAATCCACGGTGGAAAAGATCAAAGGCAAAGCTGGACTCGTTGTTAATGTGTACAGGGCTTCACTGAAAATCTTCTTAATAAAACTGTTTAGAGGAAAATAGAGGGATCATTTGTTTAAATGAAAAGAGATATTGCATGCGCTGAATTTCAAAAGCAGCATTCATTTTTATACACACACGTTAGATCTGGCTAAAATTAGCTCAAGTTTCTATTTTTTTTAAAGGTCTTAAAGAATAAAGGTTTCAATAAGGTTTCATTGAGCTAAAGCTCAGCCCTGAGTTTCCAAGGTGCCTGAGTGTCTAGGGAAGACGCCCCCCGCCCCCCCGCCATTACCCACCCTGTGCATCATCCCAGTTTCTCCATCCTCCCTCCCTTCACCCCAGGTCTTAAACAGGAAACATACAAAGGCTGTGCCACACCAATGCTCCATTTCTGCTGCCTCCACTGCCTCTTACTTCCCCCTCTACATATTCCACTCTGGCTGACGTCATCACTGAAATATACTCATCCCTCCTGCCTGTCAAACTTCCTGCCAGGCGCAAGAACCCAAAGCCCAATCTCAAAGATCACTTTCATGCCAATGGCTCCTCCAAATTTATCTCCAGACCGGACCTCTCAGTAATCTTATTCCCACACTCTACCGTCTGCTGGACTCCAGGAACTCAGATGTCCACCGGCACCTGGGCTTCTGCCTCAATGGCCTCATCAATTACATACCATGCACTTGCTTGTTATGGCCCTGGCACTGAAACGGTCACCCTCACACTCTCCATCTCTTCCCACAGAAATGCTAACCAGTCTTCAGAGTTCAACTCAAACTGTCCCTCCTCCTCCAAGTCTTTCCCCATCATCCTACTCAGCATCATTCTTCTGAATTCCTTCTGTGTTAGAACCTGCCCCAGTAAGTACAACCCACCCCACTCTGCCTTGTATTAGTTATTTCAGAGCATTTCTTCTTCCCCCTACTTGACCACGAAGTATATAACCTCCTCCTAGTAGCTCTTACTCACTCTGTGCAGTAGTAAAAAAAAAATACACAGTGAATAAATGAGTGAATCACTTCTTTACATAGACAGTGCCTGTGAATGGGGTAGGTCAGAAACTGCTAGAGCTGTACTGTATTGATAAAACAGCCAGAACCAGAAATAACTGTAATCTAGGTTTTATTTTATTTTTTTAAAAAAAGAAAAAACCTTAATGAGTATAACAGAGTACAACGTGAATGATACTGTTTCCTTGCTTACACTTAGCCATCAGATTGTGAGGACTGTAATGAGGCCACTATTTATGCAAAACGTTTAGCTAATGCTTATAAGCTTCCTTTAAATGCGAGCCTAGGAAATGTCAGCTGCTTAAAACTCAAGGTGACTCTGTACTGCTTTGTCAGTAATATGAGTATTCCTATGACACTTAATATACTGTACTATGTACTATAAAAACCTGGATCTC
This sequence comes from Stenella coeruleoalba, assembly GCF_951394435.1. Taxonomy (NCBI): domain Eukaryota; kingdom Metazoa; phylum Chordata; class Mammalia; order Artiodactyla; family Delphinidae; genus Stenella; species Stenella coeruleoalba. Next base: position 12,910,685 of record NC_137156.1, read on the forward strand.
TTCTCAATAAGCTACACATACTGACCAAGAGATAGGACTGTTTGCTGCCCGTTTTTTTCACAATAAATTCTTGAGACATTCCTGTTTTAACACATGATTCTCTTTAAACACCACAGGTTGAAAAAATTGCATGTGTGTTAACCACATATGCAATTAAGCCACTTCCCCCAAAACTTCAAGGTGAGGATTTTCTGCCTAAAATGGATAATACCCCGAAGAGAGAAATTAGCAAGAAGACATCGCACCCCTTTCAACGGAGCTGACACTTGTAGACCTTATGAGGCTTAACTCTGCACAGAATTCTAGAGTTGTTCTATCTCCTTTGAAAGACGCTTTCCCTAACCCACAGCCCATAAAATGTAAAGTACCCAGTTCCATATTTCACAAGGATAGAATGTGTATGATAACTTCCTCTCTCCCCTGCCTCGCCCCCCAGGAGGACTTTACTGACCCCCCTTTCTGAGGCACAGTACTTCCGGCATTCAGGTATGTGTGTGTTTTTACTCAGACCACAAGTAACGTCACTTATGCCTGCAACTCAGCAGTTCATCCTACGATATAAAAACAATACACGGCAATAAAGATGTTAAAAAAATAAATAAATAAATAAATAAAAACAATACACGGGCAACCTGCATCAGGAATCAAGGTAGACTAACACAAAGTTCCGAAAAATAAATAAAAGACCCGTTGGCTTTGCAGGGCTGCAAATGTCTACAATGTTGGTCCAAAGACCAAGGTACAGGGATATTTACTTATTCCGAGTCATGTATGGTTGAGAAGCAACCGTCACCAAACAAGAACATTACAATCATCCTGTCAAGACAAGTCACAGGTTCACAGTGACAGCACAGGTTCATGGATCATAAACCATATACCAGGTACTACTCTGCTCAGTGTACAAACATTACGTCATTCCATCCTCACAGCAGCCCTAGAGAAACGTCTAATATTATCTCCAACTTACACAGAAGAAACTGAGGCACAGGAAGGTTACAGGACTGCCCAAGTTCACAGAGGCAGCTCTAGATTTTAAATTCAGACAGGCTGGTTCCAGAGCCCTGCGCTCTTATCTCAAACACCATGGAATTTCTATGGAAGTTAAACACTGGATCTTAGAAGCCCGGGGTTGGTGGGGGGGGTTGGGGGGGTTCTTTATTTAAAGAAATCTACTGAATCAGTTTCAAAATGAACATTTTGATAAAGCAAGTGTTCACCTCTTATACGTTAGCTGAAAATCCAGAGTTTTGTATGTGAGGTTTGGTAAAAGTGGACTGTGTATCCCACCAAGTAAGGAAATCCCACATGACTCAGGAAGAGCCGCCCAGAGACCACCCGATCCAGCCTTTGCCAAAGCTGTGGAACATCAGTATGACTCCAAGAGACCATTAAGGCTCATTTTGATTCAGCAGATCTAGGGTGGAGCCCCTATTCTATTTTTTTTAACCTCTCCCGGTGATTCTGGTGCCCAGCCAGGCTCGGGAACCTCTGAACTAGTCTATTTCCACAGCTTGGAGCAGGACTCCTCCCAAGGCAAACAGAAAGAAGGGATCTATTTCACAATCTCCTCCGGTTGCGAATACCAGTGTTCCCAAGCCCTTATTGCCCCAACTTCTAACTAACTTCCACGGTCTCCTGATTTCAAGTAGGCACTCTCCTCTTGTCTTCCCTTCAACAGTGAACCATGAGTCATCAACCCTGCATCCACCCTGGGTCTGCATGACTCTCCAGATGAGAAAAATTTACTGTACATGAAGAAATCAGGAAGTTGTAAAATCCAAACAGACACAGAGAAATTCGAGATCCAACAAATGCGGGTTGCTACCAAACAAAGGAGCCCGTCTCCCTACACAAGGGTCATACTACAACAATAACCTAAAACATGACTTAAGATAAACATTTGGTAGCAAAACTTTCTCACCAGCTTGAAGTACAGGTGACAATTAAAATGATCAGGCCCAAGCCCAACACACACAATAATCAACCATCCACAAAGTCAGAGGTAGGCTACTTCATAAACCAAATAAATCAAAAAGAGAAATACTTGAATCCGAGCTTTAAAAAAACCTCTCGGCGATTTCTCAATTTCCCACACAATAGAGTTTGCAAAGACAATTATCTTGAACAGTCTACGAAGTGCTAAAGTACGGCTAGTAGGCGACTTTCCCAGGTCAGACTTTATCCTCAGATGGAAACTAGAGAGCATCGCAAAACTCTCACCTGATGGGTGACGCACTTTCCTGCAGTGGCTGCGGAGGACGAGCCTGCTGTCCCAAGATGCCAGACAAATCTGCAGCTTGAATGGACCACCCTGGTGATTTGCTGCACGATCCTCCTGCAATGGTCCAGGGGGTGCAGAAGAGGAAATCCAAAATGAGAAACAGAACGGATGGCTTTAAAAAAATAATTCCACCTGCAAGGGCCCATGCACTGAAATCTAAACTTTAAGAACATCACATTTTGCATTGTTTTAGGAGAATTACACAGCTACCAGCCAGCCCAAAAGGCAGGTCTGGTTTTATTCGACAGGGCTCAGAGGGAGGCCAACACACAGAAAGGTCATCCCTTCAATCAAATTAAGAGCTTGGTCTCCCCATTTGAGACAGCTACTGTCATTCTTTTCTCTAATGATTCTAGCCAATTTCCTCAGAAACACATGCTGGTAATCACAGGACTATCAGGTGAAAATGGGCATGGACTGAATAGTAATTGAGCCAGGGTCTAACTTTCATGAGGCATATCTTACTATCAACATGCAACTTTGAGGCACAATCATGAAACAGAGCACAGTTATTAGCATACCAGTCTAATGGGATAGAAGACAGAACAGAATGCAGGAAAAAAAAATGTTAAGTATGCATATACTCACTAGACTTTTTTTCCACTAAACTTTAAAAGATTTAATTACTGAATGTATGTCTACTTGACTTTCATTCTGCCACAATATCTTAAGCATGTTTAAGTAAAAATTACCCACTGTATGATGAATGAGTGAATGTGTGAATGGATGAATGAAAGAGAGAATGAATGAATCTTCCATATACCTTTCCATCAGGGAGCTTGGTGCTTGTAGTAGGTTTTGTGAGGTAAAGACCTATGCATAGAAATGGAAGAAGTTGAGGACTCGATCTGCTAACATAGTTTCCAGCACTATCTATTTAAATCATGTTTTTAAATACTGGTAGTTCCCAACTGTCCACATTAAATAAAATCAGTAGCACAGTTATTATAAACTAATCCCCAAACTAGTCATTGCTGGACTGAGTTTTTTCAGCCTTTGATTACTGGAGCTGATCTGCATATTTGTTTAGGCTGGTTTTAAATTTAGTTTGGGTTTCCTAAGCCCACGCCAGGTAACAGTAGGAAGGAGAAGGCCCAGGATTATATTGGGTGTCAGAAAAGAACTATTCTGGAGCTATGAATATGATCTCCAATGTGAATAATCTGTAAACAGGTAAGTGAGCCAATTATCCTTGGGTACATGGCAACACATCTCATGATTATTTTCATCCATACACACTCACTATTTTTAAGAGCACAGCCCAGCTGGAAAGGAAAATAATTTCGATTGCTTTCCAACACTGCAAAGTAATGAATAATAGCCAAAGTATTCTTACTTCTAGCTAATCCATTCGCCAAGTATTTATTTAAGCATCTACTGCACGCCTGGGACTGATATGCAGAAGAAGGAAGTTTTCTAGGCCTTGGTTTCCCCACATGTAATCAGTAAGTGTAGACAGACAAAGAACGAAGCTGTTCGAGACTATAACGTCTCTCAAGTCCTTGGAAGACACTGTCCTTCACTAAGAAGCTTGTTGAGTTACAAATATAAATAGTGGCCAAGTTAAATAGAAGCTCATAATATTCTATTTATTCTTACACAGCACTTGTTTTAAGGGCCTGGGACGGGGTAGAAATCTTGATTTTATCTAGTAACATCTCAAATGAAGCATCAAAATACTTGATCATCATTTTCAAACAAGGTGCAGGTACCGTGGATTTGCAAAGTGCTTGCTTTATGAGCTAACAGTTGAGAGTGTTGCCTTGTGTATCGATGTAGGTGCACACCATCCTATTTACCTATCACCTGGCAGATAAGGTTTTATAGAGTCCAAATTACAGTCTCCTCCTATTCTGCTGAAGTGCAGAGAACAGTCAAACATGATGCAAATGCTGTAAAATATTAATTTACTCTCACATTGGTATGCCTACTTATTTCAAAAGCATTTGTGTTGCTACACCAGTTAGACTAACTCGAAGAGTTAACATAACTTGCTGTGTTCCACTGGAGGGAAGAAACACAAGGATAAAGCAAGGCAGAGTGGACTCTGTATTGCAAAAACATACAAACAACATACCAGAAAATAGCCTATGGACTGTTTTCTGTATCTGCTAAAAATGGAACCCTTAATATTTAAAAAGCACAGCAGGGCAACATAACACAATACTATTAATAGTGGAAGACAGAAAGATGGCTTAAGTAATACTGATGTGACAGTCAGTAAAGAGGTGATAATATATAAATAATATGGATACAGGATATAATATCAACACTTCGGGGAGAGTAGGCCAAAGCTAAGGGCGCAATAAAAGAAAATTTGCCGTACGCAGTGACAGAAAAAATACATTTTCTTCGAATGTTAGAAGCATAAATGTTTACAGATTAGCAGCTATGACAATGATCACTAAAAACTTCTGCTAAATTACTCATTCAAAATGTGTCCGTTAAAGAACACCTAAATAGAAAAAAAGGAGTTCCTCTTAGCCTGAATCCAAACACCATCATCAGGGGAACTTCTGCCCCCCGAAAGCCTCAAACTGTGATTACACTACAATGAATTTTCTGAAAAGTAATTTTCAGGTTTAGGATACAATTTTTGCTTACGTTATTGCCATTACCATTGCATTTTCATTACTCCACAAATGCGATGCATTAAAAGCTATAAAAAAAATCAATGAATCAGTTCTGCTCACATCAAATATGTCAAAGAGAATATAATGTTTGTTGCTCTTTTGTCTTTAATAGTTCTAAAATGTGTTTTAGTACATTTGAGATGGTAATAGGTAGTACACATATTTACAGTACATTGGCCTGAAAACTTCAGGTTTGTAAGGATTATGAAATATATTACTACACTGATAAAGACAAAGATACATAAATTATGAAACAGGAAAGAGATTTCTGAAAACTATTTCCACCAATAAAGATTAGTTACCTAAACCTTTTTATTACTCCTGTAATTGTAAGTATTTACATATTTTTAAAACCTTGATCCAATTACAACTCTTTTGGCCAACATCTGAAAATATTCTCCAACACTAGCATGGAGTATACTCATTATTATACCACCTCTTAAATTCTGAATGTGTATTTTATTAAACTGAATTGAATGAAACTAAAATTTGAACAGCATAATTGAGGACTACAAAATTCCTTAAAAAGGGGCAGTCTTGTGTGGAACGCCCTAGAACAGAAATTATTATCTCTATTGGGATTTCTATGATTTCTTATTTTCAATGCTTTTCACAAAATAAGGAGAGCCTGCTTCTGATAAGTTTGGAAGTATGAGCAGAACTAAATCTGCTGTTTGAAGCAGTTAAGCTGCACATATCAAAAGATATAAAGCAATGGAAATCAAATCATGTCTCCCCTATAAAAATAATATCCTGCCTTGCTGTACTATGTCATCTTACACAAGTATTTAAGCTTTTCATAGTCTAAACTATGTGTTACTTGCAGACGACTATAAACGAAAGAATTAACATTCACTCCTACCTTCACTAAATTTCAGGCTTTTAGTAAAAACATGTTTATCGACTAACTTCTTATAGGAAACAAAATGAGCCAGTGTTAACCATACGTTAGTCATCAAAAACTATCATTCAAGGTAAGTGCAAACAGAAAATCCACTTGACATTTCAGAATGGAAAAAAAATAAAGGCACATTTATACAAAAGGGATGTGAATCAAACTCTGTACCAGGAGTCACAGAAACATGCTTACTGATATTTTAATAATCTCTTAAGGCTGGCCTTTCCGGGGACTCCCAGACAACTGAGTTAGGTCTGTTGAAACGTAAGGCCAGTTACAAACATTTCATGTATAATTTGATGGCTAAAGAGTTGTCCTTGAATTCTTCTCCGACAGTATAGGACAATTCAGAGGCCGGGAAGCCTAGTTATGATATTTCTAATGAAGCATCACTTCTGTTTACCAAACCCTCTTCAAACGAAATCCAGAAGGGAAAATATTGACTTTCACAGTTCCCAATCAAGCACATTTTTCATACTTATTTTAGGATGAATTTATTTGTACACTGAAAAATACATGTGCACGTTTGGCTGCCAAGTGAAGCGATTTTCTGTACATTGTAAAAGGTACTCCAGGACCTCCAAGGTGTTATGTAAAACTTAAACTTCGGCGCTTTATTTATATCCTTGCCTCCCCCATCTATTTACCTCCTGGAAATAATGGCCCGTTTTAAACACGGCAACGCTTGATCTGAGCAGGTCACAATCACGTTACCAACTACATAAACTCGCAAAATGGCAGAAATTCACAAACACCCTGTGAGGAGCACTAAGGATCCCTCTCAACAATCTTAGCCCCAGAAGAAAAAAAAAGGATTTACCAATTTAGCTAGGGGGCTGCAAAACGGTAAACTGACGGGCAGGGTCACGATGACATCAAAACGTTATTATTCTCAATTATTTTTTCTTTCAAATATCAGAGTTATTAAAATACTCTCCCTTATTTGGATTGCCTGAGCAATACAGAGCTTCAGCAACCAAAGCTACTTTTCTTTCCTTTTTTTTTTTCCGACAGTATTATTTTTCTTTGCTCAGCAGGCTTAATAAGGTGGTCCCCTAATACAAAGAAAAAAATGCTGTTCTCTACGTTATTAAATGCCCATGAAATTATATTCCCAAATAGAGTACAAGTTATTGTGCAAAAGCACCATACATTATCAGTCTACCAGCTATAGACCTCCATCATCTCTTACCTGAGACAAAAACCTTATAACCTACTACCACAAAGGTAACGATCACGGCCAAGAAATCCAAGTTAAGAATGAATACATTCAGGATGACTGCCTGCTATCAGTAGCATTTTTTTGCTATTATGACGGCCGTCCAGTTTTCAAATCTGACAACGGGGATATCCTTCTGGAATAAATTACTTCCGCTGAATAAATCCGTTAGAAAACCAGTCGCGACTACTGGCAACTTGAGTTCTAAAGGATGACTTCTTCTGCACTTGAAAGGGTTAAGTGCCTGCAAGGCCAAAGGCACCAGACAGCCTGCAAAAGAAATGCTGCTTTAGTCAGCTCTGAAAGGTTTCTAACAAGTACCAAATACTTGTTGATCTGTTCACAATAAACACCAGCAGGATTGTCGGGCTCCTCTCACTGTCTGGGGAGATGCATTTACATACTGCACCCAGTAAGCACAGCTTGTTGGTCTCCTTTATAAAAGCTGAGTAACTAGAAGCATCATTCAGTGTCTCCCGTCCAAAAATGACAGAAAGAAGATGCAGCTGAAATAGTAAAGTCTCTCATCTGGCTGGGGCAGCACAAATACTGTGCATGAAACACTTGGGAGTAGTCCAGGCACAAGACAAACCCACCTGAATGGACGGAGGAACACTGTCTGTTGCCATGGCAGCCTGATCTAATTACATGAGTGATCAGAGCTGGAGTAAGTACACCGAAAACCTACACCCGCTGACAGGTATCTACGAGATGAGAAAGGCAGGCAGGCAGAAGGTTCAGGGGAGTCCTTCAACCTCTGCTTTATGTAGAAGGTGGCACTCAAGCCCAGTTATCTGTGGAGCTGCTAAAATATTGACTGATGCAGGCACAGAGGGCAATCAGAGGAGATTAAATGCCAAAGCATTAGTCGTTATGGTGCAGTCCCTTTCCAAGAGTTCATCTGCAGGATTTTCTCATCCTTCTCTCTGGTGGTTTCTTCAGGCAAACACTGCATTCCAAAATAGGCTGAAGTGTCAAACTACCTTCACCCACCAAATAAACCACACGGTGGGCTTAAGACAGGGGCTTCTAGGAACTGCAGGGCTCCTCAGAAAGCCAAATGAAATAGCTTAGCTAACACTGTCGAAAAAGTAACTAGCTGTGCCTAAAAATAACCTTAAAGTAACTACCCGCTGCTGTGAGCGATATGTAACGATTATGTTTAAATATTAAGAACAGCCTGCATTATAAAACACAAATGTCAATGAGATGTGACTACAAGATTGGCAAAGAACTTATTTGCATACACACATTCCCGTGCATGCACCAGGATGTGCACGGAGTATGCCACTCCAAGCCATTAATTTTTATTCTGTGGGTTTAATAGGGTCTTCTAATTTTGCTAATTGTATCCTGTGGATCTCACAGGGAAACTAAGAATCTCTTCGGGGACAGAACCAGTTTGTAGGAGTCCCTACTGCACAGCATACGGTAAACAAAATAAAAATAGCTTGCCGTTCTCGTTAGCCACATCGCGCATTATATAACCAGCTTCCGACTGGCTTTTTTTTTTTCCCCCTTACTACTCTTCAGCAATTTCCCAATCTCCCGAAGTATTTATATTACCCTCTTATCTGTAGGATTATATACTAAGAAAGCAAAACAAAACAGAGCAGCCACGGGATTGAACCAAACCCCACAGTCCTTGGAAACTGATTTTTTTTGTTTGTTTTCTGGCAGGATCTCCACCCCCACCCTACTTCCACCCCCCGCTAAGGTTCTTGCTCAATCTGCCTCGAAAACCTGAATTGTTTCATCGCTTCCAGTCAGCCCCCTACGTGGTCTGAAATAAAATGAAAGCACCAGCCGCGGAGTTCAGGAAGGCGGCCTGAGGGCGGTGGGGAGGGGGGGGGCGCCGAGAAGGGGTCGGGGCGGTGCGGAGTCAGCCAAGTGGCCACTGAGGGGGCCCTCTCCCCACCGCGACGGCCCCAGCCGCCCCCTCCCCCGCACGCGCGCGCGCACACACTCACAATCGCACGCACTCACACTCACGCCGCGCTCCGCCACCGCCTCACCTCTTGCTCAGCCCGGCCGGCCCCCTGCCCCGCCCCGCCCCCTGCGGGACCGGCCTGCGCGCAGCGCTGGAACCACGTAGGAGGTGGCGGCTGCGGTCGCAGGAGTGGCGGAGCCTCCGGCCCGGCCCGGCCCAGAGTGAGCGAGCGGCGGGGCTCCAGGGCGCATCCCAGTTCCCGCAGCGCCGCCGCCGCCGCCACCTCCTCCTTCCCCTCCTCCCGGCTTCATTCACCCTCCCAGCAGCCGCACAGCCGTTCACTCCGGCGCGGGCAGGGCAGCGCCTGCCACGGCTCCCCGGCTCCGGCCGCGGGCGCTGGCGGGGGCGCCGGCCCGGGCTGGGGCGCTCGCGGGCTCCCGGCTCCGGGCCGCTGCGACGGCTGCACATGATCAGGAAGCTGCCGTACCAACAGGGCGGCGGCGGCGGCGGCAGCTGCAGCCAGGGCCGCCACCGCCACTCCGGCCGCGCTCCCGGCACCGCACACCCGCTCCCCCAGCACCCACCCCTCAGCGCCCCCCGCTCTCCCACCGCTCTGCGCCCGGCCACGCGCGCGAAGTCCCGGCGCGGCCGCGGGCGCAGACCCTTCCCGGTCCGCAGCCGCACGCCCGGCCAGGCCGGCCTCCGCGGGGAGACCCCCACCCCGGGGCTCCGAGGCCAGGCGGCCCCCGCGGGCAAGCCCAGCCCTTCTCCAGACCCGCTCGCTCTCGCCGCCCTCTTCGGGGAGAGGAGTGAGGAGGGGGCGGCGGGAGGAGGGGGCAGCGCGACCCCCGGCCTCCGCCTCCCCCTACGCCACCTCCAGGGAGGAGGACATGGCTCTCCGCACTCGCGGCCGGACCGGCAGCCGCCGTAGCGGGGCGCCGCCGCCGCCGCTCTCCCCGCCCGCCCGTGCCCCCAGCCCGGGCGCGCCCCCTCGCCTGGCGGGCGCCCACCCAGCCCCTGCAGCCCTCCTGCCAGTTGTCCCTGCTCCCAGAGCGGGGATGTCGGCCCGGGAAGCTGGAGCCGGGGAAGGGTGTATGTACACACACACACACAAACACACACCACAACACAACGCGTCGATTTCCTTCGCTCCTCTTCCAGCTGTTTTCCGTGTCGCCGAATGGGGTTTGGGGTTTGTTTCCTGGTTGTTGCTTTTGCCCCTCTAGGGAGAGCGGGGGTGGGGGGGGGAATCTCAATCTAAATCATGGGAGAAGGAGATGGGGGAGGGGGGAGAGAAAGAATCGGAGGAGAAAAAAAAATAGCCACTTACTGTAAAGTGTAAATGGATCTGGGGTTGCGTGGGGAAGGGGGGGCAGAGGGAGAGAAACAGTGTCTTGCGGCTGCTGTAGCTCTGGCTGCTGCTCCACGGGGCTTGTTTTGGATCCCCCTGCAGTGAAACAGGTCCTGTACGGCTCCGCCACTGTAGTAGAAATGATGTCTGCGGTATACTCTGCTCTCTCCTCCTCCTCCTCCCCCCCCCGCTCCTCTCCCCTCCCTCCTCCCTCCGCCCGCCCTCCCTCGCGCTCTCTCGCGCTCGCTCGCTAGCTCGCTCCAGTATGTAAATGTGTAATAGAAGCCAAATATGGAGCAGTTGGCTGCCGCCGCCGCAGCTCTGGGATCCGACTTCGGGGGGGCGGGGGGGGCACCCTCCGGCGGGCGGCGGGGCGAGCAGCTCTGAGCACGGCGAGCGCACAGCGCGGCGGCCGGTCCGCGCCCTTAACCCTTCGGTGCGCGCAGCCCGGGCTCGGAGGCCCCCGGGGAGGCGGGCGCGTTTCCCCAAGACCGGCTTGGGATCGAGGGCCGCGGGGCGGGAGGGGTGACCGGGGCCGGAGGGGACAGTGCTTCCAGGTTTGGGAAAGGGGCGGGGAGCTGAAGCGATGAGGTAATTTTAGCGGTGACCGGTAGGTCCTCGCGCGCCTTCCCGGGTCCCTGCATCTAGTTGGAGGGGACAGAGCGACAGCGGGGTGCAACTCAGGGACCCTGGAGGACTCTCCGAGGGCTGTCGAGCTGCAAGTCGGAGACCATGAAATACCCCAAGTGGGAGAGGAGGTGGGCCAATTCTGATCCCGACGTTCCCTTCGTCCTGGGCGCGCCGACAAGCGACTAAGAGGGCTGACTCCGATCTTCACGCATGTTAACCCTCAAACCGGTTTAGCCTCAGCGTTCCGGAAGCCAGCCCACCGAGCCGCGGGGATTGTCTTGGCGTGCAACTCAGGAAAGTTTTAAGGGTCCCCCTGTCTGCACGTGCACCCTCACCTTTCCTGCCTACGAAAGCTGGTGACCTCCCTGCTCTCCCTTCTCTTTCTGCAGGTCCGGAAATCTGCTCTGGGTATGGAACTACCCAGCTTTACCCTGGGTAGACGATCCGCGCACTCCTCTCGCCGCTAATTCGGGATCATTAATTTCATCAGAAATGAGGCAACCAGTGTAGGAGATAGAGAAAGCAAACCGAGCATCAGATGGCAGTTCTCGTGAATCCGCGCCGGAGAACTTCCTCTGGACTCAAATTGAAGTGCGGTTCTCAACTCCTCGGCACCCCGTCCCTCCGTGGGTACCACCGCCAGGCGTTAGCTGGAAGGGAAGGACTCTTCTTTGGAGGGGTGGTACCTGGCCAACAGGTGTGGCACCTGGAGGAAGAGAAGGCACGGCCATGCTAAAGGGAGCTCAGTGCGGCGTTTTCCTGGCTGCAGATAATTCTGGAAGACCGGTAGGTGTCGGGGCAGCATTTGACCTCTTTCAGGTGCTTAGAACCAAGTGTCTAGAAATACGATCCTTACAACGTAAGTTTTTCTCTGGAAGCCTCCACTTGACTGGAAGCTGTATTTGAGAAACCTTTTGGCTGAAGTTACTTATGACCTAACGGTTAGTCACCAACTGAAGCAGGATACAGAATCACCAACAGAAATGTGTCAGCTTTTAAACAACTGTATTATAGAGCCAAGGTGCTGCAGAAATAAAAATCAGCACCCTAGCTAGGAAGGTGTAGAGCCCCGGAAATCATTTTTTTCTCACATTTTGAAATACCATGCACATATACATGGCTATTTTTAAAGAACTACTACTACTGTTTACTTGTTTCTACAACTTTTTTTTTTCACTTAAAAATCAATGATGGTTACAGTTTAAGCCCCAGGTTGGTCTAAAGTGACATTGTTGGTCTCATTACAGCCTCTAGTGGACAATTAAAATCAGTTTCCTGAAAAGGCTCTGCCAGACAAGCATTATCAAGGTGAAGGTTAATATCTCAGAACGTAACCGGGTAGTAATGTATCTCCCCCCCCCCCCCCCCCCCCCGGCAGTGCCGGTTTCTGAAAGGAGCAGAAGCTGCTAGCTCTGCACGAAAAAGACGTATGCTTTTTGAGGCAGGTATTATTATTACTGGCCTGTGAATAAACAGAGAACTTCTGCTCTTCATTTCAGTTTCAGACAGCTTTCATAAAAAAATTAATTCATCTAAAATATTTTTATAACAGAAAATATTGGTTGCCAAGTTTCTGGCTTAACTGAGATGTTTTCATTCCAACTTCTAATCTGCAGACTGTCCCATCCACCTCCACTCTATTTTTAGACATCTTACATTTAGAGAATTTGGGGTTAAAAAAAGAGCAATATTTTCATTATTACATATTTTAACAACCTTCAACACATTAAAACACATAACTCAGATTCGAGTGAGTCAGTTAATTTAAATGTTCCCTCAAGGAAGCTAAATACATTTATTACCCAAACAGAACAATTAAGAACTGTGTCATTTACTTACTTAGGCATTAAGGTTAAAGCCAGAAACTGCCATTAAAATTTGTAACTATTTCTTCCTGCAAGGTCCAACATAAACATAATACTTATGATACAGTTTCACTACCTTTAGTACTGAAATGTTGTCGTTTCAGGTGGCAAAACTTTAAATGTACAGTCACAAGTAACTGGCCTTGATTCTTTAAAAACAATACTTTCTCATGCAAAAAAAAAAAAAAAAAAACTCAATGAAAGAAGAGCAGGGTTTTCAAGAAGCCAGTAAGCAAAGATGTAGTACTATGCTCCTAGTCATAAACCTGATACCATATTCAGGCAAGTGTAAGTCGAACTTTGAAATTAAAGGAAATTGAGAAATAAGGCTCGCTGAGCCATCCTCCTAATCTGGGTTCTGCATTGCTTAAACACTCTTATATCTACTTCACTGTTTTGGTAATGTCTACTTTTGAAGGTTTAAAATGGCCTATCAAGTATATTTTATATCATACAATTACATATCACATCTTGCTTCTAAAAGCATAGTCTTCAAAGCAGCACCAGCAGCATCTGGAAGCTTTTTAGACATTCAGAATGAGAGTTCCACCCCAGACCTACGGAATCCCAATGTGTGTTTCAACCAGCTCCCTTCTCCCCGCCCCCCCACCCACCCCACAGTGATTCCTGAGTGCATTATAGTAGGAAGAACACTGTCTATACTACAGGGCTCTGTCTAGATGAATTTGGCCACAGATGCAGAACTTAATTCTATTTATTCTTTTTTATTCCCTTCCCCTTTTATTAATTTGCACTTTTAAAATGAAAAATTATTACATTTTATGCTTTGGTCAAATAGTACTGCATTTCAGAAGGGCCCTGATTTATGTACAAATCTGCATCATCATTGCCAAGAGAACACTCTGTAAGGAATATACCAGGGTCTTGAACATGAAACTTTTCTTCAGGGCAGCAGAGGGAGCACAAGAGTACTTAATAAAGCAAGTGTACGGGCCCTCCACATTGTAAGGGCTTTTTAAATGTAGTATATGTCTTCATTGGAAGTAGCCTCTTACATAGTTCAAAGCAAAACAAAGACAAGCAAACACAAACGGCTCAGCAGCTTGTAACAACTAAATGATTGAATGGATTGGAAGTTAAATAGAATATAGATATAATTATTTAGAGTTTTAGGCTTGAATTCTTAAAAGAAAGTGGACCTCGGTAGTCATACTTGAAAAAGATGCCTTAGCTTTTCTGCAATGAAAAATAAAGATACACAACACAGAGTAAGGCAAGTGAGAGTCACTCCTGTTTATCTAAAAACCTTGGGGGTCAGTTAACCCAATACTACATCAGATAAGTTCACTTCATTTGGAGTCAAATATGTTGGTAAAAGTATAGGTACTTCTCACCATGTTGACTTTCACAGTAATTTTAGGGGTTTATCTTTCATGTTTGCAGTGGAGAGGATTTACATTTCAATTGCACCTCTGTAGCTTTTCATACTTTTTACAGCCCTTCCACACTGCATCTTCAAATGCTCCCAGGAGGTGGATAAGACAGGATGTTTTGGAACTGGCTCGTGCCTGCGTAGCATTGGGTCATTCAATAATAACAATAATCCATTGAGTTGTTCAGAAATGAGGGAAATCATAGAGGTCTTTACAGTTTCAAAGATTTTTCAAAGTCATTAGATAGTATTTAATAAGTGAATATTTAAATGAGACTGACGAATAGAGACAGTCTTCATTCTTGAGCTATGTTTTTTATGTGTTTATCACTTGTTTACCACCAGCCGTTCACTATGCATTTACAATAACTAGGCCCTGAGAATATAAAGATGAGTAAGACATTTCCGTCTGCAGTGAGTTCACAGCAAAACAAACCTTATCTTTTGAAAAATGTCTGTTTTTACCATGATGAAACTTAAAGATTCGTAGTTGATTGATCCAGTACCTTTCAGAATCAGTATATTGATCCGACTTCCAAATATGAGAATCAAATACTAGGATCATTAAAAATTTGGGTGGTGGGAGGGCAACTGTGCAAATCATCGGCAAAGTTATTTATAAAGCTAATATTAATACTGCAAATTTGTAAAACAAAATGTAAAGTTACAACATATGTTTGTCTGAATGCCTTGTCTATCCAAAAAAACAAAATCACATGAGTGAATTTAAATGATAAACATTTAATTATTTATAGCTTCTTAAAAAATTGTTAAAAAGAATTTCCTCCTATGCTAAAGAAAGATTTGCCAAATTTTGGCCTGGAGCAATTTGTTATGGCTGTGTAATAAATACCCCAAAGTTGAATTTTTAATGGATACACTGACAGACCTTTAACCATGGTATTATAAGGAGGGTGTTAGCCCACATATGTCATTTAAAAATCTGAGCAAATCATAGTGTGCCTGCAAAACCAATATACTTTCCTTAGATTGTACTTCCAAATAAAGCTGGAGAGACCAGAAAAGCAAAATAAACTAAAAACAGAAGTGAAAACCACTCACACAATAGACTCTGAGGTCAGCTCGCCACACCCAAACTGAAGTCACCGGGCTCTGTTTGAGGCACAGAGACTCTTAAAGGACATGCTTCTGAATCAGCTTTCTTGACCCTCCACCAAACTATAGCAGCCCAGGCTTCTGGGTAATGAAAGTGACATCACCCATAGTCAAGAGTAAAATTAAAATCATTGTATTTAAACATCTGCCAACAGTTTATGACTTAAGAGTACACACATTAGGCAATTTTAAATAAGATTCTGTCTACAATTAAAAACAAATGCTTTAGTATATAGGTCTGTACTGTCCGATATGCCTATTAAGCACTTGAGATGGGTTGTAATTGTAAAATCTACCTTAGATTCTAAAGACTTAGAACATACACACACACACGCATACATATGCACATATACATATATTAAATATTAAAATGAAAATATTCTGCATATATTAGGTTAAATAAAAATCTTGTTAAAATTAATTTACCTGTTTCTTTTTACTTTTTAATGTGGCTACTATAAAATTTAAAATGACATGTGTCCATTACATTTCTAGTGGACAGCCCTGGTATTAACAATGGGGCTGGGAAGGTGAAGGAATTAGTTCTAAGAACCCATAATTGGAGACTTTAGGCATGGCTCTTGGCAGTAGTGTAGTAGTAACTTAATTACTTTTCTGCCTTCCTGAGGTTTCCCCCTTGCAGTATAGAACATGCACCTTACCCCCTGTTAAAATGATCTCTGAGAGTAAGCTATTGGTGAAGGCGTAATCTCCTTGGTAGACCTGATGTGGGCCTGGAAAACAAAAATCTGTTAGGCTTATCTGTTAGACTAAAAATTCGTTAGATTCAGTCTCTTGAGGTGGGGTGGGGGAGTCCTCAAATACTTCGCCAGCCTGGAAAGCTAATGGAAATTTTGCTCTCTGTTTTAGAAAGCACAAGCCTTCTGAAGTTACAGCTGGTTACAGGCTGAATGGTTGGGGGTGATACCTTTTAATGACAGATGGCTTTGGGCATGGATAATGAAAAGTATACTATTGCTACTTCACTAGAAAACAAATCAAAGCCACCAAAAGGAAATCTGTTTGTTTGTTAAACAGTTTCTAATATATTTAGTATAATAGGACACATCAAAAGGAAATGAGATGATTTTTAACCGTTGTTATTTATTTTGCAAGCAAGACCTAGGCACATTTTCACTAATGTAACTATGTCCGACATTGAACGTAATGCAATGACCTATGAAATAACAAGAGTTTGTGGTCTTAATCATCTATAGAACATAGTTCTTCTTACATGAAAAGAAAATGAACAACATTTTAAGGCTTGGAATGAGTGAGTTGAACTTTGCTTGGTATTGGCCACAAGCATTTGGAAATCTATTAAAAGCATTTCATTAACAACTTGGCATTTTGTTTCCTCAAAAGAAATACATTTTCCAAATTAAAATCAGAGCCCCCAAAAAATAAATAAATAAAATAAAATCAGAGCCCAAAGCCACCATTGTTTACACTTAAGATAGTGATAGTTGATGGGTTGTGAGGGTAAAGCTTAGGGTGCCTTCAAACTAAGATCAGGGGCAACAACAGACTAAAAAACCCCATCAAATCGTTGTTCTAACTTCATGACATTAAAATACATAGCATAAGCTCTCACAGTTACTTTATTTTTCTTGAGTCAATACCGGCTAGGAAAAGCTGATCCAAATGAGGGTCAGGGTTTAAGACAACTGTTTTATGAGGAATTTACCAAGTTTACCCCGAAGAGGAAGAGTCAGAGAAAAATGCATTGGCAATTCGCTTTTTGACATAAACAGCTAGAGGAGACTGTCCGTGTCAGGATTTCAGCAGGGGTTGTCAGGCAGTTCGGCATTTGCAGAACCCGTGTCCGTCAGGCCTCTCCAAAGTATAACTGCTGGGCGACTTTGGGGGGGCTCTCAAGACTGATGACTGCAGATCCGGATTTGCTCTGTGCCATGGCACAGACATGAAGTGATAGCGCCTGTCACAGATGCTTTCTGACGGAGCAGAATAATAGCACTCAGACTTCAACAGTAAATTACAAACAATCCCTTTTTAAGTACAAAATGAATGCACAGAATGGGAGACCCCTGTCAGCTAGAATGGGAGTAAATCAAGTAGGAGAAGACAAATTGTTCACTCATACCACTACAGCCAGATTCTTAGGCTGCTAACCGTACTGTCATAGGAGAGCTTTTCTTCTTTGTCAGATAAAAAGAGACATTAATCCTCCGCTGTAATTCTAATCAATATGCCAGGTATCAACGGATGCATCTCCTCTGAAAGCTGATCAAGTTACAAGGTGATGCCTTCCAACCCCTCCCCCATCTCTGGTTTAAAAGTTGTAGCTGAAATACCAATAGTAAGAACATGTGACCCCAGCACTCCCAGCGGGAGCTTTTCTGCAGTCAATTTCATAATGACTTTGCTCCGCCTCTCTGCTCAGCACTTCCTTCCCCCTCACTCTCCTCTCTCCCCCACCCCCAGCAATGAATCATCCCGCATTTAAAGAGACTTAGATGACCCAGTGTGAACTTTACAGGCATCCTGTACATTCTTATGCCAAAAAAGGGAGTTGCTCTGTGACAGAAACCTAGGCAGATCCCGATGCAGATCTCAGAAGTGGGGAGCTGGGGTGCTTATCTAGGAAGATCAGTGAGGAGTTAATTTTCCTAGATCCTGGTGGGGATTCAGAATTGCCTATCGCAGTTCACGATCAGGTTTTTAAGAACCCAGTTCAGCTCTTTGTGCAGAAAGGAATATATCAGAGACAAAAATGTTGGCAGATCTCCTTTATGCAATCAGGGCAGAGGAATTTATACCACATCAGCCTTTTGATTTCTTCAGATCTGGCTGAGGGTGGGGTTTCCATATTTGTGCTTTGGCAAATGTGTCCAAGAATGAACTCTGCCTTAGAGATGCTCCGAATGTTCTTTCAGGTTACTGTGTGCTGATTTGTGCATTTAATATTAAAACCAGAAACATTCTTGCCCCTTCATTTCTTTAATACCGTTTCTGAGTAATACAGATTAAGTAGACAATCTGGGCCTTGCTTTTAGAGACCTTTTCACCCCACTTAAGGCGGTAAAGAGTGGACCACCTAGACAACATTGTGCTTTTGCATATACTTTCTCTCTACCTGGGAAGCCCTTCTTTGCATGGCGATCTTTCCCCACCCTCCAGGACCCAGCTCAAGCACCAGCACTTCTGCAAGTCTTCCCTGATTATCACAAGACTTTGCAGCTCTGCCCAATGTGTGAGTCAGAGAAGTGCTATTTTCTTATTCTTTTTATTTATACAATATATATTTTCTTAACTCTGACAGAAAAAAATCAGGGCCATAAGCACAGATGGAGATTATCCTAAGTGAGAGCGTCTCTTATCTAATAGTTCCTGTACTCCCAAACCCATTTGACCTCCACTTACGATTTCACATGTAACTGTTTTCCTTTTATTGCTCCATTTCTGTGGCTCCCCCCACTGGTCAGTTCTCTACGTGAGTTCCTGTTGCCCTCTGTCATAGGTTGAACTGTGTTCCCCGAAAGATATATTGAAGTCCTAGGCCCCAGGTAAGTGAGTGTGACTTTATTTGGAAATAGGGTCTTTGCAGATGTAATTAGTTAAGATGAGGCCTTACCGGATTAGGGTGGATCCTGAGTCCAATATGACTGCTGCCCTCCTAAGAAGAGGAGGCACAGAAACCGAAGAGACACAGGGCGGGGAAGAAGGGTACAGGAAGACAGAGGCAGAGCTTGGTGTTATGCTGCCACCAGCCAAGGAAAGCCAAGAACGGCCAGCAACCACCAGGAGCTAGAAGAGGCAACGAAGGATTCTTCCCTAGAGCCTCAGAGGGAGCAAAGCCTTGCTGACACCTTGATTTTGGACCTCTAGCCTCCAGAACTGTGAGAGAATATATTTCTCTTGTTTTTGTTTTGTGTTGTTTTGTTATTTGTTTTATTTATTTTTGGCTGCATTGGGTCTTCGTTGTTGAATGCGGGCTTTCTCTAGTTGCAGCGAGCGGGGGCTACTCTTCCTTGCAGTGTGCGGGCTTCTCACTGCAGTGGCTTCTCTTGTTGCGGAGCACGGGCTCAGTAGTTGTGGCTTGTGGGCTCTAGAGCACAGGCTTCAGTAGTTGCGGCACACGGGCTTAGCTGTTCCACGGCATGTGGGATCTTCCCAGACCAGGGCTCAAACCCGTGTCTCCTGCATTGGCAGGCGGATTCTTAACCACTGCGGCACCAGGGAAGCCCTGTTTCTCTTGTTTTAAGCCACCCAGTTTGGGCTTATTTGTTACAGCAGCCCCAGGAAACTCATACACCCTTTTTATGAGAGCCGTGGTGACAGCTCTGTTGCATTCTTCTTTCTTCTCTTTATTTACATATATGGCCCACTCTCCTCTATAGATACACATAGGTAATCAGTTCTGGATGCATGTTTGGTCTTTTAGCTATGACAGTACCCATATACAAAAGTTTCAGTGGAATAGGAAAGTTGTCAAGAGAGTTCTAGAAGCACCTCCCCCTCCTCCCAGAAACATCTGGCCTCTGGCCCAGAGGCTCAGACGTTGCTGCAGGTCTGAGAGAGGGTGGTGTCCTCCCAGACTGGGCCTCAGCTCAAAGGTCTTCCCAGGGCTCCCTGGCTCCGTCTACTGGTGCCAGGATGCACCTGCTGCTCTCCTCTTCAGAAGTGGCATTTCAATGTGTGGAGTGGGGTGAGGAAGAGACTAAAAAAGCCAAATCAATTGTTTGGCACGGAGGAGGAAATACAACCCCAAAATCTGCTGCTTTGTTTTAAACTGTTCACTCGAGTCTTATAAAAGTGCCTGTGAACACCTCAGTCTTTCTGAGTCTCATCTTCCAAAAGCACAACTGGAAGCTCATTGGTTTCACGAGGTTTTCCCCAGAAGGTGGAGGGAGGCCTTACACTTGAGCCCAGAATCCCGAGGTATCTCTTCTCTAACAGTCACCAAGAGACAGACCATACAGTTCTTGCACACACATCTCAGTAAATGGCAGCTCCATCCTTCCAACTGCTCAGGCCAAAAAGCATCTTGACTCCTCTCTGTCTTTCACACCCCACATCCAATCTGCCCCAAAATCCAGTTGGCTGTCCCTTCTGTATCCAGAATCTGACCATTTCTCACCATTTGGGCTGCTACCACTGGAGATGAACCACCACCACCCCTCATCAGGACGATTGCACTGACCTCCTAAATCATCTCTCCGCTTCCACCATGTCCGGCTCAGGCCATAGTTGAGCATCTGCATGAGGTGATGCCACAGCTCTGCTCCAAAGCATCTGATGTCTCTCTTCCACTTGGAGTCAAAATCAAAATCCTCCCATGGCCTCCAAGGCCCCACACAATCAGGGTGCCCTCTGTCTTCCAGATCCCATGTCCTCTCTCCCCTCCCTCCTACAGCTCCAGCCCCAAACAAGCCAGGTGCTCCCTTGCGTCAGGGCCTTTCTACTTGCTGATGCCTCACTTGGAATGCTTCTCCCTGAATATCCACATGGCTCACTCCCTCGCCTTCTTCAGTCTTCTTTTCTTAAAAAAAAAAAGCAAACTAAAAATCTCCCAGGGGCTTCCCTGGTGGCGCAGTGGTTGAGAGTCCGCCTGCCGAGGCAGGGGACATGGGTTTGTGCCCCGGTCCGGGAGGATCCCACGTGCTGTGAAGTGGCTGGGCCCGTGAGCCATGGATGCTGGGCCTGTGCGTCCGGAGCCTGTGCTCCACGACGGGAGAGGCTGCGGCGGTGAGAGGCCCACGTACCGCATCTGACCACCCTACTTAAAATTGTACCCCCTGACTTTCCTGATCCACCTTGCTCTGCTCTATTATTCCATCAGTATATTCCCTTAGAACATTCAGAGTCATTTCCTTTAGTTTGTTTACTGTCAGCAGAGCAGAGGTTGTGTCTGTCTTAGGCACTGATAAACCTCGAACATCTAGAAGAGTCCTTGGCACATGACAGACACCCACTAAAGATTCATCAACCATTAAATGAATTAATGAATCAGTAATATTTTTCAGGACCTACTATGTGCAAAGCCTTAAGCTCCAGCACAACAATTCCCTCATTAGAAGCTAATCCAAAACCAATGCATCTTGTCCACACTATGGTAGATGTTCTGTTTACTTGATCTTTGACTTAATTATATCTGGTATACCTAGTAAGGCTGAGTTGGAATGAGCTGAATTTCACATTGAGACTCAGATTTGTGAAGAATTTTTAAAACACAAAATTTGAAACCAGAATTGAAAATCATGTACAAACGTGACAGCAAGTTTTGAGAACAAACAAAGTAGCACAGCTACAGCTTCCAATAATCATCATTTTTAAAAGCTACCATTTATCAAGCTCCTATTCTATGCCAGGCAACATGGTAAGGGTTTTGCACGTGTCGTTTCATCTAAATCCTCACCACAGTCCGGTGAGGTGAAGATCATGCTTCCCATTTCTTAGATGATCAAACTGAGGCTTGGAGTTTAAAGGACCTGCCCAAGGTCCAAGGTCACCCAGCACTGGTTTCAAGGTGAAGTTATCCACCTACGTAGCCTGAGAATTTTTAACAAGTCATTACCTGAATGAAATAGGCCAGGTGGAGTCATAACACTGCAGTGTAATATTGTAATATTTTGGCTAAAGCAACATTTTTAATACTAATTTCTATTAGATTTTATTTTTGAGTGAATAATACATGTATCTCAGAAATGAAAGCTAGTGATTCTTATTGAGGATTGAATATTCCTACATAAACCAAGTGGCTTCAGAGCAACCTAACTGGTTACCCAACTAACAAAACTATACTCCAGCTTATGACTTTTTATCCACCCTGCTACACGGCTGGAATGACTCTCACTTGAAGTCCATGGTCACATTCAAGGACCCTTTCCTATTAGAAATTTTGACTCAAATCTGGTACATCCCACTATAGTAAGGTCAAAATAGATTGTAAAGGGCCCACATGAATTCCCATAACTGAAGGACTTAATTTCCTTTCAGTTGACCTGTGTTTGACTTCTCTTGTTCCACCCTTGAACTTCCCAGAGGCCACTGTGACCAGAACTCAGGTGTAAGATCTGAAAGTAACCTGGCCACACAAAAAAGTATAAAACACTACCACCTCTTCACAGACTCACTCCACTTTATATTTGAGGGAAACGATCCTGGAAGCGGAAATACTTCGAGAGTTCAACAGTCTGGGAAATTTAAAGGAGGGGGAAAAAAGCCCTGCATTTCCAAAGATCTGAAGACAGAACTCTGCTCTCTGAGGACAGCAGGAAGTAAGAAGACCCGATTCGTGGCTTCAGGAGAGGAAAAGAAAAGAGCCCCACAAGGAAACTACCAACAGATGGTAAATACATTTTTAATTCTTCTGTCATACTGTGTGGACTTGTACACATTTGTCCTGCTGTGTTAGGCTCCCAAAATAGCTAGCCATGGAATTGCAGAACAGTTCGGCTGCAATTTGAGATTTAGGAAACCGTGCTGGCTGACAAAACAGGAAGGGCTCATAGTAGGATGGAGTGGATTTGCTCCCAGTTTGCAGCTCCTCCATGTGGCATTCACTGTAGCTCTTAGTGCAGGAAGATTCTCTCACATGTCAGGTCTCATTGATGATGTCTTAAAACGTACTATTTCAAATTGTCCTCCGAGCTCTAGTTACAAGTATTAAACATGGACATGATCTACGTGGTAACTCTCAAAGGTTAAAAGGAGTATGATCCATTTACTTATGGATTCCAAATTTTCCAGGGAGCATCACAAACATATATGGCAGCCTGGAGCGCTATACTTAGCCATTCTCATACTTTTCATTTTGGCATAATGTTTCCATAGAATAGCATGGGAATTCCAATGCCAGAAAAAGGACCAAATATGATAATGGATTGCTCTAAGAGGAACCTAAGGAGATAGGATGCTAAAGCACATTCAGTTGACTCCGCATCTAAGACGTGACCTGAGATGGGTACCAGGAAATGAGTTAGGTTCCCAGTCCCAACACCGTCTCCCAGTGCATCAGCAAGAAAGAAAAAGTGTTGATGAATCCAAGTGGATGTGGAATAATGGGGAGAGGGTGGTCTGTTACTTAATTGTGGTCTAGAAATATCACTTACGCAACTACTAGACCTGGAAGGATCCTTATAGAATCTAGTTCTTTTTTTTTTTTTTTTTCATTTTATAGACAGGAATCTCCGCCAAAGAGTTGCAGGAAATTGGCAGAGATTATACAACTGGTTGATGGCAGATTCAGTACTGGAACCCAAGACATCTATTTCTCAGTTCAATGTTTGTTCTGCTTTAGCACCCACAGAAGGTGGACATTTCTGTGATAAGCAAGATCTAATTCTAGAAGACCTTTCTCATAGTAATCTTCACTCTTGGGTTTTTATAAAGCAAGATGATGGAATCTCTGACTGGTCTATGAATGTTTGGGAAACTGGTAGATATTCTTTATAGCTAAGGTTTCAGGCTTACATATATTTGTTAATTTCTGTTCTAAACCCCTGTGGATTGTGTCTAGATTATATAGCTATCACACAATCTGGCACAGCTGGGATCCTCTTGTCATGAAATAGCAGGGAAGATTGGTACATAGGGATTAAAAAGCATTGGCAAAAGAGAACAGGGAGTTCATGCAATAACTTCCTACCCTGAGCCTTTCTGGTCGAAGAATTTCTCCTAGCCTCGATTCAAGAGAAGGGTGGGTGGGAACGAAAGGGGATTTTTATCTTCTTAGTGAAAGAAAGGATACAAAAACACTTAAGAACTGCTCAATTTGATAAAATCTTGATTTTGCTTAGTTTAAGTTTCTACAAGACTGATTATATTCTTGTTCAAATGACCTATACGTTCATAGATACTTTTTCTAGTGGGTACATATGTTTACTAATAAAAACTATTCTCAATCAGCTATTTAAGAAATGTTATTTTTACCTTTTTTTTTTTTTTTTTTTTAAGAAAGCTAATCGGTACGCTTCATAGCTACTTTAGCAATAAGGTCTCCTAATCTGGCAGTTCTGTTCAGCATTTTGATTTGTTTTTTTCTGCTTGTGATTTCATCAATGTTCTTTTCTATTTTTGTGGTGGGGAAATTTTTACCTGTTGTGTTTAAACATGGCATTCTCTGCTTTGAGAATCCATTTGACCATTTTGACCCCTCTGGCTAATTTTACTATCTCCGTTGTCTAGTTACAGATTTGTGGGTGGGGGAGGGTAGAATTAAGTGAATTCTTTGGAGGAGAGCAGTAATGAAGGCACACTTTAGGTTATTTCATTCCTGTGATCCAAATTTGATTATCTAGCTAATATCACTAGGGACATCTGCAGCTTTAATAATTACATCTCAAGGCCTAAAGAAAAAAAAGAAGAAAAATTACATTTACTACACATTCACATGCAGCCTTTCAGAGAGTTACCATCTGAAAGCCTGTTTGGCTACTTTAGGAAAATAGATTGATATCAAGATTCTGCTTTAAGAGTTCAAGTTCAGTTGACGCTTTGTTCTTTAAAAAAAAAAAAAAGCTAGATTTCAACAACTGTTTTGTGTAGAAGGGTTTAGCATTGCTTATCTGAAAGAGTAAAAAATCTAAGCTATTGATTTTACCTTTCCTTTTGGAGGACAGTTTTAGGATTTTTTTTCCCCTAGAAAGTTTTGAGGCTATGATTCATGTTAAAAGTGCCCTGTTCCATTATATACCAACACAGCTTTGAAGCTGTCTCTGCTTCTAGGTCAAGGGCTCTCCCTGTGGCCAGATGCCAGTTTTATCCTTGGACTCTCATGATCCTCAGAAATAAATCAACTTTCCAGTAAAATCCTGTGACAGCTCTGTTTTACATAAAAGTACGCAGCCTGGGGATGTGATACTGTTCTGTGTTTTAGATGGAGAAGAAGGCAAAGAAAACATCCATTATCAATGAGAGACAATTCCAGGTGGAGCCATTATTACAGAAATCAGAGGGCAGCTGGGTCGGGGGCGGGGCGGAGGTACCACATTCATTCTCCCTGCAGCATCTCTAACCCAAAAGCTTATTATTTGTGCAGAAACAAAAATACAAATGACTGTAAAGTGTTCTAATCCACATGTGGCATGGGTCAGTACAGTCCATGAGTTGAAAAAGTGAGTAGGTCAGCTATCTTAGGTCAATATTTCTTCCTTGCGGCAAGAAAAGAAAAGAATGAACGAATTACTGCTACACATATCAACGCAGATGAATCTCACAATATTGGAAAATAAAGGAGGCTACACACAAAATAAGGTATGCTGTATATCGTTCCATTTCTATAACTTTCAAAACCACACAAGAGTAATCTATTGTGTTAGAACTAAATATATAGTTTCCCTTTGATGAGGAGGGAAAGGATTGTGCCAGAAGGGGGCATGAAGATGGCTTCTAGGGTGCCAGAAAATTCTATTTTTTGACCTGGGTGGTGGATACAGAGGTGGGTTCTCTTTGTGATAATCCATTAAGCCATACATCTGTGATCTGTGCCTTTTTTCTGTAAGAATGATTTACTTCAATTTAAAAATTTAAAAATAATATCCCTATTGGGAAAGACAAATTTAAGAAATATTAGAAAAGCATTTTGCCTAATTAAACCAATGGATATTTTTTACAGAGAAACACAGAAAATTCAGATGAGTGAAAGAAAAAAATGCACAAAACTTCAGTGTAGGGCAATGGGGACACTCCTACACTGTTACAGGAAGTGTTCACTGCTACTGCAGTGTTCGGTTAACTCTCTGGCATTATCTATTAAAGATATGCATATCTGGTGACCCAGATTCCCACTCCTGGGTACATATCCAATAGAAATATGTTCATGTGAGCACCAAAAGAATAGCAACTCTATTCATGATAGCCCCAAACTGAAAACAGGCCAAACTACCCATCAGCAGTACAGTGGATAAAGTGTGGTATATCTAACCTTGGAATACCATACAGCATTGAAAATGAATGAACCACAATACCCTTAGCATGGATGAAACTGAGAAACCTAATGTTAAAAGACCGAAAGCTAATGTTCAAAGATAGAAAAAAATCGTTATGTTCCCATTTACTTAAAGTTCAAAAAACAGGAAAAGATAAATACGTATAAGCATTAATATACACTTAGGTGGTAAAACTAAAGAAAAGAAAAAAAAAGAGGTTATCATAAAAGTAAGGGCAGCAGGGAGAGAGTGGGTTGTCAGTGGGAAGGGGCGGATGGAGGACCCCTGGGCCATATTCTGTTTATTGATCTGGGTAGTGGTTAAGCGAGGGTTCACTTAATAAAAATTTATTAAATTATACTTTTATATATCATGCATTTTCCCCAACGTGTGTCATATTTCACAATAAAAAGGGTATAAAATCGCATGAAATCCAATTATTCAGAGATAGTTATCACTTTAACACCTGGATATGTATATTCCCAAACCTTCTTTAATGCAATATATACATCTTATCCACATTGCTTTGTAGCCTTTTTTTTCTTTAATAATATAATCTCCCAGAAGAAACTCTTTGGGTTTTCTGTGTATTTTTTCAATTCCCATTTAATTTTAACTAAAAGTAAATATCATACAAGCTTTATGCCCCTCTGGAAGGCTAAAGCCATGGGGTGTCTTTCAGGAAATTAGGTGGCTTTAACCTAAGCTACAGCGATTCATAAACCAATCTGCAGGATTTTGCCATAGCTCAGGGGAGACTTTTCCTTCTCTGTTAACAGTGCTGCTGCTTCAAAAGAGAAAAGCCTCTCTCCACCTCTTCAGTGCTCTTTTCAAAAGGAAAGGCCAGGCAATGAGGGGAAAGGCTAGTAGGGGAGTGGTCCGGAGGCTTGGTGGGAGGAGGGGGTCACCCTAAAATGTATTCTATTACTCGTCATGCTGCGCCTGGCCTAGGAAACATTATAAAGTATTGAAATCGGTCAAAAAATGATCAGGGCACTTTTTTAAAAACCAGAAAGTAGTTCCTTTGCTTTTCTTGCCCTGGGGGCAGTAAAGTTTTCTTCCCTCTGCCTGGAACATGCTGCCCTTCCCCCTCGCCCTCATCAGCAAGCATCCTCCACTGTTCTTCTTTACCTTTTAAATCATCTGCATATTTCATCCTCTTCATCATGACATGGTTGAAGAAAACTTCTATGAGCATCCAAGCCTGGGCAGTGACCCCACGAGAGCCCCATGGCACCTTGGACTTACCACATTACAGCACTGGTCACCTTATTTTGCAAGTGCCTATTTTCCTGTCCACAAATACTCTGCTAATCTGTAAGCTTCATGCATGCAAGGACAGTGTCTGTTTCACCATCGTGACTCCAGTCTCTAGTACATATTGGCACCCAATAAATATAGTCATTGAATGGATGAAAAACAGTTGTGAAATGAGATGTGGCGTGGGGAGAGGAGTTGTGATTTAAACTATGCTTTCCCAACTCACTTCACCTGTTGGTACACAAATGGCTTCAAAGAGTCCAGTCAAATGAACAGAGGATGGATGGTTCAAAACTCTAAAATCTACAGCTGCTTAATTTCAAATACTAACTAGTAATAGCAGTTTGCATTTGTATCTTGTTTAATATTTCATTAAGCAGTTTCACATATTTCATACAATTCCAACAACAAATCCTCCGAGTTGAACTGGGGGAGCTATTAATATCACCGCTTTATAGATCGGAAAACTTCTGAGCGGGTTTAAGTAACTAGCCTCACATTATATGATTATTTTTTACTGTAAGCCAGGAACTGGCGACCCCTTAGGGCTGCAAGTGGAAACACATTCAGTGTATACCACGTACGGATATATATATCTATCTATATTTTGTATAGATATATTTTTAGGGAGTAGGGACATAAAATAAATATGTGACACCATTCTGATTTTTTATCTTTCAGAAGATATTTCCTTTTTTTCAAAGCATTTATTTTTTAAGCTTTATTTTTTTAATCACAAAACTAGCACATATTTGGTAGGAAAAAAGCACAAATAAGAAAATCAAAATCACTTATGATCACATTGAATAGAATATCTATTGTTACACCATTTTAATAACTCTGACTACATATTAAGTCTTCAGCTTTTCTAGAGTGAGAACTCCCCTCCCACACTCTACTCTTTTTCTTTTTTCCCCCCACTCTATTCTTTTTTTTTAACATCTTTATTGGAGTACAATTGCTTTAAAATGTTGTGTTGGTTTTTGCTGCATGACAAAGTGAATCAACTATATGTATACATATATCCCGATATCCCCTCCGTCTTACATCTCCCTCCCACCCTCCCACCCTCCCTATCCCACCCTTCTAGGTGGTCACAAAGCACCTAGCTGATCTCCCTGTGCTATGCAGCTGCTTCCCACTAGCTATCTATTTTACATTTAGTAGTGTATATATGTCCATGCCACTCTCCTCGTCCCAGCTTACCCTTCCCACTCTCCGTGTCCTCAAGTCCATTCTCTATATCTGCATCTTTATTCCTGTCCTGCCCCTAGGTTCTTCAGAACCTTTTTTTTTTTTTTTTAGATGCCATATATATGTGTTAGCATACGGTATTTGTTTTTCTCTTTCTGACTTACTTCACTCTGTATGACAGACTCTAGGTCCATCCACCTCACTACAAATAACTCAATTTCGTTTCTTTCTATGGCTCAGTAATACTCCATTGTATATGTGTGCCACATCTTCTTTATCCATTCATCTGTCAATGGACACTTAGGTTGCTTCCATGTCCTGGCTATTGTAAATAGAGCTGCAATGAATATTGTGGTACATGACTCTTTTTGGATTATGGTTTTCTCAGGGTATATGCCCAGTAGTGGGATTGCTGGGTCGTATGGTAGTTCTATTTGTAGTTTTTTAAGGAACCTCCATACTGTTCTCCATAGTGGCTGCATCAAATTACATTCCCAACAACAGTCCAGGAAGGTTCCCTTTTCTCCACACCCTCTCCAGCATTTATTGTTTGTAGAGTTTTTGATGATGGCCATCTGACTGGTGTGAGGTGATATCTCATTGTAGTTTTGATTTGCATTTCTCTAATGATTAGTGATGTTGAGCATCCTTTCATGTGTTTGTTGGCAATCTGTATATCTTCTTTGGAGAAATGTCTATTTAGGTCTTCTGCCCATTTTGGGATTGAGTTGTTTATGTGATATTGAGCTGCATGTAAATTTTGGAGATTAATCCTTTGTCAGTTGCTTCATTTGCAAATATTTTCTCCCATTCTGAGGGTTGTCTTTTCATCTTGTTTATGTTCTCCTTTGCTGTGCAAAAGCTTTTAAGTTTCATGAGGTCCCATTTGTTTATTTTTGTTTTTATTTCCATTTCTCTAGGAGGTGGGTCAAAAAGGATCTTGCTGTGATTTATGTCATAGAATGTTCTGCCTATGTTTTCCTCTAAGAGTCTTATAATGTCTGGACTTACATTTAGGTCTTTAATCCATTTTGAGTTTATTTTTGTGTATGGTGTTAAAGAGTGTTCTAATTTCATTCTTTTACATGTAGCTGTCCAGTTTTCCCAGCACCACTTACTGAAGAGGCTGTCTTTTCTTCATTATATACTCTTGCCTCCTTTATCAAAAATAAGGTGACCATATGTGTGTGGGTTTCTCTCTGGGCTTTCTCTTCTGTTCCATTGATCTATGTTTCTGTTTTTGTGCCACTACCATATTGTCTTGATTACTGTAGCTTTGTAGTATAGTCTGAAGTCAG
Organism: Stenella coeruleoalba; assembly: GCF_951394435.1. Lineage (NCBI taxonomy): Eukaryota > Metazoa > Chordata > Mammalia > Artiodactyla > Delphinidae > Stenella > Stenella coeruleoalba. Next base: position 12,940,645 of record NC_137156.1, read on the forward strand.
GGAGTCTGATTCCTCCAGCTCCGTTTTTTTCCCTCAAGACTGCTTTGGCTATTTTGGGTCTTTTGTGTCTCCATACAGATTTTCAGATTTTTTGTTCTAGTTCCATAAAAAATGCCATTGGTAATTTGATAGGGATTGCATTGAATCTGTTGAGTGCTTTGGGTAGTATAGTCATTTTCACAATGTTGATTCTTCCAATCCAAGAACATGGTATATCTCTCCATCTGTTTCTATCATCTTTAATTTCTTTCATCAGTGTCTTATAGTGTTCTGCATACAGGTCTTTTGTCTCCTTAGGTAGGTTTATTCCTAGGTATTTTATTCTTTTAGTTGCAATGGTAAATGGGAGTGTTTCCTTAATTTCTCTTTCAGATTTGTCATCATTAGTGTATAGGAACGCAAAAGATTTCTGTGCATTAATTTTGTATCCTGCTATGTTACCAAATTCATTGGTTAGCTCTAGTAGTTTTCTGGTAGCATCTTTAGGATTCTCTATATAGAGTATCATGTCATCTGCAAACAGTGACAGCTTTACTTCTTTTCCGATTTGGATTCCTTTTATTTCCTTTTCTTCTCTGATTGCTGTGGCTAAAACTTCCAAAACTATGTTGAATAATAGTGGTGCGAGTGGACAACCTTGTCTTGTTCCTGGTCTTAGAGGAAATGGTTTCAGTTTTTCACCATTGAGAACGATGTTGCCTGTGGGTTTGTCATATATGGCCTTTATTATGTTGAGGTAAGTTCCCTCTATGCCTACTTTCTGGAGGGTTTTTATTATAAATCATGTTGAATTTTGTCAAAAGCTTTTTCTGCATCTATTGAGATGATCATATGGTTTTTCTCCTTCAATTTGTTAATATGGTTTATCACACTGATTGATTTGCGTATATTGAAGAATCCTTGCATTCCTGGGATAAACCCCACTTGATCATGGTGTATGATCCTTTTAATGTGCTGTTGGATTCTGTTTGCTAGTATTTTGTTGAGGATTTTTGCATCTATGTTCATCAGTGATATTGGCCTGTAGTTTTCTTTCTTTTCCCCACTCTATTCTTTATCTTCAAATTTTTCTGAGCTATTCTTGGCCATTTGCTCTTTTATTTGAATTTAAGAATTAGGTTTTACTAAAACTCTGTTGGGATTTTTATTGGATTTGCATTCTTTTTATAGATTAATTTGAGTAGAATTGAAGATTTTACTATATTGGTTCCTCTCTTTCATAAACACAGTATATTTCTCCATTAATTTATATCTATTTTAATGTCTTTTTTAAAATATGGAAAGCTTCAGAAATTTGTGTGTCATTTTTGCACAGGGGCTGTGATCATCTTCTCTGCACTGTTCCAACTTTAGTATATATGTTGTCAAAGCGAGCATTCAGAAGAAATTTCTTAACTGTTGGATTATATGAGGAGGGAAAGGTCACATATTCTTTTTGCTCTTTATGAGACTGAAAAAGAGATTAATCTGGACTAATTATTTCTCTCAAACGTAAAAGCATTTAGTTGTGTGCTGACAATGGGGAAAATGTTTCTGGCTTTTGCTATCTTGCCCCTTCTAGTATCTAAACAGAAACTCTTTTTCTATTGATGGTCTTAACAGAGCAGTGCAGCAGGACAAAGGGGTTGGGAAGACGGGGGAAAAGAAAAGGAAAAGAAGATGGCGAGATATGACTAGGAAGAGGGCTGGGGAGGAGGGACAGCTGATTGGGCAGGTGAAATGGGTGGAGAGCAGTGGGGGCGGGGGGGGGGGAGCGCATGACAGCAAGTGTGGATTCTCTGAGTTTTGCTTTTCTATAAAACCAGCAGTATCACTTGGGATCTTATTAGAAATTCAGAATAGTGGCCCCACTCAGATTCACCCAATCAGAATCTTCATTTTAACAAGATCCCCAGGTAATTCTTATGCACATTAAAGTTCCAGAAGCTCTTAGTCGCCCCCAACCAGTCTGAGCCAGTCCTGATTGGTGTCATCAGCCTTAGACCTATTAATAGACAAAACTGGTTTGGTTGCCTAGAGACCCGGAAATCTGGTTCCTCCTGTAGATGCTGAGTCTCAGAGTTCTCTTACCACTTTGGCCAAAGCCTTGGAACTCCAGTTGGCCTCAGTTTCTCTGCTACGCATGTCAGTTCTCAGCAGGGATTGGATCCTAGCCCTGGACCCCAGCTTCCTCAGCTCGGGTCCTCGTGCTTTGCCAAATTCTTGCTCTGCCCATTCCTCTGGGAAGCAGGATGTACTTTTCTACTCCCTTCTCAGCTTCTGCTGGGGACCTGCTGTGACTGGACCAATCACCTGGAACTGTGCCTGATTTTGACTATTGTCACCAGGACTTATTCCAAAACTGCTGGCAGAGAGGATGCACTCAGATATCCTAACAGTCTGCCCCAATCTGTGTTAGTCATGCCCTGTGACCGCTGCACACTGGTCTGCCTTGCTGCCTCCTGGGGATGGGCCAGCTTCTGAAGACAAACGCTCTGTCCCCTCTGTCACACTGGATCTTGGCTTCTTCCCCCTTCCCATGGCCTGAGCTGATGTGGTCCCAACCTGCCTTGCACACCAATGTCTCCTACAAAAGAGAAGGAGGCCAGCAGAGAATGAGGGAAGCAGGCCTCAGCCCCTTCTCTCTCTTAACTTCTCTAACACTGGGACTTCATGGCACAGCTTGTGTGTAGACCTTGAGATTCCAAGCATTGCCCTTGGAGCCCTTCAGGTAAAAGATATCCTAAAAGTCCTGGATGACTGCTGACTACAAACGGGCCCAGTGGTTTTGCATAACTGGTACTTTTGGGTCCTTTTTCCAAGGTGGAGAAAAATCTTTGTGGCCTGACTTACTTTATCAAAACAGGCCAGTCCACATAGAAGCTCAATAATTTCCCTGGTTACCATATAACCATTTCACTTTGACTGATGGTGTTATACGTCCTGCCATGCTCAATTTATTGTGGAACATTATACAAACCGTATCACATCCGCTACCGTGTTTTAAGCCAGCACAAAACGGTATGAAGTTCACAACAATCAGGTTGGCCGTCAGTTATAGAGGCCAATTTTTATATTAAAATTACTCTCCACTAATTAATAGACCACTGACTATATCTTTAAGACTGTTGCATCATTTCTATTCCTAAGAACTATTCTTATGGTGATTAAAAAAAGAAAAAAGAAGACGACGAAAAAGAAGAAAGAAAACAGAAAGAAGTGTGGCAGCGCCCACAGGAGCTAAGTAATGGTGTGGGTGTTGTTTCCATTATTACATACGTAACACTTTCACAAGAATCAAATGTCTTACAAAAGAAAATACAAATTGCAGTAAAGAGGCGATAACACAGTAAGACACAAAGAAAACAATTACCCAAAGGAAGATTTAAATTTGGCATCAATCGTCTGCAGCGAAAGAATGGATAAGTACCCACTGACTCTGTACATACAAAGGTAGGCACGTGGCAGCATTTGCCACAGTCAGAAAAGAAGTTCCATGTAAAGTAGAAGGAGAAGTAGTAATTAAAAATGTCTCAAATCATTTTGAATAAGAAATACATACTATTTAATGAAGTCACTCCAAGTTTCCAAAGTTGCATGACAATCTCATTGAATGAGCAGAGATGGATAAATATATGATTTGCCAAAAAGCAGTCTTGGCCAAGCAAAATCAACGGTCCAGGAAGAAGTTCCTCAAGATTAGCAAGAGGATATGGATAGGAAATAGACCTATTCATTGCACTTTTCTGAAGGTCCAGATTTTCTCAGGATAGACTTTATTGATAAATCATGAAGAAACTGTATTTGAAGTTAGTATAAAAAAACCAATTTTGGGCTTCCCTGGTGGCGCAGTGATTGAGAGTTTGCCTGCCGATTCAGGGGACACGGGTTCGTGCCCCGGTCCGGGAGGATCCCACATGCCGCGGAGCAGCTGGGCCCGTGAGCCATGGCCACTAAGCCTGCACGTCCGGATCCTGTGCTCCACAACGGGAGAGGCCACAACAGTGAGAGGCCCACGTATGGCCAAAAAAAACCCCAAAAAACAAAAAAAACCAATTTTGATGGATAACATGAAAACTCTCCTTTAGTTGCTTTCAGTTTTATGCCTGATGTTATGTCATTATTTGAACAGGGTTCCAACAAACCATTCAAACTTTTGGAAAAGGGGAAACCTGGTACGGGGGGAGAATACTCTCAGGAAAACTGTCTAAAATGTTGCAGAGGCTTAAAAAGTGATGAGTATATACAACAACACATCACTACTAGTGCTATGATAACTTTAGTATGTGCAGTTACGGTCAAACCACTCAAAATTACAATGTCATTTGTCTTCTTTGTATCTCTTTTGTTTTTACAAGTCACATGGCAAAATCAACAAATACTACATCATCCCTCTGAGGATTCAGCTGTGGAAGAAGCATCTGCTAGCTCATCTCTAGGGTAGCTATTATTAGCTTGCTTTGATTCTCTCATACGATACGTACCCATGCTTATTAAGCTGTTTGTTTGCCTCCTTTGTCATATTCCTCTATGATTATGACTACCGCTATGCAGTGAACTCCAGTGCAACCCGGAGGTACCCATTTCCATAGGCCTTTCCAAAATTGATGCAATCTCCCTAGTTTTAAAAACATTATTTGGGGGGAAAAAAACCATGCAACATAGTATTTGCACTGATATTAAACCTTTCTATAGAAAATATTACAGTACCTGTACTGAATTGTATAGTGTTACCCCCACCCCGCAGATCCATGATCACTCAGAACCTGCGAATATAACCTTATTTGGAAATAGGGTCTTTGCAGATATAGTCAAATTAAGATGATGTCATACTGGATTAGGGTGGGCCCTAAATCCAATGATTGGTGTTCTTATAAGAAGGTCCTGCAGAGACACGGATGTACAGGAAGATCATCAAATGAAGACAGAGGGAGAAATTGGAGTGATGCAGCTGTAAGCCAAAGACTGACAGTAACCATAAGAAGCTAGGAGACAGGCTCAGTACAGATTCTAATCTCAGAGCCTTTGGGGGGATGTAGCCTTGCTGACACTTTGATTTTGGACTTCTAGCCGCTAGGACTAAATTTCACTTGTTTAAACCACCCAGTGTATGGTATTTTGTTGTGGCAGCCCTAGGAATCTCCAGATTATGCAAGTAAGTACTTTAAATTACATAAAGACTTGATATTAACTTTCCCTTAGATGATGAAACTAGGGGAGGAAAAGGCTACTTGTCACGTGATATGGCAAGTCTAGACCAAAGATGGGATTAGAAACTGGTCATTCTGGCATCACAAGGCAGGTAGAACTGTAAAAGACTGAAAGTTTCAGGTAAACCACTAAGACATTGATTTCACATTTTAAAATGAGGTATAAGACCTCCATGTTGCAAAATTTGCAACACAGGTTGTCAAAATCTGATTACATGGCTTTTCAACCCCTTACGTATAATAAATACAAAGTACATTAAAAATGAAAACTAGAGATTCGAGGTGAGGGTTTTTCTGCGGTTTTTTTTGCGGTACGCGGGCCTCTCACTGTTGTGGCCTCTCCCGTTGCGGAGCACAGGCTCCGGACGCGCAGGCTCAGCAGCCATGTTTCATGGACCTAGCCGCTCTGCGGCATGTGGGATCTTCCCGGACAGGCACGAACCCGTGTCCCCTGCATCGGCAGGCGGACTCTCAACCACTGCGCCACCAGGGAAGTCCGTGAGGGTTGTTTTGTATAGAGTCGTCTGTGGGCTGGGTGTCCTCCCCCCAACCAATCTTTCTAAATCTCTGGGGGCAAATAAAATGTGAGTGGTTCCATTGAATCAGATGTGGGCCACTCACAAGAGAAAGCAGGCATGGGGTTATCTTGCATCCTTTTTTTTTTTTTTTTGCGGTACGTGGGCCTCTCACTGTTGTGGCCTCTCCTGTTGCAGAGCGCAGGCTCCGGACGCACAGGCTTAGCGGCCATGGCTCACGGGCCTAGCCGCTCCGCGGCATGTGGGATCTTCCCGGACCGGGGCACGAACCTGTGTCGCCTGCATCGGTAGGCAGACTCTCAACCACTGCGCCACCAGGGAAGCCCTTGCATCCTTTCTAAGAGGGTCATTTGGATGGGTAACCAGATGAACAAAAATATGGAGCTGGTACCAGATTCCTGGGATCCCAGGAAAGAGTAAGTGATTGGCCATATTAAGATGTATCCATTCATCTGCAGGGAAATCCAGGTGAGAGAAGCCCTACCCTGGAGCATCTCCGGAAAACTCATACAAACCAACAAGAGAGGCAACTTGGTATATCTGTCAAGGCCAAAGAACTCTGATACTAGCTCGTCACACGACTACCAGGCAAGTAAGAACTTTCTTGCTCCTCTCCTTATCTTCCTCCCAGTAACCTAACCACAGAGAAGTGTGCAGTCACCTTCTGAAAACTGCAGGGGGCAGGGATCAGAAAAGAAAGGGCACATGGGTTGCTCTCCTAACCCAGTTGTGGCTCTTTGTAGGAGGCTGAGATGGGGATGGGAGAAGCCTGTCGATGTTTTTACTGTGACATGAATCCAGACACGTTAATTACTGACCAAAGGATATATTTCCTGGAAGTGACTAGAAGAATAAAAATTTGATCTAAATTTCACCCAAGAGTAGAGAAAGTGCTAACTCTGTGGAATAAATTTGAAGTGTTGCTTTATGATTGATTACATCCTATGAGTCACACTTGTTCAATGTAACAGTTACATAACCATTTCTAAATGCAATTGAATGGAGCAGTTCTTATAGAACCTTCTGTAGCGTTTTCCCCTATGAAGTCACCGTGTTTCTGTCTGAAATCTGGAAAATTATATGTCAAATTGTCCTCACAGAGAATTTTGTCCTTTTTACTTATTGTTATCAGCACTTACGAAATTTCTAAACTGAAAAGCATTATATGCTTGGTACAGATTAGGTGTTCAATAAATGTTGAATTAACAAAGAAATGAATGGGCAGTGAAGAGAAATCCTGATTGCCTGGGTTCTTTATAAACCCAGGCTATCCTCAGATTTCTTTACGGTAGAGTAAGAACTATCCCAGGTTGGTGATTTCTGAGACATTCCAACCAGACACTTATGGTCTCCTTACATGGAATTATAAAACATTAGCATTAGAAGGACACGTAGGAGGTGATTCAGTCCAACCCTTTCATTTTACAGATGAAGGCCCAAAGAAGTGAAATAATTTGATTAAGGTCACCTTTTTCTATAGTATCAGTGCTAGGCCTGGAGACTCTGACAGCTGACTCACTGATAGTGACATTCCTTCGTTTCTGGGCTTCTTGATAGCTTGGCTTTGGTGGAGTGACAGCTTATGTTCTCTTGTTAGTATTTTCATCAGTAAATCAGAAGTTGCACCTAAGAAGCAAACATGAAATATCTACTTGTGCTCAGAATTGCACCTATACTTGGAATAGAGTGAGGAGTGAGGACCACCTACTGCCCTCAAGGAGCTTATAGCCAAGTGGGGGAGACCGACAAGTAAAACACAACTATAATGAAGTGGGCTAAGTGCTATGAAAGAAAGAATCACAGTGAGCTACTTAGAAAAAGCACCTCATCCAGACTAAGGGTCATGGAGGGCTTGTTAGAGGAGGTGTCATCTGAGTTGAGTCCTGAGAATGAGAAAGTGTTAATAATCATGGTGTGTTTGGCAAACCCTGAGGATTGTACTATGGAGGTATCACTGAGTACAAAGGGGTGGGAAGAGAGATGGGTTAAAGAGATAAGCAGGAGCCCAAACATGGAGGGATTTCCATGCTATAGTAAGATGTGTATACTTTATAGAAAGTCTATCAAAAATGACTGAAGTATTTTTTTGCAGGGGACTTATGAGGCCTGATTTCTGCCTCAGATATAACAGTCTAGCTACAGAATGGGGAACAGCTTTGAGTGGGATAATGTAGGCAGAGAGGCCAGCTGGGAAACTATTGAAATAATCTAGGTAAGAAAAAATGGCAGTAGAGATGGAAAAGGCAAAAGAATTTCAGAGCAATGTGCTAGGGACTGACTTATGTACCCCTCTTCCCATAAAGCCCAATGTGACGGTATTTGGAGATGGGGACTTCGGGAGATAACCAGGTTTAGACGAGGTCATGCGGGTGCCCCCCCCCCCATGATGGGATTAGTGCCCTTATAAGAAGAAACACCAGAAAGCTTGCATTCTCTCTTCACCATGTGAGGGCAAATTAAGAAGGCAGTCCTCTATAAGCCTGGAAGAGAGTCCTCACCAGAAACTGAACATGCTTTGATTTTGGACTTCTAACCTTCAGAACTGTGGGAAAATAAATTTCTGTGTTTAAGCTAGCCAGTCTGTGGTATTTTGTTATGGCAGCCCGAGCTGAGTAATACACAAAGGAAGTTGAATGAAGGATGTGGTGATGTATTAGATGTAGGGAATAAGGAGAGTGAGGAGCCAAGGGTTGGATGAGTGTTCAGACTTACTGTGTAAAGAGGGAAGCCTAAAAAAGGGAACACTGGCAGAGAAAGGGGAAACTTGGTAGAGACCAAAGAGAGTAGCCAGAGAGATTAAGGGAAAACAGAAGAGGCCAAGAGAAGGGAGGTTTTTTTTTTTAAAAAAGAAGATAATGTTCAATTGTGCAAATATTATAAAGATGTCAAGGTAAGGTTGAAAGGTGTCCGCTGGCTTCTGTGATAAATGCCTTTGGAGACCTTGGCAAGAATTGTTTCAACACTGTGAGGGCAGATATGATACCACTGTTGATTGAGGAGAGAATGAGGTGTCAGGAAGTATAGACAGCTAGTATAGAAAGCACATTTTAGAATCCTTGCTTTGAAATGAGGAAGAGAAGTGGATAGGTAATGAGAAGGGAAGGAAGCAAGGGGGATTTTTTTTAATGATATAAGCTTTTTAGGAGGGATGACGTTGAGGACATACTAGAAGAGAGGCAATAATTGATGAGCAAGGCTACTGAGTGTGCAGGCTACGATGGGCTACATAGCTCAGATGCAGAGACTGGCTTTAGAAGGAGAGGCTTCATCCTCCATCATGGGAGGAAAGTAAGAATGAATGCAGATGTGTGCAAGATTGTAGGTGCAGAGTCAGTCCTACCTGATGGCTTCCATTTTCTTCATGAGGTAGCAGATGAGAGTGAGTGAGGTAGATGGTGAGATGTTAGGAAAGGGGATGGAGGAGGTGGCTTCAGTGACTTGTGTGAGGAATGAGAGAGAGAAACAGAGGGCTGACGATAAACACAGTAGGCATGGCTGGCAGCATGGGGGCAATTGGAAATTTTATACCATGGAATTTTGGTGCACCAATTCCCTCCACTGTGCAATTTTTCTTCTTCATACTTAGCTGCCTAAACATAGAAGAAGGCAGAGAATTACGCTGTTACAAAGTTTGGGTTTTGCCAGTGAATGAGAATGAAGGACAATGGGAAGAAAGTTGAGGAGGTCAAGGAAATAAAAAGTTAGGAGCTCAGAGGATTTCTACTTCTAGGGATATGGAGTAGACGTATTTTCCCCATTCTTCCTGCTACGTATAACTAACAAAATGCTGGATATTATATACAAAACAAATGTAAAAAGACTGAAAGGTGAAGCAAAGAAAGCAGACCAGCTAGGGATCTTGAGAGTGAGGAGATGATACAGTGGTGAGTTCCCTGGGTTTTCCTTTTGTCTCATATATTGCAGACTCAGAGTGGAAGAAGGTGGCAATCCACAAACACAGACAAAAAGGGCCCCAACAAAGGTCTGCTTTCTCTAAGGACAGGAAAAAGGCAGTCTAGAAAGATAGAAAACTTTTAGACAATAAGAGCTTTACCAGCATCAAACGTTACAGAAAAAATACTGACCCCACCTTCACCAGCAAAGGCTGAATTGGGGGCCTAGACTTGCACAATCACCAAGCTGTAACAAAACATCCTAACCCCTTTCCTGGAATTTCATCCTTGCTGGGTGATAGTTCCTCCTCCTGACCCCCCTACTCCCTAGCTCTGGTATTGGTTGAGACCAGATAGGGAGCACCGACCAATACTCTCACCCTGAAGTAACAAGGCATTCTTCCCTCTCCCCACTGGGGTGGTGTCAGAGAACGCCTAGGAGTAATGAAGAGCATCCTCCCTTGACTGTCAACAGAGACCAAGTAGGACCTGAACTTCTACCCTCACCTGGCAGTAATGAAGCAGTGTCTACCACTCCGTTCCCAGCAAGAGCAGTGTCAGAGGAAGCCAGCTAAAACAGAAGGTTGAAATAAGATCCAAAGTCTCAAAACATATATCCCAAATGTCCAGGTTTCAATAAAAATTACTTGTCATACCAACTGTATTAGGTCCCTAGGACTGCCATAACAAAGTATCACAAATTCGATAGCTTAAACAACAGAAATTTATTCACTCACAGTTCTGGAAGCTAGAAGCCAGAAATCAGGATGTCAGCAAGAACATGTTCCCTCTGAAGTCTCTAGGGAAGAATCCTTCCTTGCCTTTTTCTAGTTTCTGATGGCCCCTTCCATTCCTTGTAGCTGCATCACTTCAATCTCTGCCTCTCTCATCACATGGCTATTTTCCTTATGTGTGTGTCTGTGTGTTCTCTTTTTATAAGGACACTAGTCATTGAATTTAGGGCTCACCCTAATATACTATGACCTCACCTTAACCAATTACATCTGCAAAGACCCTATTTCCAAATAAGGTTACATTCTGAGGTTCCAGGTGAACATGAATTTATGGGGAACATTATTCAAGCCACCACACCATCATACCAAGAACCAGGAAGGTCTCAAACTGAATGAAAGAAAACAATCAAAAGATGGCAACAGCTACATGGGAGATATGTTAGAATTATTCGACAAAGATTTTAAAGCATGATAAAAATGCTTATATGAGCAATTACAAAAACACATTAAAAAAAGAAAATCTCAGCAAACTAAAAGAAGATACAAGAAGAAACAAATGGAAATTTTAGAAGAGAAAAATATAATAACCAAAGCAAAAGACGCAGTAGATGAGCTGAAGAGTAGAGAGGGCAGAGGAAAGAATCAGTAAACTGGAAGATAGAATAGAAATTACCAATCTAAATAACAGAAAGAAAATATGCTGAGATAAAAAATGAACAGAGCCTAAGGGACCTGTTCTATATAATAAAAGGTTTAACATCCATGTCATCAGAATGTCTCTGGAAAGACAGGAGAGGAGAGGGAGGACTGAAGAAAGTTCTCCCAAAAATAATGGCTGAAAACTTCCCAAGTTTGACACAAGATATAAATCTATAGATTCAAAAATCTAAGCAAATCCCAAACAGGATAAATCCAAAGTAATCCACCCTAAGGCACATGATAGTCAAACTCCTAAAAACAAAAGATGAAGAAAAGCATCTTGAAAAACAGCAAAAGAGAAACACTGTACCTATAGGGGAAAAACAATTCAAACGACAGTGGATTTCTCATCAGAAATCATGTATCACAATATTTTTAAGTGCCAAAAGAAAAAATCCTATATCCAGAAGTATCCTTCGTGAAATGAAGACACTCTCAGATGAAGGAAAACTAAAAGAATTTGTCACCAGCAGACCAACCCTGAAAGAATGGCTAAAGGAAGTTCTCTAAACATCAGGAAGAAAGAAAGAGCCAGTAAGCAAAAATATGGGTAAATATAATAGGTTTTCCTTCTACTCTTGAGTTTTCTGAATTATGTTTGATTGGAGAACCAAAGTTATAATACTGTCTGGTTCTAAATATGTTTAGGGGAAATAAGAAAATTTTATATATATATATATATATTTAACTTTTATTATATATGTTACAAATATTTCTTCCCAACTTGTTCTATATATATATTTGTTCTTGTTGTTGTTTTTTATCTTTTGGCTGCACCGCACAGCATGTGGGATCTTAGTTCCCCAACCAGGGATCGAACTGACATCCCCTGCATTGGCAGCGCAGAGTCTTAACCACTGGACCACCAGGAAAGTGCCAGAAAATTATATTTTTAAAGGGATGTAAAGGGAGGTAAGGTTTCTATACTTTACTTGAACTGGCAAAATGATGACACCAATAGACTGTAATAAGTTATGTATATATAGCATAATACCTAGAACAACCACTTAAAAAGCTATACAGCGAGCTTTAAAAACACTATAAGTAAATCAACATGGAATTCTAAAATAACCAACAGGAAGGCAGAAAAAAGAAAACAAGAAATAAAGAGAACAAATAGAAAACAAAAATGAAATGGCAGACTTAAGTCTGAATATATCAAAAAATTACATTAAATGTAAATGGTCTAAATAGAGATTGGAAGAGAGGATCTTTTTAAATGACCTGATTATATGCTGTCTATAAGATAAGTTCACTTCAAACATAACTCTAGGCGGGTTGAAAGTAAAGTGAGCAGAAAAGATATGTCATGGAAACGTTAATCAAAAGAAAGCAGGAAAAAAAAAAAAAAGAAAGCAGGGATGGTATATTAACATCAGATAATGCAGACTTCAGAACACAGAAAACTACCAGAGACAGAGAGGGACATTATATAGGAATCCAAAATGTCTATGTACCAAGCAAAATTGGGTATAAACGAAAAGATATTTAGACTTATCCACAATTATATTTGGAGACTTCAAACCCTTTCCTTAACAACTGGTAGAACAGGCAGGCAGAAAATCAGCAAGGATATATAAGAACTCAACAATACCATCAAATAATAAGATCTAACTGGTATTCACCGAACACTGAATCCAACAACGATAGAATACACATGCTTTGCAAGTGTCCACTGAAGGCATGTCAACATAAACCATATCCTGGGCCATGAAAAAAAAAAAAACCTTCAACAAGTTTAAAAGAACTGAAATCATACAGTATATGTTCTTTAACCACAGTGGAATTAAACTGGAACTTGATAATTGAAAGATAATCGAAAAAAATCTCCCAGCATTTGCAAACTAAACATCATAGTTCTAAATAATTCAAGGGCCAAAGAGAAAATCTCAAGAGAAATTAATACATCAAACTGAATGAAAATTAAAATTCAGCATAGCAAAATTGTGGATGCTGTTAAAAGTAGGGCTGAGAGGGACATTTGTAGCACCAAAGGCATATATTAGAAAAGGGGCAAAGTCCTAAAGCAATAATCTAAGATCCCACCACAATAATGTAGAAAAAGAGAAGCAAATAAACCCAAAGCAAGCAGAAGAAAGGCAACAATGAAGATGAGAACAGAAATCAATGAAAATGAAAACAGGAAAGACAATAGAGAAAATCAATGACACAAACCCTGGCTCTTCAAAAAGATCGATAAACTTGACAAACTTCTACCAAGACTGACAAAGAAAAAGAAGAGAAGACACAAATTACCAATATCAGGAATGAAATAAAAGATATCACTACAAACATCAAAAAGATATTAAGGGAATACTATAAAAAAAACTTACATAAATTTGATAAAACAGATGAAATGGACCAATTCTTCAAAAGCACAAGCTACAATGACTCACCAAATATGAAACAGATAATTTCCTTTTCCATTAAGGAAACTGAATTTGTAATTTTTAAAAGTTCCTCCAAAAGAGATCTCCTAGCCCAGAGGGTTTTACTGGAAAAATTCTGCAAAACATTTAAGGAAGAGTTAATACCAATTCTACACAATCTCTTAGAGGAAAAGAAAAGGAGAGATCACTTCCAGCTCATTTTATGAAGCTAATATTATCCTCATACCAAACAAAGATGGTACAAAATAAGAAAACTGCAGACCAATATTTCTTGTGAATAATGATGCAAAAATCTTTAACAAAATATTAGCAAATAGAATTCAACAGTATAGACAAAGAATTATACACCATAGCTAAGTAGAGTTTAGTCCAGGGATGCAAGTCTTATTCAATATTTGGGAATTAGTCAATATAATCCACTGTATTAGTAGGCCAGAAAACCTAGAGATAGATGCACACACTTGCCCAATTGATTTTTTACAGTGGTACAAAAGTGAGTCAGTGGAGGAAAGATGAAGAAGGAAAAGGAATAAAAGGAAGAAGAAGGGGAGGAGGATAAAGGAGAGGAGAAGACTGAGACTCCAGAGTTAAGAAACTGGAATGTTGCTAAGTGCCAAGAGCAGAAAAGTGCAAGGTTTCTGCAAGACTTTGGAAAGGATGCTTAACTACTTGACGAATTATTTTTCTCACTCCAAACAATTGGGTTGGATTCACTGGCACTTTGGTGAAGCTGTCCTGAGAAACCACTTCTCTTTTCCATTTTTTCTTGCTGCCCCACAACTAAAGAACATAAAGTAGTTTTACTTACAAACAGGGTTAAGTCAACTGGGAAAATCAGGGGTGGGGAGTCAATCTGGGTCGTCCAAATATGGAGTGGTTCCTGGGTCAATATCCACCACGGAGGCCGCCTCTTCTATCACTTTCCTGCCCCTTGGTAATGGATCCTTGATTTCTTGGGGTAGCCTCACCTGCTGTTCCTGAGCCTTTTTATGAGGGTAGATGGATCCTGGAGAGTGGGCTATGTCATAGGGGCTGGGGCCCCCTCAGTTTGTGTAAACCTGAGTTCTGATCACATGCATGATTTCCTTCTGTATCTCGGGGTCCTGAGTATTAACGTTGGCATTGCCTACCTAACCATCCTCATATACAAAGAAGAACTGTGTGCACACATGTTTGGACACAGGGCACACCCAGATGTTCCATGCTTCTGGACGTCCTTAGATGTAATCACTTCACTAAGTGCTACACAGTTTAGATTCCAACTCTGCAGGAACCTCCATGACTTTTACAATAAATAGTGCTAGAACGGCTGGACATTTAGAGACAAAAAAATTGAACCTTGACCTTACACAATAATTAACTCAAAATGAAAATACCATATAACCAAATAAAACAGAAACCTATATACTTTCAGAAAAAACAAAGACAAAAACAGGAGAATATCTTTGGAATCCAGGGCTACACAAAGAACTCTTAGACTTGATGCCCAAGTATGATTCATAAAAGGAAAAACTGATAAATTAGACTTCATCAAAATTTGAAAGTCTGCTCTGTGAAAGACCCTGTTAGATTAAAAGAACACGATACAGACTTGTGAGAAAATATTTGCAAACCACATATCCAGCAAAGGACTCGTATCTAGAATATATAAAGAACTTGGAAAACTCAACAGTAAAAATACCAAATAATCCAATTAGAAAATGGGTAAAAGACATGAAGAGACATTTCACCAAATAGGCCATACAGATGGCAAATAAGCACATGAAAAATGTGTTCAACATCATTAGCCATTAGGAAAATGAAAATAAAAGCCATGAGATATCACTACACATCAGAATGACTAAAATAAAAAATAGTGACACCACCAAATGCTGGTGAAGACGTAGAGAAAGTGGATCACTCCTACATTTGGTAACCCCAAATAGTGCAGCCATGCTGGAAAAGTTTGCAGTTGCTTTAAAAAATAAATGTGCAACTACCGTATGACCCAGATATTGCACACTTCAGCATTCGTTCCAGAGAAGTGAAAACTTACGCTCACACCAAAACCTGTCCATGAATGTTTATAATAACTTTATTTGCAATGGCCAAAACCTGGAAACAACTTGACTGTCCTTGAATGGGTGAATGGTTAAACAAACCACAATACATCCATATCATGGAATACTGCTCAGCGATAATAAGAAGAAACTATTGATATAGGCAGTGACCTGGATGAATGTCCAAAGAATTACGCTGAGTTAAAAGAGTCAATTCCAAAAGTTTACGTACTGTATGATTCCATTTGTATGATATATTTTAAATGACAAAATTACAGAAATGGAGAACTGGTTGCGGGGTTGAGCAGGGAATGGAGGTAGAAGAGAAGCTGGTGTGGCTATAAAAGGCCAGCATGAGCCATCCTTGTGCTGATAGGAATATCCTGTACCTTGACTGTAGCAATGCTAACATCCTGGTTGTGGTAGTGTGCTGCTCCTTTGCAAGATGTTACTATAGGAGTGAATTGGGTAAAGGGTACATAAGATCTCTGCATTATTTCTTACGATTGCATGTGAATCCACAGTTATCTCAAAATGAAAATAGTTTTAAAAGTTAGATACCGGGTAGATCACTCCAACAGATAATTGAATCACCATGTCTATGGCTGGACTTGGGGTACAGCCAGAAGTTCTGCCTGGGATTCATCTCTTACACACCCTCTGCCACCGCCTCCAAGCTGTCACTGTTATCCAAATGGTATGGGGCTCTGAGTCCAAGGCTGGAGTTCTCTTCTAGACCTGCAGTAACCTTGACACTCTGCTCCAGGGAAACAGCCCTTGATCCCACGGTCATCTGCATTCACCATATTATCTGAATGTCTCAAAGGTCTCAAAGGCCTAGGTTTGGGACTAAGACGCCATTATGGCTGAAGTTTTCAGCCAAGGGTCATGTGCTCTAGGGGGCAGGTGCCAGCTTAGCACCCTCAGAAGGCCAGACTGAACTAGCGGCACCTTTGTGGTCAGCTCAGTTTTACCATGTTCCAGAAGAGCAACAGTCCAGAGGACCCTCCTCTTCTGCCGTAAGAACCTGACCGGCCTTTCCTAAGACAGTATTTGCTTGTAGTGTCTAGTCAGCCCACGCTGATGGGGAGTCGAAATTTGAATTGACAGTGTTTAAACTTCAAGGCAACCAAACTGGAAGAGACTGAGATGTTGGTTTTGTTTGTTTATGTTTTTTAGTATCTTTTATTTAACTCCTGAGACGTACGTTGAAATGTCCTTCTATTTGGAGGTCATGCTTTTACTCTTGACGTTTGAAAGCACAATTTTAACATATTTATTTATAATAATTAGAGTGAGTTCTTCACATATGAAAAGTACTAAAAAGAAAAATTCATTGAATAATATTAAGTAGCTTATATTTATGTAGCACGTATTATGCCCAAAGCACTACTGTAAGCACTTATAGATATTAGCCTCTGTATAACCATAGGAAGCAGCTCTATTATTATCCCCCATTTTACAGATACCATAACTGAGGCATAAAAAAACTTGCCAAGGTTACCTAGAGAATACATGCCAGAGGTGAGATTTTTAACCTAGCAATCTGGCTCAATATTCCAGGCTCCAAACCAATCAAAAATACTGTTAGGACCTTAAGGGAGATATTGTTATTTGAAAAGTCTAGGTTGTTCCTATTGGCCAGGGGTGTAGGGTGGGTGGCTTGCGAGGTCACTTACAAGGAAATCAAAAAGCTACTTTTACTATATTCACATCTTAGTGAAGACTGAGTACTTCTGCCACCCAGCAACATCCCTAGCAACACCTGCTATAATAAATGCCTTGTTTTCCAACCTTATACCTTCATCCGGGAATCTTCACTATCAGGGAAAAAGCACTAAACTGGCAGAGTTCTCCACTAGTAAGTCCACGGGCTTGAGCAGGGCTGAGTCTCAGTTTTCTTATTTGTAAAATGAGGGATGGGTATTTGAAAAATCTCTAGGAATTCATCTAGGTCTTCTCATCTGTGACCCTGTGAAATAGCCTCATCTTCCAGCACTGCCTGGATCACTGTCCCATGTTAAAAATAAAGTGATACCAACCAGAATTTATCTTGGAGCAAAACAGTGTTTAAGAAAATAATACGTCAGTGGGTCATTTGTTAGGAAAAGTAGGTCCCAGTTCCCAGGGTAAAGGAAGAGTGTAACCTACAATATGGGATGAAATTCTGTGTTTAAGAAAATGAATGGAATTTGGGTTTTTTTGCTCCCCCCTCCCCCCCGGCAAAAGAGAGGCAGCAAAAGGGAGAATGAATGAGCAACATGGCAGGGCTCCTGAAGGATTTTTAAAAACAGGGATGACTAATGTTCAGTGTTAAGATGTATACATCATTGGGCTGTAACCCGTCTCTCCAAATCCTTCAGTAACAATGGCATCTCAGAAAGGCTTGTGTAAGTGGTTTTTAGTGGAAATCAAGAAAAGAGGCGGGGTTTCGGTGGAGGGAATGAATGGATGGTGAATGATTCCCAGTGGAGCAGACAGTGGGCACATGGGGGGTGCGAGGGCTGGATTTTCCAGGAGGCCTGGCGTGGGGATTCAGGCCTGTCCAACCTAGAGCTTAACGGCAGGGAGGGCCCAGCTGGCATCTGGCTTACACAGCCTTTTCCCCCCCTTTACCACATTCCCTCCGAAACCTCTGCCAAGCCTTTTCAAATGGCGATCTACCCACTCCTCCAGGTTTTTAGCAACTTTGGTTAAGACACTTGCCCTACTCTGCCCTGATTTACAGTTATTAGTATATCTGCCCTACGTAGTCTGCTGGATTGCATGCTCTTCAGGGATCCTGGCCTCATAACGCCAAACATAGTTAAGTACTCAATAGTAATTTATTGAATGGAATTTGCTTCCTCCTCTATTCTCCTGGGGGCTTTTAGCCGGAATGAGTCACACTGTTCAGACACAGTAAATAATAATAATGACAATGAATGTGAACATAAAAGGGGTTTCTTATTTTTAAAAAACATTTCTGGAGGGCTTGCAAGGAGGAAAGCACGTATGTGTGACAGGGCTGGTGGTGTGAGGAGTGAGCCTTAGGTATTAAACCGCTAGCTCTTCAACCGCATTTTCAGTTGACAAAATCCACGTGGAATATACATTCATCCCCCATATAAAAGTCACACGTTTCCGAGAAAACTGCGGAAACAAACTTGAACCTCATGACTTCTATTATTTTGTAATAGAAGGTTTAAAGCACAGTGTGAGCTGTTTTTAGATGCTAAGTTCCCTGAGTGGTGTGTGTTAATTTCATCTTGATGCAGGGTGCCAGCAGAACTCAGCATAGAATCAAAAGAGGAAAATCACTTTCTTGCAGCTCTGGTACCTGGTGACCAGGCTTAACCTTTATTTTTTATTCACTCCCAGATGAAATGAACATCCTTCCCACAATGATGCCGTTTAGATATTTGTAACGTATAGATAGGTGCTCCCCACTGACAATCACGGAACTAAAGAGAATTCCTCGCTAAACCATAGCTCTGTTACCAGCAAATGTGAAGTCCCTACCAAGCATGAATTGATATTTGTACACCATTACCTGCTTCTCTTTGTGAATGAGACCTTGCACCACTGTGTTTTTCTTATTTCTTTGCACTGGGTATAGATTCCTACCTGCCCTTATGCATATTCCTGCGAGCTCCACATCAGGAGATATTGTTCTTGTACAACCCAGGGAAAATTTGACGATAACATTGTCTGCTTACTAATGAGCTTCCCTGTACAGAAGATGATAAAGCAAAATCTGATCACAGTCGTTTCCCCAAACATGCTTCCAGTCTGTTCATCTATTTCTTTGGAAGGCTTCACAAAATTTGCACCCCAGATATTCAGTGAGAATCAGTTTCTTCCTAATCACAGTGTTTTCATCTGAATTGAAGCCTTCCCCTAGAGCTGTGATGTTCCTTCCCAAGTCCTGCTCTTATCCAATCACTATGATCTTCAATGACAATTTTTTCCTTTTATATCTGTCTTACAATATTTCCTTTTACTATCACTCAGTTCAGTGTGATTCTTTAAATAGGTGATGTGTAGGATGGGGTGGAGGGTAGAGTCAGCGAGCAGGCCAAACAGCCTGGACCCCAGAGGGGACCGCAGCAGGCCGTCTGCAAACCTCTGGCCCCATCATCTTTCCTCAAATTTTTGAAAAACTTCAGGACGGAAGGAAAATAGAAGCTAAGGAATTTTCAGCAGTAGGTGGGTGGTCTCTTCATCCAGCACATAGGATGGGTACAGTGTGTGAGATGCTCACGCATCCCATAGTTTGTCCTGGGGTCCAAGCCTTCACCCCTTCCTTATTACCCTTCTTCTCTTCCTCTTTGTATTCATGATTCTTGTGGCTAATCTAGTGAAATCTAAAATAGCTGTTCTAAATAGAAACATCTACAAAACTTCATGGGGGAAAGGAGGAGGAAGATGTGGCACTCCAATGAACAGCCTTCGCTTTTGGTTTGCTTCTACAAATTCCTTTAGGGCTGCCAGACTCTTTGGAGTGACACATCACACGGCATCACGTGCATCCAGGTGTTTAATAAGTTAATGAATATTAGTTAACAACGAACAATAACACAAAGCTTGCAATATTTTACTTGGTCTGTAAAACTAAAACAGAAGCCACTTTATATTCTTTTGGGAAAAAAATAGGAACATATCTACTCAATCACATTAGCCTTCTCCATTCCATCTGGTTAAGCTGCCTACAGAGCCCTGTCTCCATCATTATGACTGCTTTCCAGGTTAGGACACAAACAGACACGTGGCCTCCTAACTCTGTCTTCCATTGCAGATTCTTGTCTCTTTCTCAGCACTTGGCTCTATTCCTGAATCCAAAAGGCTATTCTCAGCCTAGGGTTTGATCCTTCCCTCCACACCTGTTGTCCCACAGAGGAGTCTGGGTCTCTTTTGCTCAGCGGCCATCAAGTCTTGGGAACAACCTTCATCAGCTTTTAAAAGTAATACCCACTGCAGGGTGAGGCCGAAGTGAGTGATCCTGCTGATATAAAATTGTCAGCTCCACTATAGCCTCTATCCCTACATCTGTCAGACAGAAGTCCCCAAGGAGTTAGACTGAAGAAAGAGATGATGGTTTGCCAGAGATGATGTAAAGATCTGTCCCATATCGTGAGTACAGCCAGCAATTTGTGTGTCAAACTCATGTTCTAATTCTATCACTTTCCCCCCTTTTTTTTTCCTTTCCCCTATGCAATCTGTCCACTGAACAAGTGGGAGAAGGTCAGTACCAACAACACAGAGTCTATATGGCGTGGAAGAGCTCCCATACACTTCAGGAGAGTTAAAAAATTTGCTCATGTTTCCCTATTTTAAAACCCTACAGTACCTTTTTGCCAACATTTACCAATGTGCTACCAACTATGAATTTATGTGAAGAATCATGCATGCATTTTGGAGTGATAATTCCATAGTTAACATTTTGCTCAGTCTTTCTTTTAGGAAAATTTCTCTAGTCCCCAGTGGATTGTATTCCATAAACCAAGGTCTGAGAAAGACCAGAAGGTTGGGGTGAAACTGAAGATGGTGGATTTCACAGGAGTCCTTGGCAATTGAGAGGACTTCAGGGTAGAAAATCATGGAAACAAAGTATCTTTACAGCTTAAAAAAAAAACACAAATAAATAAGGAGAGAAGCACTCTGAGCAGTAGGTCAGAATTGTTATATGCATATAATTTTAAATAGTGTTTTCAGATAAATACCGAATATTCCATTTTAGGTTCAAACATAAGGGTTAAAGTCAAAATTCTCTCTTCCTTCATATTTGATAATAGCCCAAGCTGATTCAACAAAGAGAAATCATCATGCTTTTCCTGAGGGAAAAGTTGATAAGCCAGCTCCCATTCTCTTCATTTGTGTATAAACAAACACTTCATCTTAAGAAGAGTCTTATCAGATGGTAAACATTTGGAAGTTACTTATTCTGAATTCAGAGCAGCTCCTTTGGAAAATAAAAAACTCATTTTTAAGCTGATTTACAAGTGCAGATAATTTCCCTAGATTCAAAGCTGGCCTCCCTTTTTTTAAGCAGGTGGTCCTGAAAAAAGGGATTATCTAGAGTCATCACTTAAAGTGGTCGAATCGTGTAATCGCCAATATTTCTGCCCCCTTTCCTCTGGTTTCTCCCTTTCCCACACCCCACAGACATCCATGTTGCCCTTAAAAGTCAGATACTCAGAGGAATAATGAACCTGGGTGGAAGGGAGCCTTAGTCAGTGCTCCACCTGGGGACCAGGGCAGAGGCCTCAGGAAGTCCCTGATCTGTGATTCAGCTTTGAGTCCTCGTATTCCTCCAGGCTTTGCCCTGGAAAGAGCAGTGCCAGGCTGAACCTGGAGTTCCTGTTTATTACAACTTCAGCTGTTTGCAGCAGGGAGACAGGCAGAGTCCTGCTCTGATTGGCTGCCTTTCTCTGATGTAACAGCTGGCCCAGCCAATCAATAGCCGGTACTCAGAGAGCACAGAGATGAATTGTAACAGCCAAGGCCCTGGGAACAACAACAAAAAAAGAGCAACTACCCACCTAAACAAATCCATACACACGGCTCCTGGAGGGGCCCCTGAGAGAGAGCCTGCTCTTTTCTGCCAGAAGCCCTCTGGGCAGGCCTGTTCGCTCCCCCAACTGCTAGACACTCGGCCGAGTTTACACCATCTTCAAAGTAGGTCATTCCAAGTAATCTCAGCAGAGGAGGGATACGCTGTCAGCCACAGTCCGCAGAGCCTGCTGGAGGCCCAGACCTTGCAGCGGAGGCTGGAACCGAATGCCGGGCTGCCCTGCGGAGGCGACTGCTGCTCGCTGATGCTCCCTAGACTGGCTTGCTTTTAAGCAAATTCACTTTCTTGGCTGTTTACAATTGGTCAGGGGCTAACCATTCTGGACCAACCTCCAACAGGACTTAAATGTTCACCTGAGTGAGAATTCATTACAAGGAAGATGGTGTCATCTTGATTCAGTTCTTTGTTCTTCGTGCTGAGGAAAACTTCATTGTTATTCATGAGCTAGTGAGTTATTTCTAATAAGGCCTGCCGATACCCCCCCAGGAGAATGCAATGAAAGACAGACAGATGCATGCAGCATTTTCCTAAATAACATACTCAGGAATATGCATATAAAACAAATGCATTGCTCATTAAAAACATAAACCTCATACATGTTCTTAAACATGTAGAATGTGTACATTTTTATTCACACACACACTGATAACAAGGTAAACTCCACTTTCTTGATCAATGACATGTATAGCCACGTGTCAAATAATGTTTGAAAGATATATATATTGTCTTTAAACATGACCTACCTTCAGGTATTATTTTGAAGTTACATTGGCTATGCTGTTTCCTCAGCCTGCAATACCCACCCCCGCCCCTGCTCTTCTGCTGACAAAACGTACACACCTTTAAACCCCCCTCTTAAATTCTTCCTCTTCAGGAAACCTCTGGCTCCTGATTCTCAGTGATTATTTCTCTCCATTCAGAAACCCTGCAGCAATAAAAGTGGCTGATAGCACACACCTAGGAATAGCTTAGGTATGATGTGGCCGATCTTTAACTGTTTATTACACCATAACTCCTGGAAAGCCAGGGCCAGTGTCTGGTATTTCAATTGTACATCACACGTACTTAGCACATATATTGCTTTAAGGACAATGGGAGAAATGAAAGGGACGAGGAAAAAAGAAAACTAACATTGATTGGATGCCTAGTAGGTACCAGCTACTGCTCTAAGATTTCTATCGATTTTTTTTTCATTTAAAACTCATAACAGCATTAGAGTGGAAGATTTGCTTTTCATCATTTTAAAGGAAGCGGAGGCTTAGAACAGTTATATAATTTACCCCAGATCAAACAGCCAGTAAGCAGAGGAACCAAGATTCAAGCACGGCTATTGGACTCCTTGCCCTTTCTACTACTCCCCGATTCTCAATCTTGGTTGTTCAGCTTTTAGAAATTTCAGATGCCTAGCCCCACCCCTGAAGAGTTGGACTCAGATTTCTAAGCCCAGGAGACCAGGGAGCGTTTATTTCCTTAAGTGCTATGTTGCCAGCATAGACCTGGCATATAGGAGCAGCCAGTACTTATTCCTTAAATGAATAAGTGAATTCAGTCCACCTGGAGGGGTGGTCCTCGGGCCTGGCTATATATTCGGATCACCTGGACGGCTGATTAAGCAATGCCTCTCTCTCTAGGCCCTACCCCCAGAGATTCTGATGCAATTGGTTTGGGGTGGGGCGGGCTGGCAGGCATCCTAGTTTCCAAAAACTCCCCAGGCGATTCACATGTGCAGCACAGGCTGAGAACCATTGGTCTGGAGTGAGGTCATGGCATCTGCAGATTTTTAAAAGCTCCACAGGTAATTTTGATCTGAAGCCAGGGCTGAGAACTACCACCTACACATCATGCTGCCTCTCTCTGGGTTTTATAAATGGGAAAGCATTACTTTCTAAAAATAATTCTGTCAACAAGTATGGGCGTGCTTACCCATGCACTGCAGTGTACCCGTTCGGGGTACATTCTAGAAAAAACAATGCGGCCTGCTGTCGCCTGATTTCTAATCTGTAATTGGTTCAGTGCTAACTTGTTCTTCGATTTTTGTCTGTCACGGACTAGTTGGAGAATGATTTATGAAACTGATAGATCAGGAGTCGTTTTGCAGGTAGGAGAGAGAGAATGAATATCTCGTCTACTAAGCTAACCTTCATAAGCTTCAGTAATCAATTTATGTGATGTTCGTGCACTGATGTGCATATTTTCGCTTAGGAATACATGGGGGAGAGTGGGGAAGAAAACGTATTAAAATGTACAGCTCTCTGCAAGCAGAGAAATGGCAAGAGAAGGAAAAAGACCCTGCCTTCATGGAAACCCCAGACACGTTTCGTAAGGCCTCTAATGATCTGGAAATCAAGGAAAATTACAAGCCATGAGTTTATACGTTGTTAGCTTTAAACATTTCTTAAAGTGCATTATCTAGAAAGTATCAGAAAACAATTTAATACTGGGGAGAAATCTTATTACTTGGCATAATAAGCCCAACAAAACCTGATGCATTAAACATTTCGGTAGAAGTTGTCTTACCATCATATAATTATTAAGAACACATAACAGCCACCGTTAAGAATCAAGGATTGGGAACATTTTAAAGAGCAAATTACTTTACAGTTGGGGAAAGCAACTTTTTATATGCGCCGGGGCATTTGTATGCAATTAATGAGGTGACATTATTGAGCCCCTAACTGTGTGCCTGGCAGCCTTTGACATCTATTCTCACTCAATCTTCACAACAAAGAGATGAAATAGGTACTATTATAATCTCCTTTTGCAGATAAGAAAACTGAGGCCCAGACAGTCTAAGTAACTTGCCCAAGGACCCACAGCTAGTAAGTAGTAATTAAACCTGGATTCAAATTCAAGCAGTGTGATTTCATAGCGGATGATTTTAACCAGAAATACATGAGAAATAATATTTTCCTTATGCTGATTTTATGTTCTTTTAAGCAAGTGCATCTTTTTCATTTTATGTGACCCTGACATATGGTAATCAGAGAAAACAGATTTCTGGAAGGAGAGCAACCATTGCTTCATCCCCAATTTCATTCCACACCCCCCCCCAATTAGTTTCCACCGCTAAACAAAATTTCTAAAACACCTTTCTTACAGAACTGAAATGCAGTTCAATATGTGAAGCACCGATTGTGTGTAATGCTACCAGGCAGGATTAGAAAATGAGCAAAATACAGCCTTGCCTTTAAGTATCTTTTAGGAATGAAGACAGATCCTGGCATCCCCATTTAAAATCCTCCTGTCACTTTTTTCTCTTCGTATGAGTTCCGAATCCCAACCCAGCCTTTGAGACCTGCCTGGCATGATCTGGTCCCTCCACATTTTTCAGCTCTAGGTCCTTCCCTCCCCCTCATGGGAGTGAGCTTCAACCATATTGGGCTTCTCTTGGAGACATTAAATGCGCCACATCCTTTCCAAGGTCAAGGTCACTGCGGGTGCTGTTCCCACCGTCTCACAGTCCCTTCCTGCCCACTCCTGCAGCTGGAAACTCCTCTGCATCTCATAGATCTCAGGTCTAACATCACTTTCTCAGGAAAGCCTTCCCTGACTGGCAGGGACCAGGTCCCAGCCCTCTGCTGAAACCTCTCATAGCCTCTTCTTTTCATTCATGGAACTTAACCACTGTCTGTGTTACTTATTTGTGGAGTCATTCGTTGAGTGTTTCTGTAAAGTCCCAAGAGGAGGGAGGAGAGTGTGTATTACTCTATTTCCTGAATTTAGCACCCTACATTCTACCATGTGATAGAACCCAGATATTTGTTTTAAGATATATCCTTCCATCGAAATGTCATCTGTCCCTTTGGTCCTAAGGCTAGTGATGGCTCTGAGGTCACTGATCCCAGGGTTCTGCTCAGTCCCTTGTTCTTCCCACATGCCCTGCTCACACCTCCTCAGATTATCCTGATGTTAGTGTGTCACTTGCTGGGATTCTGATACAGGTAAGAACTAGAAAGGCAAAAAATAAAATAAAATGAGTGGTTCGGATAAAAATAAATTAGTGGTTTTAGAAGCATAGAGAAAACTGAATACTCTTAACCATTTTAATCTTTTCAGTTAAATTTCTAAACATCACAGTGGCTAAGCATTTACTTGAAAATTAAACGTATATTTGAAGAGTGAATTGATACCAAGTCAGGTTACAGCATATTACAGGCTGAAAAGCACAATTCAGTTCTTGTAAAACAGGCTCCAACTTAAGCTAAACCAGGTAAGGGGATCCAGATGCCCAAGTGCATCCTGGCTTCTACTTACAAAACCACTTGGGGATGAGGAGGGGGGCTTTTTAAAGCTTATAAAGCAAATTCAACTTTATTTTTCTTAAGACAGAAATTGAATCTTTCCATAGTTTTCAAAGGCTAGAAATCTGAAATCAAGGTGTTGGCAGGGTCGTGCTCCCTTTAAAGGCTCTTGTCTTTTCTGGCTTCGGCTGGTTGCTGGCAATCCTCAGCTTTCCTTGGCTTGTAGCCGCATCACTCCACTCTCTGCCCTTGTTGTCACATGGCCTTCTTCCCTCTGGGTATGTCTGTGTTTCTCCAAATCTCTCTCTCCTTATAAGGACACAAGTCATTGGAGTTAGTGCCCATCTAATCCAGTATGACCTCATCTAAATTTGGTTACATAAGCAAAGACCATATTTCCAAATAAGGTCACATTCACAGGTATTGGGATATTAGGACTTAAATACATCTTTTGGGGGGACACAATTCAACTCACAACACACATATATATGTACATAAAACCAATTCTTTTCCTCCTTTCTCCTCCTATTTTATATAAGGACTGTTGGTGCTCGTTTGAGTCTCTCTTTTTATTGGTCAATCTAGATACAGGTCTGTCAGTTTTCTTGGCAGTTGTTAACTTTACAATTTAGTCTTCAGATTACAAAATATCCAGGTGGTACTGTGACTGAACTAGAAGCAGAATTAATATCTCCCAAATACGGATGTGGTAATGGACAGGATTTTGCACCTTCTCTTTTTGGGAAGAGGGTGAGGATATCTTTATCTTAATTCCAATAGTTGCATGCTGGTAATGGATGCATGATGTTGCTACTGTTTTATTATATGGAAGTTTAATTATGGTGAGAATAGTGCTAAGTAGCCAAAGGGGTAGACTATTTTGGTTATTTATGGGAAACTGATAGGAAATTGACTAAAGAGAGAAGTCTTTTTTTTTTTTTCTGCTTCTGATGGAGCTTCTGAGTCAGGGCAGTTCCAGCAAACGCTGTGGCAGAGTGTGCCCTGCATTTACGGAGCTCTGATTGGCAGGTGACTTTGGGCTCGTGGTCTCCTGCATCTTCTGTGTAAGTGTGGCTCCTGGTTTACTTCATCTACTCCTTCTCTGATGCTCTTCCTTTCTGTATATAGACCTGAGTTTCCGACCTATATAATTTTTTTTTTCTTTTTGCGGTACGCGGGCCTCTCATTGCTGTGGCCTCTCCCGTTGCGGAGCACAGGCTCCGGACGCGCAGGCTCAGCGGCCATGGCTCACGGGCCCAGCCGCTCCGCGGCATGTGTGATCTTCCCGGACCGGGGCACGAACCCATGTCCCCTGCATCGGCAGGCGGACTCTCAACCACTGCACCACCAGGGAAGCCCTAATTTTTTTTTTCTGAAGAATTTCTTTTAATGTTTCTTGCAAGGCAGGTCTACTTGTGACACATTTCCTGAATTTATGTTTGGCCTAAGAAAGTCTTTACTTCACTTTTGAAGGACCATTTCATTGGATACAGAATTCTAAGTTGTTGGATTTTTCTATCAACACTTTATATATCTCTCTCCATTCTTTTCTTGCTAGCATGGTTTTTGAAGAGAAGTCTGATGTAATCCTTGTCCTGTTTCTCTGTAGGTAAGGTGCTTTTTGGTTTTTGTTTTGTTTTCATCTCCAGCTTCTTTCAAGAGTTTCTCTTTGTGTTTGGTTTTCCGCAGTTTGAATATGATATTTGGGGGTATTTATCTTGCCTGGTGTTTTCCAAGCTTCCTGGATCTGTGGTTTCGTATCTCTTATTAATTTTGGAAAATTCTCAGCCATTACTACTTCACATATTTCTCCAGTTTTTTTCTCTCTTTCTTCTCCTTCTGGTATTCCCTTTATATGTATGTTATACTTCTTGTAATCGTTCCACAGTTCTTGGATAGTCTGTTCTTTTTTATTTATTTTTTCCTCTTTTCGATTCAGCTTTGGAAGTCTTTATTGACATATCTTCTAGCTCACTGATTATTTCCACGACCGTGTCTAATTTACTGATGAGCCCATCAAAGACATTCTTCATTTTCGTTAGGGTATTTTTCTTTTGGCCACGCCATGCAGCATGCGGCATCTTAGTTCCCTGACCAGGGATTGAACCCGTGCCCTCTGCATTGGGAGCGCTGAGTCTTAACCACTGGACCACCAGGAAAGTCCCCTTGTTAGGGTATTTTTGATTTCTAGCATTTCCTTTTGACTCGTTTTTAGCTGCTTACATTACCCATCTGTTCTTGCATGTGGTCTACTTTTTCCATTAGAGCCCTTAGCATATTAATCAAAGTTATTTTTAAATTCCTGGTCTGACCATTCTCAAATCTCTGTCATATCTGAGTCTGGTTCTGATGTTTGCTTTGTCTCTTCAGACCATGTTTTTTGCCTTCTACTATATCTTGTAATTTTTTGTTGAGAGCTAGACATGATGTATGGTGAAAAAGAAATGGAGGTAGATAGGACTTTAACATGAGGTTTTATGTTTATCTGGCTAGGAGTTAGGCTGTGTTTACTCTTTGTTATAGCTGTGGTGTCAGAGGCTGAAGTTTCCTCTAATGTCCTTACTTTTGTCTCTCCTGTTATCTTTGGGTTTTCCTAGAGACTACTTAAATAGTGTCTGAGGTTTACGGTTCTTTTCCCCGTAATCCTTGTTATTTTACAGGAGCCCTAACTGATGTGGTGGTAAGGTATGAGGGGAGGGAACATATTTCATAGTCCTATCATTAGATCGCAGTCTTCCAGTGAGCCTGAGTGGGGTATTTCCCTTCCCCCATGTCAAAGGCTAGACCAGACTGGAGTTGGGTATTTCCCTTCCCCTGGGTTGGTTATGATCTGGTAAAACCCCAGTGAGTTACAGCTAGTTAAACAGTGTCCCTTGAGAGCAGGCTTTACTGAGGGAACAGGATGCTCTGGGCTTATTTCAGAATGTTTACTTTCCCCCTGCCCCTGCTAGAAGCATGAGGGGATTTTTCTCCCATTTTCACAGTGGGAACCTGGTAGAGCTCTTGCAGGTAAAACTCAGGAAAGTGTGGGGGCCCCTAAACCTAGGCTGCCAGGAGTTTTTAACTCTAGAGCTACAATAGACGGAGCCTCCGGTAATTTATAAATTACAGTTTTAAGTGCTCCAGTCATGGGCTTCTGCTTCACGTAAGCTGTGATTCTCTGTATCTGCCTGTCTGTCTCTCCAGTTTGGGGGCAGCAGTTTGCTCTGTGATCTCCATTCTCTGATGGATCTAAGAAGAGGCATTGAATTTTAGTTTGTACAGCTTTTTTCTTATTGTGAGGACAGAAGTGACAACTTCCCAGCTCTTTACAGGTAGGACTGGAAACTGGAAGTTTCAGTTTCAACTTCAAACTGGAAGTTTCAAAAGTTTCCAAATGCAACTTTTAAAGTTTTTAAGTTTTAAGATTTTAGAAAATCTGAAAAATACATTTTTTTTTTTTTTTTTTTTGTGGTACGCCGGCCTCTCACTGTTGTGGCCTCTCCCGTTGCGGAGCACAGGCTCCGGACGCGCAGGCTCAGCGGCCATGGCTCACGGGCCCAGCCGCTCCGCGGCATGTGGGATCTTCCCGGACCGGGGCACGAACCCGTGTCCCCTGCATCGGCAGGTGGACCCTCAACCACTGCACCACCAGGGAAGCCCCCAGAAAATTCTTAAGTAGAATATAAAAACCACCAATACTTCCACTACCCAGAGATAATCACTGTTAAATTGTATATGTAATACTCTTTCAATGCCTATGTATACGTACTTAATATATGTAAAATACTTTTCAATAGCATTATGCTATGCTATCCATAGTTTTATAAGCTTATTTACCCACAAAACAATGTGTTATATATTTCCCCATGTCAGCAGCTGTTCTTACTTTTAACTGTTTATTAGTTGCAAACACTGCAAAATATTTGGTCATATGAGCATATCATTATTTAGTTCGCTTACTTAATTGGGGGTAACAGCAGAGAGGTTAAGGTCATAAATTCTGGGATTAGATTGCCTGGCTCAAACCCTAGTTCTTCCACTTACTAACTACATGATCTTAGGCAAATTATTTATCTCTCTATGCCTCAGTTTTCTCACCTGTTAAATAGAGACAACAATCCTTTTTGTCATGAGGATTTGACAGGATAATAAAGAGTATTAGAACAATCACTTATTCAAGCATTTATCACATTTCATTGGCAAAATTAATTTAATATTTTTCACATTAAGGTCTATAACTCACATGGAATGTAGTGCTGTATTAGTGTAAACTGGGAGGAATTTGATTTTATATTTTTTCATATGGACACTTAGTTGTCCCAGAATTATTTATTTATTTATTTATTTGGGCCACGCCATGCAGCATGTGGGATCTTAGTTCCCTGACCAGGGATCGAACCTGTGCCCCCTGCCTTGGAAGCATGGAGTCTTAACAACTGGACCATCAGGGAAATCCCTGGCAAGATTAATTTTAAAATAATCTATTTTGCATCTTGTTTGGGTACAAAAATGTAAAATATTTGAATGCATGCTACAATGTACTTGCCCTGTGGTAATTTTTCCGGGGTTGGGGGCGGGGGCAGGAGGGCAGTATTAGCTGTTTTAGCTGGCTTGCCAGCTTTAGTTGCTTCTCCATCTCATTTTATGATCAAGGATATGCTTTGTCTTCTACTTATGGGAAAACTCGGTCCTGAAGACTTGTCAGACAAAAGATGTCAGAGGTCTGAAGGTACAGACCTTCCACCTGAAACCATGAATAGTGTGGTGGAGAAATGATGGTTCTTTCAGAGTTGGAATGCTAATCCAGAGATCAAACTCAAACTCGGTTGTGTTATTATTGCATCATTTCCATTCTAAGGTTAATGACAATATTTTATGCAAACAAACAAGCACAAAAAACATACTAAACCAAAGCAAAACAAAACCCTAAGCAAACGATAACTGCAAACTCTCTCAAAACCACTTTTTCTTAAAAGCTCATGATTTCTTTGGATCACTTTATTATTCTCATGTCATTAATTTCTCACTGCCACGCAAAGTCTAAAGACATTAAGAATCTTTTTGTTTGTGGGTTTTATTTATCGAGCCCTTCTGACGTTCACTCACCTTTCCTAAGCACGACTTTTCTGTATAGCACAGGTTACCAGTATCTGTAAGCATAAAAGAAACCGGTGTCCCTTGGGTCCCACTGTTCTAACCAAAAGCTGAGTCTTTTTTCATGCCCCTCTCTCCCTGTCACTTCCCATATCTGATTGGCTGCCAAATTCATGTGGGTTCTTCTTCCTCTGGAATGTCTCTCAAATCCATCCCCCCAGTACCATCCTAACACAGACCCTTATCACTTGCTACCTGGCCACTGTAATAGTCTCCAGGCCATTCTTCTGGCCTCCAGATTTTCCCTGTTCAAATGTCCATTCTTCTGGCCTCCAGATTTTCCCTGTTTAAAACCTCTCTCCAGAACATTTTTGCCTCCCCCCAGTGCTAATCTGATCATGGAACTCTCCTGATTGAAGTTGAAGCCCAAATGCTTTTGCATATCATTCAAAGCCCACTCACACTCTTATTCACATTTTCCAGACACATCTTGTGGCAATTCTTCCCCTTTCCGACTCACCGTCCTCCCAATCCCTGCTTTCCAGATCACCCTGCCTCACACTCCAGCTCCACCATCTTTCTTTACTTCATCCTACAAGGCTTGGTTCAGATGTCACCTCCTCCCCCTCCCCCTTTCCTTTTTAGGCAGGATTAACTGCTCTACCTTTTGTGCTTTCTCAGTGGGCTTCACATAGGATAAACCACTTGGTACCATATTATAGAGCAGATGTACATGTTCTGTATCTCCTGGATCTGAGCTCTGAAGGCACTAATCTGAACCACACTGGTTTTTATCTTAGTAACTGCCCTTTACCTCCCAGACCCAAGTAAACAGTATGTACTAAGTAAAGCTTTTTGAATAATTGGCATTCATTCAAGCCCAGTGTGAGACACTGTATATTCTTGAAGGTAAACACAGATCTAATTTTGGAATCTAATGTTTATTGTTGTTGTTGTCATCATTAAGCTACTAGGAGTTTCAGGGACTGAAAACTGTGTTTCACTGGGGCAGGACCATCTAACTATTGCAAGCTACGCTTACTTGCCTGCAAATGGCAATTCTTTTGCTTGAGGGCTACAGGTAGACACATTAAAGAAAGTAAATACTGAGCTGGTAGCGTCCCTAGAGGCAAGTTGGCTCAGTACTCTTATTTTACAGACGAGGAAACTGAGACCTGAAGAGGTTAATGATCTTGGCCAATGTGAATGGAGGAGGGAAATGGAATAGAGATGTCATTCCAATTCAGAGTACTTTTCATTAAATCAGAGCTTTAAAAAACAAAAGCTGTGATTAAGACTTTTGCTAATTCAAATTAGTCTTTTCCCTAGTTAAGCTGAATTAAGGATCTATAGTTGTAGCTGATTTTTTTTTAACTTCTTCAATTTTTATTAGAAAGCACTGACCCACATATGTTAAGGTGAACATGGATCTTATCTTTTCTTACCACTTATCATCAGAGGATGCTAGTAAAGTAAAGTGAAGTAAAGCACCCCCTGAACTTGAAAATATCAGCCTGGCAACACTAAGAGTTCATACATAACTGGTGAGACCAACTGTAGGAGTCACTTAGGAAAGAATATCTGAAAAGCCATCAAGACTATCTGAAGTACATTGGTTATAATTTCAGGGACATGTGAGTAGAATGTGATTTTACTAATCTGATAAGTTGTATTATACCATAGAGGACGGCCTGCTTAGAGTCTCTAAAAGGGAAAATTAGAGGGTAAGAATTGTGTTCATCCAGTGTCATTCGAGGACCGAACCACTGGATCTGGGATTCACGCGCATCACGATCACTAGAGAGGGGTACTCTAAGGTAAGGCATGGATGGTTCATCCACCAGGCTTTCCCACAGGCTAAATAAAGTTCTCTAAAGGATATCCAGCCACCCTCTTTGGTTCTGACTCTGTGCTCCCCAAACAACTTTCTGGTTCCAAATGGACTTTTCTGATATTGAGAAGGTGATCTAGACCATAAACTTTAAATTTTTAGCCATAAGAAAGGAAGAGCTTCTATTACAAACTTTTAAATTGATATTACTGTTTATGCATCAGTCTCTTATAGGTTGGTTAATGAGAACCAGACCTCCTGAATCTGGGTACACTGAAAAAAATCAAATGTCCAGATCTGCAAAGTTGAAGACGGGACTTTTAGAATGTCCTTGTTACTATAGGATATTTCCACTGATTGGGTACTCAGTGGTAGTTTTGTGTCTCCCTTCTCTAACTTCAACCCTAGATTAGTACTATATTTTAAGTTGAAAGGAATCATTAAAAAAATGGTAACAAGGGGGGCGCTTATTGATAGCATTTCCAATATCCACTTGCATTTTAGGTAGAAGTGTATATATTCGGCTGTTCTCTCTTCCTTCCTCCCCGGGACCCAAATTGGTAATTGATTCCGAGTGTACCATGAATGGGTTATAGAAGAACCAAGAAAATTGACCTCCTTGGCCGATGTGAATGGAGAGGGAGGGCACTGAGCTCTCTGAACCAGCACCTGTGGTCTAAGGACTGCACCCAGGCTCCCTGATGTCCTTATACAAATATTGTTTGCAATGTTTTGTGATGGGACAAAAGGTGGAGGAGAAGCACTCGTAACCAGTCTTAACACACGAGAGAAGGGGAAGCACCAGTACCCAACAGTCAGTTGCCTTGGCCACGGCAATTCCTGAAGAAGATGGGCAGGTGGTACCATTTTTCTCTTGAATTCCTGCTGGCCCAAGGCCCACAACTCGAGGTTGGGCCTTTATGCTGTTCCTACCTCCTACTGCAATGGTGTCTGTGTTTAGCTTAGTTTTCCAACATCATTAATTAAACCACTACTCCCAGGGAAGGAAAAGCTATGGGAGCCAAATCATATTTTTCCCACCAGGAACCACAGATCTCTGAGTCTCTTAACTTTGCAAAAGAGCCCGTGGTGCACCAGATGCCAAGAAGGACTGGGCACATTTGTTCCTCGGCACACGTACCGAAGACAACTAGACAAAATGATTCCAACCTAGGCCCCCCTGGTGCTAGCTTCTGGCTTTTATTACTTTTTTTTTTTCTTTTTCAAAAATAGGATTCAATAAATAAATAAATAAGTGGAAATAAATGAAAACCTCCTGGCTATTGAAATATGTTATGCAAATTCCACAGTGTTTTTATTAGACAGAATAAATATCTGTGGCTGAGGCATCCAGGTTTGTTCCAACTACTAAACAGGCCTGGAAAAAAGCCATCTTTGGGGCAAAAATTAGACTATGACCAAGCACACAGAAAATTCTCCCTTGAAAAGGGTTCACTTTTTAATTTTTTTTTTAGCTCTCCATAAAAATAGAGTCTTATGAGGAGAATTTCCAGAAGCCTTTAGTGAAAGTACAGGAACAAATTAGGACCATATACCCTAACACTGGAAAATCATAAAACATGAAAAAGATACCTTTTTTCCCCCTTTGCGGAATTTTCTTTTATCATTTTCTAATTTGGATTACGTAACACCATTATCTATCTGTACTAAATGCTACAAGTATTTTATTTTATACGCAATTTACCAAATGAATAGTAGAATACATTTTATGTGTAGCATAGAATTAGAGCAAGTACTGTCTTTTTTAAATAACATCAAGGTTACGTGTCTCCTGCTACTTTTGCTGTTTTAGCCCAGAGTAGAAACATATCCACTCACACACAGATCACCTTGTTTCCAAATTATCAGAACTGTTTACGCAGTATGATATATAACTATTAGGAACAACCCGAAATGAAGTACACCTGAAAAAAGACTACAAGGCTCAGTATTTTTTGCCACTTTTCTAGGCTCATAGATGCAAAATGATAGGAAATTCCGGAAGAAAGGAACAAAAGCATTGAAGTTATACAAAAGATGATGCAGTTGGCACAGCGGAAAGACCACTTGAAGCTAGAATCCAATCATGTCACCTTCAAGTCCAAGATCTCCATTTATCCAACGCATGGCTTTGGACAATTCATTAAAACTCTCTGAGCACCATTTTCCTCATGAGCAATACAGTATTAAGGGTTTGCTCCTGTCTCACAAAGTTATCGTGACACTCAAATATATGAATGTTCTAAATGTCCTTTATAAAGTATGGAAGTCATTACTTAACTTAAAAAAAAAAAAAAGGAGAACCAGCCCTACAGTAATTATTGAACGTCTACTAAGTGCCAGGCATTGTACCAGGTGCTTTGCCTATGTTTGTCCCACACAACAACCCCAGGAGGTAAGAACTGTTATACACGTGTAAGGACAGAGCTGTCACCCACAGGGCCCAAGCCTTTCTTTGCCTTCCGATCCTGGTAATCCTGTCTCAGTCCTCAAATCTTGGCTCTGGGGCTGCTGGGGTTATTGGGAAGAAACACCAGGCACCTTGCACTTGGCTTTATCTCCTCTACTCTGTAGCGCTGTGCACATAGCCACTTGGCATAGCCCAGAGTGAAGAAGTGGAGCTAATCTTTAACTTTTTTCTTCCACTCCTCTCAAATGTGCCAGATGATGGAAATAGACGGTGACCTTTCCGTTAAGGCAAAGTAAAACCGGAAATGATGACACCATCCTCCCAGGCAGTGACCTATGGTGTTGCAAGTCTCCTGGTGTTTCTCCTTCCCTTGGCTTTGCCCTTTCTTCTTGCAGAACCTGCTCCTCATCTATCAGTACAGGGCTTGTTTTTAGCTCATGTTCTGAAATATTTATGTTCTAGTAGCCAACTCGGAATATGGGATAGAGTTTGTTCTTGGTGTTCTCCTGTCCGTATCAATTGGATCAAAGGGAGATCCATCTGGAATCCACTTAAGAGTCCTTCCAGATGGTAAGCTTGCTTCCAGATTATATTGTAGTAGGAGAGAAAGAAATCACCGAACGTAAACATTGTAGCACCAGGGAAGGCCCTGTAACCTTATTTCTTTCAGGATTTTTCAGGGCTTGGAATGACTACGCCTGCCTTAGATTTTCACAGGAAATGTTTCCTCTGCCTGAACCTCAGGCTTAAATTAGGGGCCTTTGGAGAATTATGGTGTTATTTACAGCCAAACCCTGCCCATCCACAACCACGGTTAGGGGCTGTGGCTTGATTCTTCTTATTTTAAAAGTTGGGATGAATTTAAAAAGCTGTTATCAAGGAGTTCAGGGACGTTCGTTGTCAAAGTGCCACCTACTGGATGCAAGCTGGTATTTGGCTAATTCTGAAAAGCAGAAGATTTACAGCAAACCTCAACTGCCCCCAGTGCATCATCATGTTAAAAAATGATAATTTCCACTCGCAAGATAAGTGACCCTAATAAAGATCACAGACGAACGGATAAAGAAGATGTGGCACCTATATACAATGGAATATTACTCAGCCGTAAAAAAGAACGAAATTGAGTTATTTGTAGTGAGGTGGATGGACCCAGAGTCTGTCATACAGAGTGAAGTAAGTCAGAAAGAGAAAAACAAATACCGTATGCTAACACATATATATATATATATGTGTGTGTGTGTGTGTTAGCATCTAGGGGCAGAACAGGAATAAAGACGCAGACACAGAGAATGGACTTGAGGACAAGGGGAGGGGGAAGGGGAAGCTGGGACGAAGTGAGAGAGTGGCATGGACATATATACACTACCAAATGTAAAATAGATAGCTAGTGGGGAGCAGCCGCATAGCACAGGGAGATCAGCTAGGTGCTTTGTGACCACCTAGAGGGGTGGGATAGGGAGGGCGGGAGGGAGACGCAAGAGGGAGGGGATATGGGGATATATGTATGCATATAGCTGATTCACCTTGTTATACAGCAGAAACTAACACAACATTGTAAAGCAATTATACTCCAACAAAGATGTTAAAAAAAAAAAAAAAGAACAGATTAAAAAAAAAAGATCACAGGGTTGTGTCTCAGAAGAGGCAACGTGGTGGGCTCTCTTTTGAACAAGGGGTGGACTCTGGACATTTGGAACCTGGGCTCCAAAGCAAGCAATTTTAGAAAGGACACACACTGACTAATTTCTTCAGCTACCACCCTTGTAAATGTGCTTTGCCCCAGACTTGCCAGCCCATGACCTTGTGTGGTCTGGAAACTTCCATTCATTCAACAGAGAAACAAATATTCAGTCATTCATTCGTTCACTCACTTTATTGAGGGCCTACTATGTGACAGGACCTGGGCTTGGAGCTAGGGAGATAGGCTGGTGATGGGAAGCAAATTGCTGGCGGAGCCTGGATCATCCCTGTTGTCACTAGCCGGGCACCTTTCCTAATCTGACTCAGCTAAACTTCCTGGCAGTGTGCATTGGCCACCCCCCTCCCATGCTCCTCTCCCCCAGCACACACCCCTGGGACAGTGGGAGTTGCTGGGTGGAATTTGCACTTCTGCCCTGAACTTGCCCTGGCTCCCTACAAACCCAGGTCCAGTCAACACAGGAGTCACTGAGGGGCAACCTCAACTGGCCCGATAAACTACGTGAGCTTGCTCACAGGCCCCTGGCTTTCAACCCAGGAAAGAAAGGTCTGGACCTCGACTAAAGTTCTTTCGGACCTCGACCCAAACACAGGCTAGTAAGCCTGGCAATCTTATTTAGCTGATCAGCCAGAGACTGTAGGCATTTTTCTGCAGCCCAGATGTCAACTGCCCTGTGGTCAGAGTGAAGGAGTGACAAGTGAGGGGTTCCTACGTACTTACCCACACTCCCTCCCGAAAGGCCACAAACTGAGTCCTCAGCATTCCTGTGGATTTTAATTGCAGTTTGGGGGCCCACAGCCCTTAGGAATGCAGATTCCATAAATTAGAAATTGTGGTAACTGAGACAGACCTGAAGTTTACATTTGCAGCATCTGTGAAGATAGGGTTTGCACAGCAAATTAAAGGAATTCCTTTATGGAATTCTTTTTATACCTAGCTGAAAACAGAACCACCACCATACCCCCAAGATTGGGGTCAGAGACTGCAGACTAAAGTTTATGTTAATTATGAGAAGAAACTGTTTTCGAGTACCCTGGAACTCTCTATAAACACCTACTCAGGTACAAGCAACTGCATGTAATTTTTATCTGTTTCTAAGCAAGCATGTCATAGGAACATTGCGTTATTTTAGGCCCACTTTTTAATTTCTATAAGGGCTGGATTTGATGGGCTGATTGCAAAGAAGTCCAGCTCTTCGCTAATTCAGGTGGGCTTCTGCCCTGTTATTCTGAAATTGATGAGATTGTCCGGTAGTCACAGAGCATCATTTAGAAGGTGCTTTGAGGTCATTTAGCCTCCAGGCAGAGCTGTTCCTAAAACTATTTTAGACCTGTGGTAGCTTATAGTGTTATCCTGCTATCTGTATAATCATTGCAATTAAATGCCACCCCTTCATAGATCATGCTTTATTTTTGCCAAGTGCTTTAACCCTCATTTTAACTATACCGGAGACAGTCCTAAAATGATTATTTCCTGTTCTCCAACAGGGAGAACGAGGCACAGTGGGCACCTCTCTCTCACTGGCTTCATGCCTCCGAATCTGCTCATTATGAGCTAGGAACAGAATCCTTGCGTCTCGCATCCGCCTCGTTTTGAAAAGCGCTCCCCCAACTCCCCCCGTCTTAAATGCCTGTTGAAGTAAGCTTCAGCGTGTGCCTCTTCTCTCTGGTTTGAACAGAGAGAAGAGGTATGTTTGGGGGTATGTTTTCTAGCTTCCAGAGGATGCCCTGCTTCCCAAAGTATTCAGAACACTGTCATCTCCTGCAGATGTGGAAACCACCAAGGAGGAGCGGGGAAGAGAAGGAAGGGGTTAAGTAAAGGTGGGAGGGAAGGAGGAAGCACTGCCTTTCAGGCTCCTTCCTTCCCAGGCATCAACTGGCCATTCAGGACCAGGGCAAGGCTGCCCTCAGCAATCCCTTGGACAGGCGCTAGGTGCTGGTCCAGAAATCATAAAGCTGGTTTTTGTTGAGTGCTTGTTAAAGGGACAACATGCCGAGCGTCATCCCGTTTCGTCTTCACCTCAACCATGGAAGTCAGGAATGTTACTATTTCCGTTGTATAGACAAGGAACCCACAGCATAAGGAGAGGCAGTCATGTGCTTAATTAAGCTCACGGAGCCCACGAGGCTTGTCTGACTCCAGAGGCCACTCACAACTGAATCACCTCTCCCGAGAGCCCAGCCCGGGGAGCAGGAACAACGTGGCGGAAGTTTCAGGTCTTGTGCTACTCAGACTTGGGTGGCCCAGCAATAGGAGACGGTTGGCCATTGCTGACACATCTGAGTCCATATAGAGAGAAAATAGACAAAGCCTTAAAACGGCAGCGCTGTGGGGCTTCCCTGGTGGCACAGTGGTTGAG
This sequence comes from Stenella coeruleoalba, assembly GCF_951394435.1. NCBI lineage: Eukaryota > Metazoa > Chordata > Mammalia > Artiodactyla > Delphinidae > Stenella > Stenella coeruleoalba. The sequence goes on from NC_137156.1 coordinate 12,980,294, forward strand.
GGTCCGCCTGCCGATGCAGGGGACGCGGGTTCGTGCCCCGGCCCGGGAGGATCCCACGTGCCGCGAAGCGGCTGGGCCCGTGGGCCATGGCCGCTGAGCCTGCGCATCCGGAGCCTGTGCTCCGCAACAGGAGAGGCCACGGCGGTGAGAGGCCCATGTACTGAAAAAAAAAAAAAAAAAAGGCAGCGCTGTGGATTGCTGGAGTCTCTGGCACTATCTTTTTTTTTTTTTAATAACACTTATTTTCCAGAGAGCCTGAAACCCTTGGATGTACATGGTGTATCATTCCCAGGAACTCTTTTGTCATGTCTATTGGCAGAACTTCGAATTGCGCATTTCACAGTCTGAATAGGTGTGCCAAAGTCCAACGTTTAAAGGAATGAAAAACCCTTCCCTCTGGAGTTTTTATTCATTCACTCAGAAATTCATCAGAATGTGAACAGCAAGTGTGTGCCAGACACGATGCTCAGCAGCAGGATGTCAAGGTGAACATGATGGGTTGGGTCCTTCTCTTGTGAAGTCCATAGCCTGGGACCGCACTGGGGTTGGGGAACTCCAGCTGTGGACCAAATCTGGCCTGCTGCCTGGTTTTGTAAATAAAGTTTTATTGGAACACAGTCATGCTTATCCATTTACACATGGCCTGGGGCTGATTTTACCCTATGACAGCAGAGTCGAGTACTTGTGACAGAGACTGCTGGGCCTGCAGAGTCTAAAACATTAACCATCCAGCTCTTTACAGAACAAGTTTGCTACCTCTTGTCCTAGGATAGCATTTATTTATCAAGCCTGCGTTTTTTTTCTTTTGGATAGAACATGTATTTAACCCCAAACTGGTTATCCATGAGGGTTCTTTACTATCACAATTGCTTCCTATGAAGAAAAATGGTCGTCACAGAGGGCTCAGCAATGCTGAGAAAAATGTAAAATTATGTAATAGAGTAACCATCAACATTTCCTGTTTGTTCCTTGCCAGCCAGTTGTTCTAAGCGCTGCACATATGTTAACTCAGTTCTTGCGATAACTCTATGCAGGAAGCACAGTCATTATCCCCATTTTACAGATGCGGACTGGTTAAATGACTCAGCTGAAGCTCAGGGCTGGAAGGAGCAGAGCTGAGTTTAAACAGCGGCAACCCAGCATGCGCTCTCCTCCGTTACTCTACATGAGGACGTGCAGAGGGTCGGGGGTCATGCCCAAGTGGGTTGGAGAAGAGGAGGAAATTCCCACCTCACCGCCAACCCCACAAGTGGCAGGACAGTGCTGGCCTGGTGATTGTGAGGCTGATTCTTAGCCCTAAGAAAATCCTCATCCAAGAGACGATGAGTCTCTCTCTTGCTTTCTATACTCAGACACATTCTCTGAGTTAGAGGAGGATGAGCTCTGAGCTTCACTGTAATTAAAGTGCTTCTCAGATGCGGATGTGTCTAATGCCTCTGCTAAGGCTGCTCCGTGGAGGATGCTTTGAAATTCATTAAAAAAAAATAAAATAGAAGCACTGATTCATTTTGTCAGAAAGAGGAAACAGCGAGGAGCAAGGAGCCCTTTGTAATTTATTCCTGTATCACTTTCTTGGGGATTCCCAAGACCCTAACTGGCAGGCTCTTCCCTTTCCCCTGACACCCCCTGCATCCTTCTCCCCACCCCCAGGGTATCCTTGCCCCTCCCCCAACAAGGTTCTTTCTAAAACGTGGAGGCCGCTCTTGGGGTTCTTGATACATAACACTGGGACCACATGTCTGAGTAGGGGACAGTAGTTTACTGAACTGAGGAAGCATACATAACACAGTTAAGAAGTCTATGGTCTTTATATATCTTCAGAATTATCATGAAGGCGTACCCCCCAGGTTATTCAAACTTTCTTTCTGAACATGACATTAGTTGATGACAGTTTGGTAAGTTTCTGTGGTCTGTGGTTGTCCACAAAGAACCACTGGTGCCATTCACAGGACCCTGTAGAAATGTAAGTTGCCCTAAGAATGTGTAGATGATCTTTTCTGGGTCTCCCATGCGCTGGAGCAATTGGAAAGTGGGATGGAGCCTTGACTGATGTGGGAAATCAGAGCCACCCCCATGTAGGCCTTCCCCTGTTGTGGGAGTTTACACAGCCATAGCTCCACATGTACCTTCTAAAATCGGTATTGCCACCCAATACCTCTTGTACCAGGTCCTGTGCCATAGGTCCATATAATGGGACACTCACCAAATGAGTTTTCTAAGTTATGCCTTATTTCATAATCAGCCTGAGTTCTGTCTTTTTTGTAGTTTTGAATTTTATTTTATTTATTTTTTTATACAGCAGGTTCTTATTAGTTATTTATTTTATACATATTAATGTATATATATCAATCCCAATCTCCCAGTTCATCCCACCACCACCGCCCCTCCCCACCCCTGCTTTCCCCCCTGAGTTCTGTCTTAACCCTGATATAACCATAAGTATAACAAGCAAACGTATGCAATCTCTAAAACATGCATAGAATTACAAAAAAGTCAAAGGTACCTACTTTCAGGTCTGACAAGCTATTCCCTCCATAGAATTATGCACCGCAGTTCCCGCTGCTCTATAAAATCTTTGGGAGGCCATGCATATCATATGCAAGCAATACCAGCAGGCATCCCTAGAACATTTAAATAGCCTGTCTCTATAGAATTAGCTCGACAGCCAGCACTGGAGAAGTTAGGAGATAATTATGTCTTCCATAAAATGAAGTTCTGTTCTAAGGAGGGAAGGTGGCCAAGACGCCAGGTATGTTTTTCTTTTTCTTTGTATCTTGGCCGTCCCATGCCAAGACACATTCCAAGCCACCCTGTGGCTCACGTTTCCCTCTTTCCTGAAATGACTTTATTCTCTCGGCATTCACTGGTAACTTATCACAGTGAAAATATAGATTTCATTTATCTCCAGGATTTTATTTGGGACACGCTTTGGGGCTCTTGCATAACCTCTTTGAAAAGAGATTTGCAAAACATAATGATCTAGTCCTCTGCTTTTCTTTCTGTAGCTCAAAATAATCAAATTAACAGGTAGAAAAGATTGGAGCTCTCTGTTTTAAATTTGTGCCAAACTGATTCAAAGTTAACATATTGTGGAAAGGGTTATATAAATAAATCTCAACGGGCTCTTGCTGAGCCCGATTTCTGATCCCAGTTAGCCAATCAGTCTTTGAGAAACCAAGGAACTAGTGAATAAGGAGGTAAGGGGAAAAATCAGGAGGGAAAAGAGAATTAGTATAATGAATTCATGCCCCTTGTGTGGTGTCTTTAATGTAACAGTCATTTTATATCAATCCCTGAAAAAAAGACATTATTTGGAAGAAATATGGGGCTGCCCCCAATTACGTCTTCTGATATCACAACTATGATGCAGTGCTGCCACGCCAGTGCTTTAGTTTGAGCGCGCACAACTAACGAGGGCTCCATTCCTATTTTGATCTATGTGGATGGACTTGATGACTGACATTTCTTCTCTGGCACTGAACCCTGGCTTCCTGCCTTCCCTCCCTAGCTGTGATCTGTACTCAGTCCTCCAAGTGAGTCCTTTTTTGGCCACTCTAGTTATCAGCCCAGTCTGGCACAGTCTGCTTCCTGAAGGTCCATCCATACAAGCCACTGCTCTCCTAGGTTTGCCCCATTCTGAAGACAGAAATTTGGACACTAGCTCTGTTCCTGGCAATGCCTAGTGACTTCTTGGCGTAGCCCTGGCTCCCAGCCAGAACTCTGGGGTCATCAAGGAATCTATTGTTTATGTTTTGTTTTGTTTTGTTTAAGATGTTGGGGGTAGGAGTTTATTTATTTATTTATTTTTGCTGTGTTGGGTGTTCGTTTCTGTGCGAGGGCTTTCTCTAGCTGTGGCAAGCGGGGGCCACTCTTCATCGCGGTGCGCGGGCCTCTCACTGCTGTAGCCTCTCCCGTTGCGGAGCACAGGCTCCAGACGCGCAGGCTCAGCAGTTGTGGCTCACGGGCCTAGTCGCTCCGCGGCATGTGGGATCCTCCCAGACCAGGGCTCGAACCCGCGTCCCCTGCGTTAGCAGGCAGACTCTCAACCACTGCGCCACCAGGGAAGCCCTATTGCTTATGTTTTTATTTCCAGTCATGCCCTTAACCCCCTACCCCAGGCTTTCCTGTCTGCCTAGTCCCTCTTCGTCGCTGGTATGTCTGGAAACAGGAAAAAGGTTCCCAGAATTCTCCCCTAATTAGAAAATAGAGGAGGAGGACAGAGAAAAGAAGAAGGAAACACTGAAGTTATCCCCCAAAGACCCAAGCCTGTCCCATGCCAGTCCACCTTGTCAAGTGCTGATCTGGCCCTTAACATAATTTTTGTCATGGAACCTGCAGACAGCTACGGAGTCTTTTATTTTGAAATAAAAGTGTTTTGAAATGATCCTTTCATCAAAATCCATTTACATCTTCCTCTGAGATCTTAAGAAAGCTTGTTTCAGTCACCAATGGAGAGATACCAAGTGCTGCTTGTCCCACATATTTGATTCTGCTAAAAATATCCCACAGCCACCTCTAGAAGCCTTACTTTGTCTTCTGGAGCATTAGCTAGCTGGTTCTTCATCACACCAGCCTCTTCTGATTCTTTCCTTTTCTCTCTCTCTCTTTTTTTTTTCTGTTTCAAGGACTCATTTTCTCTAGAGATGAAAGGGACCTCAAGAAATCATCTAATTCAGTACCTTGCATTGAGATAAATAAGATAGGTTTATCCCCATTTTACAGAGAAGGTAACAAGCCCAGGCAGAGGAAGAAACTGGCTTCAAGGCACAAAAAACACGTAGATACCATAAGCTGTGGCTGTGACTTAGTATCATCTGGGGACCAAGCTTTCGGGGCAATTAGAATAGGATCTCTGAGGGTGGTGTTTAAGACTGACCTGCGTCAGAATCCCCTGGAGCGTCGGTTAAAGAGCAGATTGCTGGGCCTCCCTAGAGTTTCTGATCCGGAGGTCCGGGTAGACCCAAGAATTTGCATGTACAACCAGTTCCCAGGTGAGGGGATGCTGACGCTGCACGTGTGGGACCCGCTGTGGGAACCACTGGTGCTGGGAAACACTTTCATGGGTGGGTTAGTAAAAGAGAGATTGGCTTGGAGGTGAGTCAGCGATTCCCTGGCCCACTTCAAAATGCTCCATTCCCTGGTCAGTGACCTAGGAACTCCGACCAGTGTGAAGACCTAACCACGTGTCTCCTGCAAGTTGACAGACAGGAAGTTCTGCGCCAGATGATTCTCTGTCTCCTTCAGCACCTTCTTCCTGGACTTTGGTCTCAGCACGACCCTTCATCTTATCCCCATGACCCCAGGACCCTGCCATTCTTCTGACATCCGGGTCACTGTGTGTCCAAGGCCCTCCCTCTGACCCCAGAGAGTCTTTCCCTGGGCTGTGTGCCATCCTGCCAAAACCTAAGCCATGCCTCCCTTCACCTCTCCATGACTTGGTGCCCCTGGTGCAGGGGGCATGCCAGTCTCTCAGCCTTGCTCCATTGCTTCTCCTCGCCCTGTACTGTGTGTTGAAAATATTCACTGGCCAGCTGCTAGGCCTCTTTTGCCTTCAATATACTTTCTTATTGAGACCAGCCTAAGAAACTGGTCATTTCTGCTTGAAACATTCACATTCCTAATGGCTCACTAACTAGATTTCTGATTCTTGTCTGAGAGATATCTCCTTTTTAGTCCATTTGCAAAGAAGAGCTGATTAACATACCTAATTCATTCACCTGTTTGCCAAACATTTATTGATGTGCTATGTGACTAGCACACTATCCTACATTTAAAGACAAGGAGAGAAATGAGACACATTCCCTTCCCTCAAGGAGCAGGAGGGGAGATAGGCTTGCAGTAGGAAGCCCAGTTCAGTGTGATGGGTGCAAAAATAGAAACCTGTGCCAGATACAGTGGTTTATCAGGGTGGGAAGGTGCAGTTGAACTCTAGGCCCTGGTTGGGTTTAGCAGGTCCTCCATTTTCGTGGGACCTGGGCTTGCAGGTTTCTAATCATGACTGCTTGGCAATACAAGGTTGATTTATTTATATAGGAACAACAGCAAGTATGTACAAGAGACAGAGAGTTATTCTCTCCCAGCAGTGTGCTGCGCGGGGTCATAGAAAGTCTGTTCCTTGGAAGGGGTTTCAAAGGGAATATAAAGTGTTAAGTGAGCATGGGGGAGGGGGCTTCAGATGCTATATGTGAAATGAGTGGATGGACCTCAGGTTAGGGGGGCACACCCACCCACAGAGCTGGGCTAGGACCTGGAAGAGGGGAGAGCTGACTGCAGAGGGAGTGCTCACCCCCAACAGGAGCTTCTCTTGGGTATGGGAGGAGCTTAGAAGCATAGGCTGGAATCGCCCTAAGTTTGCTGAGGGCCTGTCCCCACCATGTGGTTTCACCCTAGGCTGCTCTGCATTTTCCATGGTGACTTGCTTGAGAAAACGGAGACAGCGCTTGGGGACCTGCAGCTGGCTCCCCCCGGGAAGATGACCCTCAGGGTGGACCCCAGCTTTGCCTTGGTCAGTTGAAGGGGATGTTGGAAACAAACAAAACCATGGAAAATGGTGTGGAGGTTCCTTCAAAAACTAAAAATAGAGTTACCACATGATCCAGCAATCCCACTCCTGGGCATATATCTGAATAAAACAAAAGTCGAATTCAAAAAGGTACATGCACCCCAATGCTCACAGCAGCATTATTCACAACAGCCAAGACATGGAAGCAACCTAAGTGCCCATCAACAGATGAGTAGATAAAGAAGATGCAGTATATACACACACACAATGGAACACTACTCAGCCATAACGAAGAACGAAGTAATGCCATTTGCAGCAACCTGGATGGACCTAGAGATGATCATATTGAGTGAAGTCAGTCAGAAAGAGAAAGACAAATAGGCTATCACTTATATGCAGAATCTAAAAAATAGTACAAATGAACTTATTTACAAAACAGAGTCATAAACATAGAAAACAAACTTACAGTTACCAAAGAGGAAGGGCAGGGAGGGATAAATTGGGAGTATGGGATTAACTACCACATAGAAAATAGATAAACAAGAAGGATTTACTGTATAGCATAAGGAACTATATTCAGTATCTTATAATAAATTATAATGGAAAAGAATTGAAAAAATATATATACATATGTATATGTATAACCGAATCACTTTGCTGTACAGCTGAAACTAACACAATATTGTAAGTCAACTGTACTTCAACTGGAAAAAAAAAGAAACAAACAAAACCCTGCCCAGTGCCCAGGGCTGAGGGAAGAAGCAGCCTGAGAGATGGATGTTGAGACCACTGAGGATGTGGTTGGTGTTCACCGAGTGGTGAAAAACTAAGCACAATTCTGAGATGCATGCAGACTACTGGAGAGAGATGAGAATGACTCACGAAGCAATCCTGTCATTACTTTTCCACAATTTGCTGACCCTTTCTGGGATCCAAGGTGCTTCCTTCTATGCTGTGGATGTGGTTAAGTAGAATTTTTGTAAATAGAATCTTTTCAAAAAATATGTCTGGGCAGTTGCTATTTAAAGGCAAAAGATAGCAAATGTTTATCTGGCAAAATGAATAATCATCTCCCATTTTACCGGTTTCTAAAGGCTGAATCAAAAAAATTTTTTTGGAAGAGTGGTACAGTCCTTCAGCATCATTGTTCAGTGGACAAAATCTTCCCTGAGTATTTGCCACTTTCTCTAGCTTCCTGAGGGAAACTCTAGATCCACATCTTCCTGCCTATTCGTGAGGACTCCAATCAGTTTTATTCTTACCCTCACTACTCCCACCCCAGATAGGCCCCTTCTGATCTGTACACTCTTATGGGAAAAGCTGCCTGTTCTGAATCTCCTTCCCTCAGTCTGCTATTCTTTGCAAATTTGATGAATGTTAGTGGATTAAATTCTTATGAGAACATTTGGTGAAGGCTTTGGGGGAACTAGTACTTTAACCCAAAGGAATGTTTGTAATGATCTAATGGAATTGGAGGAGGTACTTCTGGCTTAGAAGGTTTTCCAACAGCTCCCCACACTGGACATGAGTTGAGCAAATTCTAAGTGCAAATGTATTATATGTACTCTGAGTTCCATCATGAAAGAGGTTCAGAGAATAGCAAAAAAAAAAAGCCCTCTGTACTGGAAAAATAATTTAGGAGAAAAAGTGAAAAGAGTTGGGACTCTGCAAGGTGGGGAAGAGAATGCTGGAGAGGAAAGATTAACAGTAACTTAAAATACATCCAATAGAAATATATGTGAGCTGCATGAGTAATTTTAAATTTCCTAGTAGCCATATTAAACAATGTAAAAGGAAATAGGTAAAAACAATTTGAATAACATGTTTTATTTAATCCAATATATCTAAACGTTATCATTTCAATATGTAATCAATACAAATTATTTTAATGAGCTATTTTATGTTCTTCACACTAAGTCTTAGAAAGCCAGTGTGTATTTTACAGTCAAGCATTTCAATTTGGACAAACCACGTTTCCTGGGTTCAGTGATCACATGGGGCTAAGTGGCAATGTAATGGACAGTGCGGGTGCAGACCCTAAATGAGGCTGCTAGGAGGTGTATCCATGAGGAAGAAACAAGAAGGAACTTAAGCTGGGCAGGTGAAGGCAGCTATACAAATATGGAGGCCTGGGTACCACCACTTTTAAGATTCTGACTTCACGGGTCTGGGGTTGGGCCCGGGCATTAGGAGTTTTGAAAAGCTCCCCAGGTGATTCTACTGTGTAGCCAAGGCTGAAAGCCACTCAGCTAGAGGAGGCATTTCGCCAAAGTGAGAGGACTTCCACATTAAAATGAAAACTTTGACTGGGGGATGGGGGGGTTCATCATCTCTTGTGTCCAAATTTAAGAACTGGAAGGAAACTTTCAGTATCATGGCGTCTTCCATCTTGTTTTACAAATGATGGAAGGCTAGTATTGGGTATTACTATTTGGTGTTTATAGATGATTTTGTTTGCTTGTTTATTTGCTTACATCCTCGATATCTCCCTCCCACTTTTTCTTTCTTTACCTAGAAGAGGTTTTTTAAACTCCTGTCTGGATTGAACTTGGGGGTATGTGCTGATGATTCCAAAGCCCCATCCAGTTCTGAGTGGCCATGGTTATCTTCTCCTAGGCTGACTGCAGGAATCTTTACGTATGACAGTGCCACTGGGTACACAAGATGAAGAGCGAAGTCCCCACCTTAGAACTGCCTATGAGAGGACCTCTGTCGATTCCCTGATTGCCATCCTCCTTCCCATTTCTCTGAGACAGAGAAGGGTTTAGACCTGTGGGTTTGATTTATAACCCATATTTTCAGGGCTGAAGCATTTTCTCGAGTTCCCGGTAACATAATGGGTGATTTCTGCCAGCAAGTTAAATATTTAGAAATAAAAAGACATACTCTACTGCCCAATAAGAGCAGTTTTAATGAAGGTCATATATGGGGTCCAATGTGTTAGACAGAATCCTGTGTATAGTTGATATGTAAATGTCATCACGTAGGGAGAATTGAGTACATAGGGTGCTGTCACCCCCAGAGAAGATGGCAGGATCGGTGCTGAAAACAGACTTTGTCAAGAGCTCAGATAACAACCTTCTCACTTACGATACCTCGACCCCTTCAATACCTCTTTCATAGAACAGTAAATCACTCTCTCTCGCTGCTTCTTGTCTCTAAAAGTGGGTCATCTTCAGTGCTTGCCTTTCGTTTCTGGGAAATGTCTATTGTCTTCTATCCTCTTGTTTAGCAGCAACGGCCAAAAATAATGAAATAGACAGAGACTAGCCACTCAGGTCATTGAAAGAGCAAGCTGGAATTTTGTCCTTTGCTCCTTAAGGCTTTGCAGTTGATTTGTATGGGACCAGGTTTGTACCAGGAGAGCACAGGAATAGGTTATTATTTAGCTTATTATTCTCTGGTTCTAATAGATGTATAAACCAAAATTCTTAAGAAGCCTCTCCAACTTCCTTTAAAAAAAAAGCCCCCAAACCCATGGTAATAGCTGTTTGGGGCCCCTTTCTGAGGATCCCAGGGGAGGTTCACTGGTGATAAATGCTGGAACCCCAGAAGAGAACAAATTGGTCTCACAAGCAGCCAGTGACAGCCTTTCTAAATACAGCTGCTTTCTTCATTAGAAAACTAAAAATAGCCCTGATCATTGCAGGCTGGTTTCACTTTAAGCCTTCTGCCACATTCATTTGTCTATTTCATTCAGGGTTTCTTCAAGTCTATGACACTGTGATACTATTTCAGCTGAAAAGTGCATTGAAGAAATGTTTTCTCTCCCTCCCCCATGTTCACTCCAGATGTCCCCAACTCTCCAACACTGTTTGCTATTAGGAGAACTCACGGGAATCTTCCCGGCATCCTTCCCATCCCCATCTGCTTCACTCATTTTTGGAAAAATAAACACCATCCACGTTGCAAGCAAGAATCAATTATTAGGGTTTTTTTTTTTTCCAAGGAAATGTTCATTACATGTCTGATTTTCTATGGACAGCTCATGAAATATTGAGTACAACTACCCTTTCCAGCTGATGTAGAATTTTACTAGATTCTCTGCTCAGACTTAGTTTGAAGAGACATTTTCACCCCTCTGGGAACTGGCGGACTCTGTGGCCGCTGGCAAAGCCAGCTTCCTTTCTAGCTTTAAGAATAATAAGGAAACCCACTGTGGGGGGCAGCCTATGTGAGGTCAGTCTGTGGCAATCAGGGAAAATGTATGCTTAGTCCCTGCCCTTCCCCATCTTGCCTCGCTAAGGAAGTTGTTTTGCATTATGCATGGAAGTGGCACCATAATGATAGGTAGGTGGGTCCCTTGTGAGGTCTACAGCAGTCTGGTCCCGTTATCTTTCCTCCTTTCAGCGTCCAGGGTATTGAGGGAATGGAATATAAAAGGGGAAAAAATTGGAGGAAGAGCAAAAGGAATCAACCAGCTGCTTAATACTATCCATTTACAAAAGGTCCATTTACGAAATGGGCTTACCAAGCCATACCAGGAATCATTTATAATTAAAATATGGAAAATAAACCTCAACCCTAAATCCAATCACATTGTATATACCCTTGTATATATAAAAGTATGATTTTAATGGCTTTAATAGAAATGAAAATCCTAAAGATGAGAGCTAATGTTGCTATGGAAACTTTTACATGTCTTGACTGCAGAACTCTTAGTTTAAATTTGCAAACTTAGTATCACATTAGCTTTTTTCACATTGGATTTCTGGTTGGTCTTTTAAGATAAAAGGAGAAAAACTACATGTCATACTAGTACTTCTTGTTATACTCACAGCCAAAGGAGAGAGTGGTTTATCATCATCTGACACTTTTTTTTTTTTTTCTGTCTGCACAGGGAAACCTCCATCAGGGAGCCTACCTAAGGGCTACACAGGTTGACTATTTTAGAGTCAAGCGTGATTAATTCAGTGCCAACGTTTTCAAAATTTGAATGATTTCCTTTTCTCATAGAATTAGATGTCCAAAGTCTGAATCAATAGGCAGGGGGGTCGTGAATTAAAAAACCCAAACTGTACAGGGCTCAAAGCCCTAGCAAGAGTAGAAGGAGCTCTGAACTCAGCACTCAAAGGCATGGTGATGCCTGAAGCCTGTGCTCATTTGCTGCCACCACGCATGGCACTAGGCAGTTGGGCCCTTCGTGAGTCAAAGCAATGTGAAAAGAATGCCATTTGGAGAACTGCGCAATGATCATGTGGAAGGCTTGAATTCCCTGTCCCCCCTCTTTCTGCATCGTCTCCTCCCTTACTCTCAGCCCAGCCTCAGCTAGGGGGTAGGGCAAACGTCGTAAGCTTTAGAGTCAGGTGGGCCTGACTATAAAGTGAGCTCCACCGTGGGGCGGGTTATTTAACTTCTCAAATCCTGGGTACTTTACCTGGCACGCAGCAGCCTCCCCATAAATGTTCTCCTCCAGCTGAAAAGTGGGCACCATCTTTGGGGCCAGGAAGGGGCAAACTAGATCCAGGCTGCATCTACTGAGTCCTTGTGAAGTGGTCATAAACTCTTCTCCCATCTCTACTATTACATATTTTGATTGTTTTCACCTAAATCAATCCATTTACTCTGAAACTCATTCACCTGTGCTGTGATGGCCTCGTTTTGGTCCCTGTTCTATTCTCAGTGCCTTGCATGAGGCCTGCATAATATCTATTATATGCAGGTGTGAGACATGGGGGTACGAGGCATGTGTAACTTGGGAGGGGGGCTCTAATTTAAAAAATTTTTAAATACAGAATCTGGTTCAGGGCTGAGGAAGGAGTCCATGCAAGTGTGGTGCCCTGAAACTAAAGCTTTGTAAGCATTACATTAAATCTACCCTTGTCTGAGGAAGAGAACCGGGTCCTGAGAACTGTTAATGAATGATCACCTGCCTTTTTGTGACCTTGTATGGTGCTGGCACCTTGTTTTGGTCCTATGACAATTCGATTTAGGTCTGTTACTTGAGATGCTGACAAATGGTGAGAAACCATCATACCCACAAAGTATGTCCAGATGGTGTGGGATGGATAGCTATGAGACAGTGTCATGGGAAAAATTCATAATGTGGCTTTTATCAATAACCTACGTATCCATCTGTTGGGGCCACCATAACAAAATACTACAGAATGGGTGACTCAAACAACAGAAATTTACTTCTCACAGTTCTGGAAGTTGGGAAGTCTGAGATCAAGGTACTGGACAATTTGATCTCTGGTGAGAGCCACCATTCTGGCTTATAGATGGGCCCCTTCTCATTGTGTCCTCACATGTCCTTTCTTCTGTGAATTCCCAGGGAGGTGGGGGAGGGAGAGGGAGTGAGGGAGAGGGAGAGGGAGAGGGAGAGGGAGAGGGAGAGGGAGAGGGAGAGGGAGAGGGAGAGGGAGAGGGAGAGGGAGGGAGAGAATCTTGTCCTTTTCTATGAGGCCACCAGTCCTATTGGATTAGGGCCCCACCCTTGTGACCTCATTTAGCCTTAATTACCTCTTAAAAATTGTATTTCCAAATACAGTCACATTGGGGGGCTGTGGGCTTCAGTGTATGGATTTTGCCGGGGATACAATTCAGTCCATAGCACTTATTGGGCCAACTTCTCTGGCTTCCTCTCTGGCTCTCATTTGAGGAGTCACCTCTTTAGGCTTCAATACACTCATCAGACCTGAGGATAATATTAGAGCAGGGTGGGGTAGAGTAATTACCTCCAGGAAGTAGGATCAAATGGCACCCTGCACAGACCAACTTTCCCAGCAGAGTGTTGAAAGGAGGGACTAGGCATGTCACAGAGAAATGATTTCCTTGGCCTCTGATGAAGCTGTGTTTCCTTCCCTTTCCTGCTTTTTCTCTTTTGTATTTTATTCCTCTTTTTTCTTCCTTCCTTCCTTCCCGTTTTCCTTTTCTTCCTTTCTGTCTCCATTTTTAATAGTATACAGCAGTCAGACACAGTGGTTCTTGGGCCTCTTAGGGATGGTTATCTGCTTTTGATTATCCCAAAATGAAAGGGCTGACTTATGGGTAAGGAGCAGGGAGGCAGAGAGGGCTGAATAGATGGGAGGGTGGTGGGAGGTCGGGGTGGTGTTGGTGTAAGACCCGAGAAACTACTGCGTTACCCCACGGCAGGGAGGAAAGAGGAATGACGGTGTGAAAACGGAGTGGTAGGTGCCAGCACAGAGCAAGAAACACCCCAGGTGATAACTTTGGGTCTCAATTTTCTCATCAGTACAAAAAAATGAAAAACGCTGAAGTAGAAAATCCCCAAGGTGCCCTCAATCTCTGCTCTTCTGTACCTCTGTACCTCTTTCTACCTTACCTTACTGGGAAACGGCATTGATAAATAAAACACTTTGGGTGCCTGGTTAAGAAAATCATTATGCAAATTCAACGTATTGCTCAAATTAATTCTAATGAGGTTCAGGGGGAAAAACAAGTAACAACCAAAACTCTTTAATAAAGTGTTCTAAAAAGAAAAAAAGAATTATCGCCCACTTCTGCACTTCCTGCTTTTGGCAGGGACTCGAAGTGGAAATCTGAAAACACTGTGAGACAGTCTGTTCTCATGGTATTTCTAGCTGAGAACAGGAAGGAGGGGAAATCTCATATGAGTGAGAGAGCCTGTTTTTCAGTGATTAGCAGGCCAAAGAAGTTTCCCTGGGCAATCAAGCTTGACAGCACCTCTGAAAGTTCTACCTTTATCTGGTCAGCAGAACAGATTTTCCCAGGAGCCCCACCACAATCACCAAGACCCAACTCTAATCCGCAATTGTTGCTGAGCGGGTATTCTCCCCGAGGCTAGTGTTAGGTGCTGGAGACCTGGATATGAGCCGTGTGGCCCCTACCCTTCTGGAGCACAGAGCAAAGTTGGAAGGATAAGGCATCTATAAATGACAAATAACTACAATGCTAAGCAGCATATGCTGAGTGCTAAGGGTGCCGTGCACACAATGCTAGGAAGGAGCCTTCCACACGCTGCACAAAATTCCTTATTGGTTTGTTTTGCTCTCTACCTCACCACCGGGCTCTCATCACTCATTGCTGGCGTATTCTGCACCTTTAGGCATAAAATGTTTCTTAGTTCCTTGAACTCTTTTGCCCATCTTGAGTCACAACAGACTGCCTTGTGTGTGATGCCGATGAGTCACTGAGGCCGAATCCTGTTCACATACGTATGTAATGATTAACGCACGCTGATTGGCTAGGCGTGCTAGAACCAGAAAAATCCCAGAGTCTAGACTCGTTGCATTGTCCCCAATTACCTGCCAGACGGTCACGTGCACTGGTGTGTAAGGCGACAGCAGACACTCCAGGGAAATGCCCTTGGTCACCATGACTCCAACTGAGTCTCATAAGTCACCTAAGGTGTATGTCAATGGCATCGTTACGACCAGGGCCACTTGAGGGCTCCGGGGGGGAAGGTGAGTTTTCCCACCCTCATCCCATCCCCGAGACGAATACGGGAATCCCCGATCTGAGAACAATTCTCTCACTTACTGAGTGGCAAACTTTCCTGGAAAAAGATATAAATGATCTGATTTTCTCTTTGAAATAACGTAATGGTGAGGATTATGTGCTGAAAAAGGAACTAACACTCAGTGTTTTGTTGAAATGACCACCGTTACCATCTTTAATCAACTATTTATTTACACCTGGGTGATATGCCTATAAAAATGCTTATAAAAGGGTATGTAAATTAAAAGATATAGTTGGAGGCCATCACCTTGAATTTACTGTAATGTTTTAACCTATGTGACTGCTTTGTGCCCACAACAGGTGAGAGGTTGAGGGAGGTGGTGGTGGTGGCATGGAATTCAGGATTTCTCTGGGTTAATTTTGTACGGATTTTTGAGAAAACCTGGGATCGCTTCAGGGGTTTTTATTTATTTCCTGTTGGGAATACGAAAATGTATTAGACACAGACTCAGCCATCGAAAGAGCATGTGATCCACTGAGTAAGGCAGAGACCCAAATAATACAAAGTAGGTAAGAGGACATTGGGTAGGGAACTCTGTAAAATGGGAGTTGAGTGTAGAATGTGATCATCTTCAACGTCACAAATTAAAACGCCTGTATAAGGTTATCCTTTTATAAACATTTTTTTAATGCAAGTTCATTGCAGGAAATGTATAAAATAGAGAAAGGCACAAAGACAAAAGTAAAAATCACTCCTAATGTCACCTGGTGAAAAACACTGTAAAATGTCTCTGAATGTCATTCTAGTTACTTTTCTATGCATGTCTACTGGAATTATATCGTATACTGTTTTACAAACTGTTCTTTTCCTTTAACAATATGCTGTGAAATATACTGTGCTTATTTTCCCCACATGATTTTATGTCCTTCTACACTGTGATGTGTACTGGTTGCATAATATTTTGTCCCACAGATGCAATGCACTTTCCTATCCCATCTGCTAGAGTAGGCCATTAAGCTTGTTTTCAGTGTCCCACTAATATAAACAATGCTGTGATGAGCATCTTTGTATATAAATATCTGTGCACCTTGCTGATTATTTCCTCAGGATAAATTCCTTAGATGTGGGATTGCCAGATTATAGGTATGGAAATCCAAGCCCAGCAGCATGGCTGATACCGCGATTAGAAAACAGACAAGATGAGAAATTAACCCACTTATTTCAGAGATGCTTGTTTTTCATTATGATTCCTTTATACTGTGTAAACACTGATCCTAGAGATAGAAATGGTCATCCTCGGTCTGCCAGCAGAAAGCTTTCCTAGATTTTGGCCTGCCATTTTATCAACACTAGTAACTTTACTCTGAATTTGGCTGACACAACTTTTTTTTACCTGCCTTTAAAATGCATGAACAGACCCTTCCTTACCTTCAACTTGCTGTCTTTTGATTCCTTAGTGCATTGGTACTTCACAGGGTCAAAAATCACAATTCTAGCTGATACGTCATCAAACTCAAAACCAAACAATGAATTTCATGATACACCCACAGTGTCCAAGAAAAAAAAAGAAAAGTTTTATCTCAGCTATACACATGGAGGTATTAATTTTAAAAAGCAGTTACAACTTCCACTAGAGCTCTCCATGTTGGTCATTATATTTAGGGCAAAAACATCATCTGACTACGGGCTAAGGATACTGATATTTTCACAAACATACTGGAAGATATGCATCTGAAATGAGGTGGCCAAAGGCACCTGACTCATCACTTTTTAGAGGTCTGCTTCCAGTATTGTCAGTTTAGGAAATCCAAAAGTAATTCCGTATTTTCCACTTTAGGATCTCAACACTCTCATTTGTTTGTTCAGTCCCTTGAACAGCTATTGTCTGAGGGCCTGTTCTGTACCTGGAACATGACTCAGCTGATGCCTCAAAAGCTCATTATCTCATGCAGGAGCGGGTAAGTGAAAAAGGTGTCACAGTTATCAGGACAGGAATAAAACGTACTGATGGATCCCTTTCCCTCTTTTTCACTTTCTCCCCTTTGCTCTACCTCCTCTGAGTGTTCCACTCGCTGCCTCTCCCCTCCCTCACATCAGTTAATTCCAGGAAGGACCCGGACCAGGGGTTAACAGGGAGTGCAAGATGGCAGCAGGGGATTCTGCGGGGCTGGCTGGAGCCAGGGGACCAGGAAGCACAGGCTGCAGCAGGCTCCCTGGTGCAGCCCCGCCCTGAACATTTGCGGAGCCTGGGGCCAGAGCACAAATGGAGGCCACTTACCATCTGCGGAAACACATAAAAGTTGTAAATCAAATTAATAAGCTGTTAACTAAAATACAGCTTCAGATGGACAAAATCGAAAAAATATGTGGAAAGCTATGGTTTTGTATGATAAAAGTTGGAAGACTATCAAGCAACTGGATTTAATTATTGCTGTTCATATATGCATGTTCTGTTGACGGGTTGGCAATGTTTGGATAAGAATGAAAGGATACATACACTCCGGGGGAAAACAGTGATTGTCTCTGGGATTGGGACTGGTGGCATGAAGAGGGGTCTTTTACTTATTGGCTTAGGTAACTTTTTAAAGACATGATGAGAGTATGGGTAATTTTATTTTCTTTTTCTCTGCTTTTCTCTATTTTTCAAATTTCTAAAATAATCATATGTTGCTTATGTAATTTGACAAAAATTTAAAAAGGAAGAAAAGTCAAGACTAGAAAACTGTTCTAGGATAGGAAACTGTCTCATTAAGCTGAATTCCTAGAAAAAGACTGTATTTCAGTTTTCAGGCTTATATGACTTAAGGAGTTGACTAAAATTAACCCCAGATACACCGAACTTTTTTCTTCAAGAGGTCATGGGGGAATTGGAGAGGTGCTCCACTATCAAAAAATGACCGATAGAGAATATATTTTAAAAAGTACATGCACAGCCGTAGAACTTATTGCCTGACTTTTTAAGGCATATTATTTTTACAAATAATCAAATGTTTCTTCTTCAATGAGCTCAGACATTTCAGGATTATTTCTATAATAAGATGTCACATTTACTCAGCGATTCCAGCTTTTCAAAGTGCTTCATGTTAGTCCTTTCACTTTTATCCTCACAATAACCCCACCACGTAGGGAAGGTGTCATCCCATTTTCCAGGTAAAGAGAACAAGGCTCAATATATTGCGATTTGGGCCCACATGTTACAACTAGTTCCCAGTGGAACCAAGACCGGAGCATAGGTCTTTTGGATCTGAGTACAGTTCTCTGGCTACTGCTATTAATAAACTTACACAATGAATTTTCTGGAAAGTACACTTATTTCTCAGAAATTTTCATAAATGTCCCCACTCTTGTTTTTCCTTGTTTAAGGGCACTTATCTTTAAAAGGCTGCCAAAATTTCTCTATGAGCTACTGAAGAATACTCAGCACACTTTGAAGAGATGCCCGACTCCCCGTAAGTAATTCCACAAATGAGGATCTTCATCGACAATGCTAATTAGTGCTAAGTACCTTTAGAGGTGCTTTCCAGGCTAATGTCCAAGGATGCAACACATGGGGGAGGAAATTATAATAACCTCTCCCTCAGGGACTCAGCTGATGTTTTGTGATGGTGAGAGATCATAAGATTATTTTACTCAGTGCTTAAAATATGCATAAGTACTATGTTAGTATTATTTTAAGATAGACAGTATCTCATTGACTTAATCTATTTTTTCAACTGGGATTATTTTGTAATAGCAAACATTTTACTCATACTCTAGAAAAAGCACACTTTTAAAAGATAATTTGGATGAAAGGGGTCAAAAGGTACAAAGTTCCAGTTTAAAATAAAGTCATCTACAGCATGGTGATTACAGTTAACAATACCGTATTGCATATTTGAAAGTTGCTAAGAGAGTAGATCTTAAAAGTCCTCATCACAAAGAACAAAAATATTTTTGTAACTGTGTACGGTGACAGACGTTAACTAGGCTTATTGCAGTGATCGTTTTGCAATATATACAAATATTGAACCATTATGTTGTATAAGTTAAAATTTAAATTTAGAGAAAGAAGGGGAAAGCAGAACGAATAGTACAAATGTCAGGAAGAGAATTAAAGGAATATAAAACACCTCTTTGTGGACGTAAGGAAGAAGGTCCAAGGCAGGTAGTGCGTGCCACTGGGCCATTCCTGAATCTTAGTTCAGAGAGCTGGAGTCACCAAGGTGATAGGTGTGCTCCTCCGGCATGCAGACCTTTGCTTGCCTTTGTTTATAATGCCTGGCAAGTGAAAGGGCATCCTGTGTTACCACCTAGAAATAGCCAACTTCAACAGTCTAGGGACTCTTCAAGTCCTGTGTGATGGCCCCAGGATGGGGCACTGATTGGGCAGAAGGAAGAGTAAGATAAGAACGAAGTTCTGGAGAAGCTGTCCTTGTAACTCTGCTAATGACCTCAACACTATCTCCTTGACCTTTTTTGCCAGCACAGGTGCTCCCTGATGGAAGTATTCTGGGATGTATCTGGCTTCTGTGCTTGTCTGTCTGAAGGTGAATAGCATTTTAACTGTAAGAATATGATTTTTGCCTCTGAAAGATTGAAGATAAAAAATTAGAAAACATAGACACCAGACCTCTCTCTCCCTAGGACAGAATTCGCCAGTACTTAGGCAAATATGTTTTATTCCTATACATTCATTTTATTCATATCCTCATCATAATTATGTTGATACATTACTATAACTAATCAGTCCTATTGGAGAAATTAACAGGCTCCTCAGAGCCTTAGAGAAGGAGTGCCTGCTTCTTCCGTTCACTGATTTCATGCCACCTTCGACCACGGTAGCAAAATAATAACAGCAAAAAGCCGCCAGCAGATCCTAGCATTTGCAGGGTAGGGTCATAATTGAACAAAAACTGTTAAGAAGTATGAGAAGGTCAGCTTTCCACTGCCCTTAGCATTTATGTAACACCAGGGAAATCTTAGGGCATCTGTTATTTTAAGTGGGCACCAGTGATTCGGAAAGCTAAAAGCAGCTGTGTCTAAGCCTTTTAAAGTTTTCTTAGCCATTGACTCATGTTTTATCATAACCCTTGGTTGCCGGCAACCTGACTTTTAGCCAAGCAAACAATAAACTGAGAGCATAAGCAAAATTGCTCCCTCACTTTTTTATAGTTGAGGAATCTACTTAACAAAATCTATAAATTTCCACGGACATAAATCCCTGAGCACTACCTTGCAGCTGCTTAAAAAATCTAACAACACCAGGAGTTACTCTTCCGAGCAGGCTGTAAACCTAAGCAGGGTGACTTTGTATAATAGATACAGTCTGCAGGGAGATTTAAACATGATTAGAAACAAGAGGGAGGGGATATGGGGACATAGGTATATGTATAGCTGATTCACTTTGTTACACAGCAGCAACTAACACACCATTGTAAAGCAATTATACTCCAATAAAGATGTTTTTAAAATAAATAAATAAATAAAAACATGATTATAGTTCATAACTGTAACAATTAACACAAAGCTGTATTCCCTTAATCAGAAAATCTGCGTTTCAGGTGTTGAAGTTCAGTGGGGCGGGGCAGAGGTACTGCCGCTCCATCCGCCAGGGTTGCCTGACAACCTACCTTCTGCGGATGAACAGCCTTGCAAAATAGGTACGGAGGTCTAGCTCTCTTTGTCCCTGTGTTCTACAATTTCCAGGAAGCTGGCTTTCCACACTTCTTTGAGAAGGGCAGGTGGGAATCTAGGAGGCCAGCGTGGAACCTTAAAGCTGACAGCGCCAAACCTCAAAGTCAGCCCAAGATTTCACAGGGGCAGAAACACAGCCTGGTAGGGGTGCCAGGACAGCTTCGTGGGAGGGCTCTTTTCCCAGACCACCCCAAACGAATAAAGAGGCGAGCTTGCTGTGCAAATGTAGCGTTAGGATAAGTCTCCTACCCCCTCTCACCAGATTGTCTCTCTTTAGTTCTACCCACAAAGACATTGCGTGGTTAATAGTAAAAAACAACAAAAACAAAAAAAAAACTGACTTGTATAAAGTTATTGGCAGATGTCCCAAACCTTGACCTCCACCTAGAATTTCCTAATGACATTCAGTAATAGAAGAAGCCAGTCTGAGGAGTATGGTATGCATGTGTATTAGGCTAAATCTAATTTTCAGCGACTAATCCATCTGAGCTACGCGGCTCACATTACGGGGGATGGAAGTCTGAGCACTGCGTATTTAGAGACTCAATAAAATGGGTTACGCAATGAATCATGGGGACATAATGCCCTATGCAACAGTGGTGAATTCAACACTGGCAATCCTTCACAGAGCTCCCAAGCCGGGGAGGGAGAAGAAAAGAGAAAGAACTCTTTGATAGAAAAAAAAAATTCCTCCACGATGCGGTAGGATCAGACCAGAGGGGCACCCAACTCAGGCATGCAGAAACTGGGAAGACTTCTGGGAGGAGTCCTATGGAAGTGGGACCCTGAAGCATGTGCAGGAGGCAGCGATGGGAGTGGGGGAATGGGAGGAAGAATACTGCAGACAGAGGTGAGGCCAGGTTTAGATGTCGGTGGTGAGACCCCACGAAAAAGCAGTCAAGACACCATCAGTCACCTAGGGCTTTGCAAAGTCTTGTGAGATTTGGGCTTGATCCTAACAGCAATGGGGGCCGTTGATGGGTTTAAGCAGATCCGTGATATGATCGGATCTGAATTTACAAAACATCATTCTCCATTTGGAGCTGATTTCATATTGAGACTCTCTACTTAATATTTTGCAAATGATGACTGCAGCCGGATGCATTACTGTCTGTGTGTAACACGGGAGTATACTATTGGCATTATTATGTAACTCACGCTGTCATGTTTTAAATGACCCTAGTGCATCTAAAACAGTAATAATTGTTATTATTTGATAAATCATAAGGTCATACAGGAAGCAAACAGCAGGGTCAGAATTGCAGTGCTGGCTGTTAAAGGAACTTCAAATTCGGACAAATTAATTAGGAATGAGGAGAACAGAAAACTTAGTGACATTGGCATATCTTCATTTTATTGAAGAGTCTTGTGGAAAAAGTCATCTAAAACTATTAAGAAGGTTCAAAATTAGCTTTGTATCGAGGATGGAAAAATAATTCCCCAGTACCGTTGAACTGGGGATAGCATCTGGACAATTCAGCCCGTGGCAGAGCTGACCTACGTGATAATACCACAAGCCTACACAGGATTTTTTTGTTGTTGAATTTTTAAATTTAATTTAAAATAGATTTTTTATACAGCAGGTTCTTCTTAGTTATCTACTTTATACATATTAGTGTATATATGTCAATCCCAATGTCCCAATTCATCCCACCACTACCGCCCCCCGCCACTTTCCCCCCTTGGTGTCCATACATTTGTTCTCTACAACTGTGTCTCTATTTCTGCCTTGCAAACCGGTTCATCTGTACCATTTTTCTAGATTCCACATACACGCGTTAATATACGATATTTGTTTTTCTCTTTCTGACTTACTTCACTCTGTACGACAGTCTGTTTTATCCCAGTTAGACAACTGAAGTTGCTTCTCCAGTGTGTTATGAGCCTTAGTTAATTTTATTAGTGCATGCCCCTATTTGAGAAATCACCTATCATCTCCTAATCTCATGTGTGATGTTTGCTTCAGAGGAAGATAACATTGCGCTTTTGTTAACTGCCTGCTTGTCTGGGCTGACATTTCTAAACCCACACAGAAAGCCCATAACTTTCTGTTCAAGAATATTTTAGTGCAGCTAGATGAGCATATAACTGTTGACATACTGTATAACAAAAGGGTTGACACACATTACTCTGGAACCAGTGATGTAATCTCAGATGGTGTCACCTTACAGAGCTCAGGTGTCCTTAAAAAGAATCTGCCTCTTCCCGAACTCTCATGAATTTCTACAATCCTGTCCCTTAGAAATCTAGAGGCCTGCTAAGTGGTAACAACCGAAACGAGATGCTGTCACATGGGAATACTAAGCGAGATAGTCTAAAGAAAGCAAAGAACTTCCTCGAGAATAATTGGATTAAACGTCTTGTTCATAGAACAGACTCGATCTGGAGAGGCAGACAAAATTGATTTTTATGTAGCTTCCTAGCTGTGCCTGCAGAAACCAAGCTCTCCCCACACCCGCTCCTGCAGCAGTTGTGATCATGACATGACAGTCCTCTCTCTCCCCTCTTTAGCTCTGGTTGTAGCTCAGGCTGCAAATAAATTGCTAACATTTAAGTGCATCTGTTGCAAAGACAGAAGCTCAGAGGACACTGGGGAAATTTCAAACCAAATTTCAGGACTGAGCTCATAAAAGCATGCACCATCTGTGGAATTTTGCTCATATGCATTGCTATAATGGGGGGGGAGACAATAGACAGGGGGGAAAAAGAGAGCGGTAAAGGATTGCGTAATAACTGGCTTTAAAACCGAAGTCTCTCTTTTCAGATCAGTTCATAGGGGATGTTTGGGCCAGGCAGGATCCCAAATACCTCTTCTCACCCCAAGAGCTCTGCCCCATGGGGACTTAGTTGCATGAATAGGTTACCTCCAATTTATTGTGCCCCTGTGTCTAAACACATCCCCCTCCCCATACTTCACTCGTGCAAGGACTCAAGACTTTCCATCTTTCCTCCTTATGGTTTACTTGAGACTGAGGCTGAGTCTAGCTCTTCCTCTCCGATCATCCATGTGGCAAAACAAAACCAACCCAGATCATTTTCAGTGAAGTCTGTTATATTGCTATAGTGCAGGGAAAGGCATGTTCCTTCAGAATCCCTTTCGAGAGGACTGAACTCATGGTCTAACAAGCTTTTCATTGTTTGTGATTTTCATTTCCCTCCACAGTTTAGGGCACTTTGGAAAAAAATTTCTATTCAGCACTTCTCCACTCATAATTCAGGAAAAAAAGAGTCATGAGGTATAATAAGGATAATTAGCTCTGACTGAAGATAATAAGCTTGCATTATAGAGCCGCTCTACTGAACACACTCTCCATTTATCGTTTTGTGTACTCTCTGTCAAGGCTAATTACGACTTCCGTAATTACTAACCTGTTGAAAGAACAAAGGAAAATGCAATGTGGTACTTAAATAAATAACAGTTTCTTCCAATACCATCTCAATAAAACTCTTTTAGAACAGAATCTATCCTTACAATCTTACAGTTAAAAACTGCTGTGGTTTGTCCTCAAAAGTGTGATCAGCTATTAGAAGGTTGGTTTTTGGTGTGTATGTATGGAAGTGAGGGTTGAGTTCCTTTCATTTAGATTCTTGTAAAATAAAGATCTCTGGGAGCAATGATCTCCTGCCTAATAAGGTTCAACATTGATGTAACATGTTTCCTTTTCATTTTAATTTGTTAACCCTGGTGCAGTGAGGGAACAAACCCTGTGTAAATGGCCACATGCTTCCCCTGTTAATGTGTCTTAATCCAGACCAGCAGATACTTGTCTTCTCCCCCAGCGAAGAGATACCGTGGATTATGCCCAAACAAAGTGGAGAAATATGGAGACAAATACAGTTCTCTCTTTTTTCTAGGGGTGATGCACATTAGGAAGTTTCAAAACACAGGAGGATGCAGAGAAAAGGGAACCCTCCTACACTGTTGGTGGGAATGTAAATTGGTGCAGCCACTATGGAGGACAGTACAGAGGTTTCTCAAAAAACGAAAATTAGAACTAACATATGACCCAGCAATTCCACTCCTAAGTATACATCCGAAAAAAACAAAAACCCTAATTTAAAAAGACACATGCACCCCAGTGTTTATAACAGCATTATTTACAATTGCCAAGGAATGAAAATGACTTAAGTGTCCATCACAGATGCATAGATAAAGAAGATGTGGTACATATATACCATGGAATATTACTCAGCCATAAAAAAGAATGAAATTTTGCCATTTGCAGCAACTTGGATAGATTTGAAGGGCATTATGCTAAGTGAAATAAGTCAGACAGAGAAAGACAAACACTGTATGATATTACTTATATGTGGAATCTAAAAAATACAACAAACTAGTGAATAAAACAAAAAGCAGAAGCAGATTCACAGATAAGAAAAAACTAGTTGTTACCAGTGGGGAGAGGGGAAGGGGAGGGACAATACATGGGTAGGGAATGAAAAAAAGGGTTACTATGGGATTACATGAAATCATGTGTGTGAAACTTTTGAAAATTGTAAAGCACAATAAAATTTAAAGATCTCTCATTCAATTAAAAAAAAAAGAGAGAGAATTCTGGGACCTCAGAAATAGCAGGTTTATACAGAAAGGACTGTCCACACCAGACACACAGAGTTAGATGCCTTTATTCTTCTACCGAAATGGTTTTCCTCCCTTCATCTCTTATGAAAAGATAAAATGAGAAATGTTGTTAAAGAGATTGCTGAATCATTGTCATTCACCGGTGAGGAAATATAGAGAAAAAGGAAGGTTCAAAAATTGAGATGTCATTCTGATTTCCAGAAAGAGAATGAAAGTGACTTCTGGCTAAGATGCTAGAATGGATTATTTATGAGAAGAAGCAGTGACCACGAGGAACTAGCACTGATTCAGTAAGAACAAATCCTGTCAAACAAAATTCATTTCTTTCATGTGTATCAGGCTTGCAGATAAGGAAATCACCTAGACCTGGACCTGCCTTCTTAGTCTTTATTTGGACCTTCATTAAGAAAGTCACAAAACCACTCACAATAATCTTGTCAAGGGGTTGGCAAAACATTAGCGAATATTATAGTCATTATTACGAGTTATTACAAATAACACTGGAGGTGTTTAGAGAGAAGAAAACAGGGCAATGAAGGATTTGGCAATATATCTATAAGAAACAACAGAAAAAAACAGATAGATAAAATCAGATATTTTGGCCCAAAAGAAAATTAAATATATACGTGTGAGTGTATATATATAAAATTATGATGCGGAAGGGTGATTAGACTTCTATGTGGCATTGATGAGTAGCACTTGGACCACACTGAGAAGAGTGACAGGGACCCGGATTCCAGTTCAACCGTCAAAGCTATCCAAAGATGGAATGGATTGCCTCAGAATGTTCAGTAAATACACTACTACTGCACAAGCCCTGAAGGAAATTTAAAGAACAGATGGATAATTCACTAAAACGACCTTTGCAGTGGCTACTTTACAATAGAATAGAATAGAATTATTATACAGTTTAGAGCACCTCCACGTATCTTCTTGTCTTAAATCCCTTCCAGGCAAGCTGAAGCCTGAGGCTCTGGCCCAGGCAGAGTTTTAGGAGAAGGGGTTGAGCCCATATTGAACTGGTCTTGTTTAGGGCTCCTGGGTATGGATCAAAAAGGGGCTGACTGGGCTTCCCTGGTGGTGCAGTGGTTAAGAATCCACCTGCCAATGCAGGGGACACAGGTTCGAGCCCTGGTCCGGGAAGATCCCCCATGCCGCGGAGCAACTAAGCCCGTGAGCCACAACCACTGAGCCTGCGCTCTAGAGCCCATGAGCCACAGCTACTGAGCCCGCTCGCCACAACTACAGAAAGCCCGGGCGCAGCAACGAAGACCCAATGCAGCCAAAATTAAATAATAATAAAATAAATTTATAAAAAAATGGGGGTGTGGGCTGAACACTGCATTTTGGATGAAGGCCATCTTGGGAAGTTCCAAAGTACTTTGGAAAAGACTGTGCTGAAAAGAGTGGCAAAGACGCGTAAGAAGAAAAGTCTGTAGCTGGGGTTGGGTGACACACAGCTAGTGGAATGGAGAGATGGACAAAAATCCACCACAACCTCTGTGGATAGAGGGAGCGAGGCCTTGGGGAAGTCTCCCCTGGACTTGACTTGTCAAAGGCAGGCAGAGAACTCTTAAGGACATCAAGCCAGTTCCAAGATTATCACATGTTATCTTCATGACTACCCTCTTGGGAGGACAGTGAACACACTCATGTCCCCATTTTTCAGAAGAGGACCTAGGACTCATAGATGTAAGATTTCCACACAGCAGGCCTGAGGCAGAGCCAGGCATACAACACTGGTCTTCTGATTCCAGTGGACTGTATCACGCAAAGGTGGATGTAAGAACACAGATAGCAGCAGATCAATGGTTAACAGAAATAAATGCTTCTTATTTCCCTGGCATCCTCTTGTCCGGATTTCTATAATTTCTGTAGCTGTAGGTAACTCTAAGACCTTATGGGTCTCCCCATGGATCCACTTGTAGGCCTACCTTTCTGATAGGTTTTCAAGATAGAGTTCACATGCTACCAATTCTTTTTCCAGACTCTGTTTTAAAATTGTACTAGATGGACATTCATTTGCCCTTGTTTATAATTACAGATGAAAGGAAATTGTCTCAGCCTCTGAGGAGTTGGACATTTACAGCTACTCATTTGCAATTAGACAACTTACAGCTATCAGTCTAAAAGTAAGAAGATGTGTTCCTTATTAGCCTACAGTCAGATTCCGAAAGTGAAGGCTGGGCCTAAGTGTTCCGGAGTAGTTTGGCTTACGAAATCACCTGGGCACCACTGCGTTTATTGTGGAAGGAAAACTCACTCCCACATTTACAATTACATCTTTAAAAGCGAACCATCTGCTGAATCATTTATTGGGGTTAATCAAACATCATCACTAAGAAGCCACTGCTTATCCTTCTGAAAATGATTTTTTAAACTGGTAAAGACAGCTACATATAATAAATTAACAAAAAGCTATAAATATGCAAAGAGGGCCAACTGTTCACTCCTAGGCATAAGTTATTTCAAAGGAGAAGCACAATTACTGTTTGTGATCATGAGAAGAGTTACAACCATTCTAAGTCGGGTGCCATGCTCTTTGGAACATGAGTCTCAGTTTCCCAGAGACTGTTGAGGCTCGCGTTGAGTTAGCAGAGGGAGGAAGGAATTTTCTAGCAGAGCTTTCTTCTCACTTTAGTTGAGCATGATTATGAGCTGACAGAGGGGTAAAGAGGCTCATAAGGAGGGGTTCTCAGTCTTAATTCCTGGGATCTTTGGTGTGGCTGTTTCATCGGGGCATTAGGAATTCTTGGAAGACTCTTGTTGTCTCATCTGCCTAGTGTAGGTAATTATGTAACGAGGAAGGTAATTCTGAAAACCTTGTGGGACAAAGGAAATGGCAGTGTTTAGTTTAAACCAAGCTCTCAGAATGGCAAGTTGAACTTCCCTTGTTTATCTTCACCCTGCCTCCAAACACCTTCTTCTTCCCTTTCCATCAATCCCACTCAATAGTCATGTTCTGTTTCAATTTCCAGTTCACTCCAATAGATAACTCATTGCCCCATATCACATTGTCTAATTGATGGAATCTATGAGACTATCTCCTTGTTACTTTATGTTCTGACATACTGTGGGAGATATAAAAATTTGTTAGACACAGGCCTCATCTGGTTAGGAAGACTATCCCTGTGTAAAAACAGAGCCAACGAGATAATCGGGGAATTCAACGCCAGACAATGGTAAATTTCTGGCACTTGGTACAGACAATCAGAGCTATAAATTCAGAAGAAGAGACTCTTTGGGCTCAGGCAATCAGAGAGAGCTTCTCGAAGACGAGATTTGAGTTGAGCCATCCATGGTGGCTGGAGTTCACATAGAAATCAAGTCCATGAAACTATTCCTGAGTGTTTGATACAAGTGTTACTCAAATGTAGCCATTTAATTGCCAAACAACTCAGCCCAACTTCTACGTCCTTAGTTTGTGTGTACTCAACATTCTTTATTATTCCTCGATGTTCCAGCACACCTAAATGGACCTGTTAATATAATATTGTGCTGTGATTGTAGCTGGATTCAGGTTGGAAAGCAAAGTCTAGGTGAACCAAGGCAAGGTAGAAACAATAACGGAAAGGTTAACATAGAGGTCATTTCTCTGAAAACAGCTGAGCTGTCAGGAGCACAGCATAGAAATCAAAACAAAGGCAAGAGAATAAAACTCAGCAGATAAACAGGAACTAGGTGAATCAGGGTGTCAGCAATCATGTAAACATAAGATGCTGGACAAACGGACA
Organism: Stenella coeruleoalba; assembly: GCF_951394435.1. Classification (NCBI taxonomy): domain Eukaryota; kingdom Metazoa; phylum Chordata; class Mammalia; order Artiodactyla; family Delphinidae; genus Stenella; species Stenella coeruleoalba. The sequence goes on from NC_137156.1 coordinate 13,009,168, forward strand.
CCTCAAGACTGAATTTGCCTTCCACGGACAGTCCTATGGACTTTGTGGTGGAGTAAAACTACCATGGCAACAACTGGATAGGCTAGACTCAGAAATAGGGAGTGATTACCTAGGAGAGGAGGTAAGATTATGCTGAAGTGAAGTATATGGGGCAAAACATAAGGGCTGATCTTCATACTCACTGTGCTTTTGGGGTCTCTACTAGCTCATAGTTTTTACTTAGCTCAATTCCAGATAGTAGAGCAAGAAAATATGTGATATATTGTATTTAAAAATTGGTTGTGGGGAAAAGTGGTCTTATTGGTCCTGAAACATGCTAAGCTCTCAGAGTGCTGAGATTTGATCTAATCAACACCCCAGGAATATCAAATGCCTGCTGCAACTTCCAGGTCAATTTTTCACATATATCTAACTAGAGCATTCATCTTCTCAATGTAGACAAATTTTATTATATTCAATGAAAATGCTCATGTAAGACCTTTAAAAACCAAGACCTGCATGTTCTTCATGAAAATGTAAGAGTCCCTGACATTTAGGGTAACAGAAGGAGTTGCTCTGATATTCTCTGCTAAATTTACAAGATTTGGCTAAAACCCCAAGCGTCTGTCCTATCACAGTAGAGTATTAGTCACTCTTGAAAGGATTTAGCGTACTGTACTCTGCTGTGTGTGTTAAATGCCATGAACTATATGACTGGTGGGCAGATCCAATTCCCAGATCCAAGCTCAAGCAATTAAAAAAAAATTTTTTTTTTTTTTTTTTTTACTATTGACTATATATAGTCATTTAGTTAGATTAACTGAGCTGAGATCTAAGCATTCAAATCCTTTGTGAGAGGAAGAGTAGAATGGTAGAAAGGAGTCATAGAGTGCCCATTACAATTAGAACAGTCTTTTAAAGATTGTCTAGCATAGCATCTCAAAATGATTTCCTGCTCGTTCTGAATGATAGCAGCATGTCACCAAGAGGAAGGTTCTGAGATCATATAATTTGAGGGACATTAAGTGAAGCAAAGCTAAACCAGTTTCTTTGCTGTAGAACTTCTTAGACACTTTCATGTACTAATATGCATTATGAATCCAGAGGGTCACAAGCTTATTTCACTGAGACTCTTTTTCATTTTATGGACATAGTGTTCTAAGAAATATTCACCTACTTCCTTTTCAGAAAAGCAAGCAAGATATAGAGTGGTCGAGGGCTTTGCCTAAAGTTACGAAACTACCTACATACAAATAGCTCTAGGATGATTTACTTGAATGATGGACCACAATGGTGGTATAACACTGCATGAAAAGTGGAGGAAGACAGGGTGGTGGCCATTTCTGAAACACTTATAGGCTATAGATTTGAGTTTTTGAGATGTATTTGGAGAAGAGGCATAGGAACAGAGAAAGCAGTCCTGTGCCAACCAGACTGGGTGAGTGCGTGAGATCTATTGGGCCATGCAGAGCCCTGGGACAAGGCCACAGCTCTCAGCTCCCAGAGAAACTCACCATCAGCTATCTTCATATTGACTATAATCTGCATGGATATTTTGGCCTCAAGAATAGAACTAGATGTATTGACAGATGAATGGATAAAGAAGATGTGGTACATATATACAATGGAATACTACTCAGCTGTAAAAAAGAATGAAGTAATGCCATTTGCAGCAACATCGATGGACCCAGAGATTATCATACTAAGTGAAGTAAGTCAGAAAGAGGACAAATACCATGTGATATCACTTATATGTGGAATCTAAAATATGACACAAATGAATTTATCTACAGACATAGAGAACAGACTTGTGGTTGCCATGGGGGAGGAGAGGTGGGGGAAGGATGGATGGGAGTTTGGGATTAACAGATGCAAACTGTTACATATAGGATGGATAAACAACAAAGTCCTACTGTATAGCACAGGGAACTACATTCAATATCCTGTGATAAAACATAACGGAAAAGACTATGAAAAACAATGTATATACATGTATAACTGAATCACTTTGCTGTACGGCAGAAATTAACACAACATTGAAAATCAACTATACTTCAATAAAATAAGTTTAAAAAAACGAATAGGACTAGATGGATTTCCGGGGGCAGTGTGTGGACCTCCAATTAAAAGAGGGCACTACTCTCTAAAAATGAGCATTTGTGGTAGCTTCTGAATCTGGGAAATAGTAATCCAGTGTATACTAGTAATACATTTTTTGTTTGTTTTGAAATTTTCACGGGACTATTTTTCCAAGTATATCTGGGAAAAACACTATTAGAGAAGGACTTCACTTTCCATTAACAATTTTAAGAGGAAAAGTTTATAGTAGGATATGTGACCCATAGATCCCAACGTGTTACATAAATAATACAGGAAACTGCAACATGTTCTTATGTGAAGTCACTGCACAAGATGCATGTTTAATTAGCACCTACTAATAAAACAGATGCATGTGAAATTATTTAGGGTGACACGTACAATTCTGAACAATACAATATCTGCTCAGGATGCCAAGGGCATGCAACATAACCTGTTTTTAATTGAGCATTTCAGCACCAAACAAAATAAGAGACAGCTTGTGTTTTATATATTTCTGTAGTACATCATTATCCAACAATAAATGCAAAAATAATTTACAAAAAACAAACTTTAAGCAGGAAAAAATTTAAAGGCACAGAATTTTTTTGAATTTAGCTGTTCCACAATTTTATGGGAAAGCTAAGCAGTGGATCAATACCACACCGGTTATTTTACTTTTTTTTTTTTTTTTTTGTGGTACGCGGGCCTCTCACTGTTGTGGCCTCTCCCGTTGTGGAGCACAGGCTCCAGACGCGCAGGCTCAGCGGCCATGGTTCACGGGCCCAGCCGCTCCGCGGCATGTGGGATCTTCCCGCACCAGGGCACGAACCCGTGTCCCCTGCATCGGCAGGCAGACTCTCAACCACTGCGCCACCAGGGAAGCCCCACACTGGTCATTTTAAAAGCAAAACTTTAGTACTTTTCTTTTAACTTGACCACATTATTTTCAATAAATTAGAAGAACTACCTTTGAAGAATAGCCCAGAGCATTCTTAAAGATATAACTCTCAAATTCAGAATTTATTTTGACATTGTAAAAACTCAAAAAGGAAGCTTTCTTTTAGTTGAAATGGGTTCTTTCCCTACACACACACACACACACACACACACACACACACACACACACACACACACAGCCAAAGAAATGACTGGCAAATCAGATGGTGGAAAATAGCAGAAAGAGAATATATAGCAAGACGCCCTTAGGAGGTTTTAGTATCCAGTGCTATCCTGGGAACTTCTGAGTATGAGTACGGGGTTGCTTAATCACTCTTTGGCAACAACTGTGACATTTATAACTGGAATGAATGTCAAAGGCAATCTTGAAGGGGAAAAAAAATCCACAGAGTATTGCTTCTTGAGATATAAATATGGAAAGGTCAAAGGGCAGCTCCTCCTGTTCGCCTTGAGACCATCCATGGTGGTGGCTATGGTTTATTGTGGGTATCTGACCCTCATATCTTTTTAAAAAAATAAATTTATTTATTTATTTTTGGCTGTGTTGGGTCTTCATTGCTGCACGTGGGCTTTCTCTAGTTGTGGCGAGCAGGGTCTACTCTTCATTGCGGTGCACGGGCTTCTCATTGCGGTGGCTTCTCTTATTGTGGTGGCTTCTCTTGTTGTGGAGCACGGGCTCTAGATGCGCGGGCTTCAGTAGTTGTGGCACACAGGCTCAGTAGTTGTGGCACACAGACTCAGTAGTTGTAGCTCACAGGCTTAGCTGCTCCGCGGCATGTGGGATCTTTCCGGACCAGGGCTCGAACCCATGTGCCCTGCACGGGTAGACGGATTCTTAACCACTGCGCCACCAGGGAAGGAAGCCCTGACCCTCATATCTTTTTGATTTCAGGACCAATTGTGCCTCTTCTTTCAGACCCAGCAACTGCCTCTTCCTCTTGGCCCACCTCCCTGCTCTGTCAACGTAACCCCGCTCTTATAAGTCACTGCTGAGATGCCCAGGTTCTCAGTCCTGCAGCTTCATAGTGGGACCCTGAAATGAATTTACTGCTGGGTTAAAATGCATGAAGGAATCTGAATCTTATTTTGACCTGTAAGAACTATGGATTTAGAAATCAATAGGGAGTATTTTCCCCTCTATTCTCCTTGCAAAATTCGGGAAATATTTTGGGTGCCCACTGTATTTGAGGTGCTGACCTGGGTGCCAACAGATGAAATAAGCCTGTTCTCAAGGAGGTTACAATCTGGCAAAAATCACAGTAGGCATTTTTTAGAGGATGAAGAGGAAGGAGCTAGGATGAGAACTTATAGATTTATGATTCCCTCCCTAGCAAGGCAGCATAGACCTTTGAAGTAGAATCCTGGCTTAATTGGAAAGACCTATGTCTCTGCTGTTGTCCAACTGGTTTCATGCCTCCTCATTCATACTTCTGATTAAATGTTTCCAAGGTAGTTGTCAATACTGTACCCTATAAAGGTGGTTGTGCACTCACATCCTATACGATAAGGTATAATTTATTTATGCCTGTCTTAGCAGAAAGGGTTTAAAACGCCATATATAGATACATTGAAGCTTTGTCTGCAACAACATGAATGTATTTTAAATGCAAATGCCTCATTATTTAAAGGAATATAGTGCTGAATTGTTTTGCAAAATAAAAAATACTTCTGAAATGTAAAAATTAGCCTAAGTTCTCTGGCTTAAAAGTCTGGATTTGTGTATGTTTAGTTCTCCAAAAGTAACACATACTTATGCATATTTCTTAGGTGAACTACTCTAGCATTGACTTAAGTCTTTGCATCTTAAATTTTATATATACTTTATACACTGCCCTCATTCTCCTCTGGTTTCACTTTTCTCACTTATTTCTTCTGTTTTATTTGTCTTCTTCTTATACTGTAAGTCTCTATGGAAGCTGCTTTAAATCCTTTCTGTAACCAGATGAGGTATTAATAAATAAAATATAACTATATATTTTCTTTCTTCCTATGACACAAGATGTCCTCACGTTGATATGCCAGACCTAGTTCAGAGGCAGGAGAAGCCTATTCAATTCCACGGTGCCTTTCAAAATATTCACTAACTAATGGACAAAGAAGATGTGGTATATATACAACAGAATATTACTTGGCCATACAAAAGGATGAAATGTTGCCATCTGCAACAACACGGATGGACCTGCTGGGTATTAAGCTTAATGAAGTAAGTCAGACAGAGAAAGACAAATACTATATGTTTTCACTTATATGTGGAATCTAAAAAATAAAAAAAAAAGGAGTGAATGTAATAAAACAGAAGTGGACTCATAGATCTGGAGAAGAAAGTAGTTACTAATTTGTAAACACTAATGGGGAGAGGGATGGGGTGGGGCAACGTAGGGGAAGGGGATTAAGAGGTACAAACTACTGGGTATAAAATGAAGAAGACACAAGGATGTAATGTACAGCACAGGGAATAGAGCCAATATTTTGTAATAACCTTTAATTGAGTATAATCTATAAAAATATTGAATCATTATGTCGTACACCTAAAACTAATATAACATTGTAAGTCAACTATACTTCAATAAAAACAAACAAAAAACATTCACTAACTGGGCACTGGCAAAGCTCTGTTTGGTGTATAATTTAGTAACACACTAAAAAAGCAGGGCACGCGTTTTCACTCTTGAAGACACGATTAACTTGTTAGGTCAGAAGGGTGTTTTCGATATAACTTTTGCATATGAATAAGAAAAAACCCAGGCTGCCAGCTCTTTAGCCTCCCTGAACATCAGAGGCCGAGAAAACAACATTTTCAAACCTTTTATGTATCAACAGAATAAAATATTTTGAAGACACACTAGTCACATATGGCTCTCCCAGAATATCACAATCCATGAATATGAGTGTTATTGTTTTTTGTTCTGCAAGAAAGCTTCACACGCTCTTTCACAGATATGCCAAGTATAGCTTGATTCATAATAGATTCATAATAGACGCTGAGAGATGAATACATGAACTGACTGCAAAGTAGTTACCCGTGTTTTATTTGCTGTTGACAAAGCCAGCAGCATTTTCTTTGCTTTGGAGTGGGAACAGGGAAATTTAACTATGGGTCTGAAAAGCAAATGAGAGGAGTGTAGGAAACTAGCTGTGTGATGAGGGGACTTCAGTGTTTTTTCACCTCAGTGAGTCCTTTACGAAGTGTGTTTTTTTTATAACAATTTCCCTTCACACTGGAATGAGAATGGTAAAGGAGAAATTATCTGAAAAATCCTTTTGTATGCTTTGAGGGAAAATATGATAAAACACATAGAACTATTTGAAAGCCGATATTATATACTTTTGCTTTTGTAATTCAGAAAACCCACGGAATTGAAAAACCTGAGTTCTGGTTGCCACCAGCTGTGTGACCTTGGACTTCACTCTGTTCGTCTGGCTCATTTAGTCCACTCGCATTTAGTAGGACCTTCAAGGCCCCCTTCTGCATAGAAGATGCATAGATGGAGCCCAGTTCTCTTGGAACTGACAGTCACTAGGCTATAAGGGAGAGAAGATATATATAAAACCAGACTACAAATTTGTAAAACTAAGCACTCTGGGAGTTTAGCAGTTTGAACTAAGGCATCTTGTGAAGTCTTTTTGAGCTCTGTGATGCTACAAAAACCTTGTCCTGACTAGGAAGACAATTTCTATGTCTTAAGAAATAATTGACTAATACATAGGTTGACCATCTTAGGAACGGGCATGACCCTTACAAACTTCGTGATGGAGCTGGTAGGAGTTAGTAGGAATGAGCACTGGGTCTCCAGGTAGGGGCAGGGTGTGGGGCTAGAAGTTGAGGCTCACCATCAGGGCAAGTAACTGGGAGTGGGAAGTCCAAAAAGATGGCAAAGCATCCCACTAATTGGCCAATTCAGTGTGGAAAATTCAAAGCAGGAGACTCAGACAAGCAGGACAAGAAGCTGACATGGAAGAAGGTCGTCAAAAAGAATAGGTTTACAGCTTCTGAGAGGCGGTTCACAGCCATGGTGATAGCTGGGAAAGGAAGAAGCAAAGAGTCACAGTCCTGGGGCAAGTAGAGAGCTTGAGTGTTCACTAAATAGGAAGTCAGGAGCAAGATCAGGAGAGAAGAGGCAAATCGAGGCAAAGGGGATGTGATGCTAAAGACTCAGCTGTTCGTCAGAACATTTCAGTCTCCACCCAAGCAATGATTGAGAAGTGAAGATAGGGCAGAGTCTGAAGTGAGAGGTCCTGGTGGTGGGGCTACGGGATGAGGAGGAATTCAGGGGCAGGAGATGAGGCCAAGGGCTTCCCTGGTGGCGCAGTGGTTGGGAGTCCTCCTGCCAATGCAGGGGACACAGGTTCGAGCCCTGGTCCGGGAGGATCCCACATGCCGCGGAACAACTAAGCCCATGCACCACAACTACTGAGCCTGTGCTCTAGAACCCGTGAGCCACAACTACTGAAGCCCATGCGCCTAGAGCCCGTGCTCCGCAACAAGAGAAGCCACTGCAATGAGGGGCCTGCACACCGCAACGAAGAGTAGCCCCCGATCGCTGCAACTGGAGAGAGCCCGTGTGCAGCAGCAAAGATGCAACACAGCCAAAAATAAATTAAAAAAAAAAAAGAGACGAGGCCAAGGTCTACTTTCATAAACTAGGCTTCCTCAGATATAATGAATCCTCTCTTCACTGATGGATGTCCATTTGTCTTAAATGTGGTATATTAGAGCTCTCCAGAGGAAGAGAACCAATTAGCTGTTGTGTCTGTATGCCTGGAGAGGAGAGGGAGAGAGAGAGAGAGAGAGAGAGAGGGAGAGAGAGAGACAGAGGGAGAGGGAGAGGGGGAGAGAGAGAGAGAGAGAGAGAGAGAGAGAGAGAGAGAGACAGAGGGAGAGGGAGAGAGAGAGAGAGAGAGAGAGAGAGAGAGAGAGAGAGACAGAGGGAGAGGGAGAGAGAGAGAGAGAGAGAGGGAGAGAGAGAGAGAGAGACAGAGGGAGAGGGAGAGAGAGAGAGAGAGAGAGAGAGAGAGAGAGAGAGAGAGAGGGAGAGAGAGAGAGAGACAGACAGACAGAGAAGCAGAGAGACAGAGAGAGAAAGGGAGAGAGAGGGAGAGGAATCAGTGTCTTATTAAAGACATTGGCTCACAGTTGGCCATCTGTATGTTGTAGAACCAGGAGAGCTGGTATAATTCATTCTCGGTCCAAAGGCCTGAGAGTCGGGAGAGCCCATGCCTGAGGGCAGGAGGAAGTGGATATCCCCACCCAGGCAGAGAGAGCAAATTAGCCCTCCCTCCACATTTTTGTTCTCCTTGGACCCCCAGTGGATTGGATGATGCCCCTAACAGAGGGCACAGGAAGAGATACTATCCACTTCTTCCAACCCTGTAGAGTGCTGACAGGAGTCCTGGTACTATTAAAGCCTCTTCACTGCTGGTTTGAGAACAGCGAGGAAGGCAGAGCCATGGGGTCACGAGGAGACAGATTAGGAGCTATAACAAGTCACATACAAAAGGAAGGCTAACTTACTTTTAGACTTCCAATTAAGTGAGCCAATGAAATTCTTTACTAAGTCAGTTGACTTAGATTTTTTGTCACTTGCAGCCAAAAAGCATCTTATCTGACACAGTAGCTTAAGTGGGGGCCATTTCAACATTAACAAGCTAGTCTACAAATCACATCTGATCCTAGATAATTCTAAAAGCAGAACCAAGTCGTTAAGAGAGAGTCAATCAATTTAGTAACATTGGGCCTGCTTCAATTCTGAGGCTGTGTGGTATACAGCAATGGACCCGACTCTGCTTCTAGCTCTGCTTCTGCCTTACAACCTGCATATCCATGGACAATGCCCCGGCTTCTCTGGTTCTCTTCTGTAGTGCGAGGGGTTTGAGTTACATCCTCTGTAGATTGTCTCTGCTCTACAGTTTTTTTTTTTTTTTTTAAAACAATTCACTCAAACTCAACAATACTAGTGAAAGCACTTATACTCCAGGCACTGTCTTAGGCACCAGAAATAGAAGGAAAATCAAAGCAAAAAAAAAATGAAAATTATAAAACACTTTCTACAATGTGCATTCCTACTGTGCCATAAGGTTTTTGTTTCCTTAATGCATTGACAAGACAGTAACAAATATTTGTTGAATAATACTTTTTGGCAATGAAAATGATAATCTGCTAGAGCAACAGGAAAGCAAAATCACATTTTAGCTGGAAAAAAGAATATCCAAAGCTACAATTATCTCATGGTCTGTCACACCCAGAAATTTCAGGTGAGGTAAGAATAACTAGTCACGTCGCATTCTGGAGTCCTGGGGGCAAGAAGGAGAAAATAAATAAAGCGGTAGGATAGAGGAAATGAATGAGGCCCACAGGAGACTGAAGCCTAGTGAGCTAATAAAAGCTGAACAACCTCTGCAACCTTTCAAATGCTCTGCCCTCACGTCTCACCTACCAATGGATCATAGGGAAATAACCATAACATCTCTGTACATTTCTGCGTAACCATCAATGGCCACAGAAAGTGGCATAATGATCAACTCTCTCCTCTCCTGTCTCCAGCATCTTTCCTAACAGCCTTCTAGATATGCTCAATTGAGACTGGGTTAAAACCCAGTTGGGAATCTGCTCTTCCACTGTCTCATTGAAACTTATGACAGGTAGCTTCAACCTCTACACGTGCTTGTCTGGAATTTGCAAGAACAGATGTCCCGGGAACAAGGCTCTAAAACAGAGGTATTCATTCTCTCAGAGGTAATGATGGTCTTGGGAGATACTAGTACCTGAAGGCACAGGTTAAACTTCATGGTGTTGGTCTTATCAACTTTACTCAAAGATTTGGTAGATGGACCATTTTAATTTTAGTACAAACATGGAGGAGTGTTTGTGTGTGCGATCCATTTTTCAGCAATTTTTAAGATAAAACAAGATACTTAAAAAATTTTCAGGCTTGCCTATGCCTCCTTCATGCTCTGACCCCAAACCCTAAGATGTACTCTTTGACTCTCCTTTGCCATTAGGGGATAATTCAGTAGAACTATTTAAAAGCCATGTCCCTAAAGAATGTAATTTTCTTTCCCCACCTTACCAACACTTGGTTGTACCTTCCAACACCCAACTCACCCCAATATTAGTAAGTGGAGAGTTGTTGCTGAGCTGTCGTGATTTTTGAGAGCAGTAAGACAAAAATGAATTTTCTAAGATATACTGGGGGGGTGGGGACAGGAAGAATGAGAAATAATGGAGGGAAGTGTGCCTCTGAGAGGTGAGAATAAAACTGACCTTCTCACATCATTAGAGAGAGGTGAGAATAAAACTGACCTTCTCACATCATTAGAGTGTATAAAATTCTATCTCCACTTCTCTGGGAAGAACTTTTGAGGTAGGGGTTGGGATTTTCCAATTCTAGAAAATTAAATTAGCTCCTCAAGTTTAAAACTTCATAGAAGTCACCGCAGTGAGTAGAAGATGGAAGGGGGTGATGGGGAGACTTTTATTCCCCTGATTTATCTGTTCTTTGTTTTGGTTCCTAACTAGGTCATCGTATTGGCAGGGGGCCTTCAGCTTCAAACTGTGTCTTTTCACTGTTTCCAGTCATTTTCATTGAAGGGGAAACCTTTTTCTTTAATGAAGGGTCCCAACAACCTGTTATTTGGAAGAAATCTTAGTGAGAAGTGGGTCATCCTTAGAAAGAATGTGAAGGAGGGGTGGGTGGGAGGAGGAAAGGACTTCTTGAAAGGAGATCAAATCTCACTGGTAAAACTCAAAGTGTTTTTGGAGATGAGTTGTCTCTTAGAATCCTTCTTTGCTCCCTAACACCACTATCATCATGCTGGTTCCAGCCATTGTCACAGGGAGACCTGCAACGTCACCTTTCTTTTCATCCATTTGTACCAGAAAAATTTATTGACCACCTATACATGTTGGCATGAATGCTAGAGAGAAAAAGATGAATGGCTTTTTTTCAGAAAGGTCATTGTCTAGAGGGTAACCAACACACAAAGAGATAGTCATAAGGTGGCAAAAGAGTAGTGAGAGATGCAAATTCTGGTCACTATGGAAGGTCCAAAAAAGGTCACTGAACTGAGCTGGTAGTGATCATGGTGAATATTTAAGATGGTGGCTTCCAGGAAGAGATGATGGCCGAGAATGATCTGGTTCCATCTACTTCTTCAATTCATCTAATTCCACTCTCCCCTATTCACTAGGCTCTAGCCACAATGGTTTCTGTTTTTTTGTTCTTCTAACATCCTACCCTCTTTCTTGGTTCCGAGCCTTTGCTCTTACTGTTCCCTCTGTAGGAAGTACTCCTGCTCTTGGTTTGGCCGGTTCCTTCTCATTCTTTATTCACAGGGACTACGTCTTAGACTTCTGACATCATTCATTCATTTAATAAAATTAACTGTGTATCTGAAAGCCCGGGATCAAAGGTGTAATCTGTTCTGTCACCCACCCCTAGCTGTGCTTCTGACCGTGACAGATTCTGGAAATGCAAAATTGCATAAGACATCTTTTTTCTTGAGACACACACAGAGCCTTATGGGGGAAATAGGTAATTGCAGCACCAGAAATAGAGAGGTATTTTCTTCAAATCAGGATTTAGGAAGAATGTGTCCCCATTGCGAAAAGGGTCCATTGGGCCACATATCTACTTGTCACTGCTGACAGTCTCTCCTACAATCCATTGGGGAGGAAGAGAAATGTTCTGAAGTCTAGCTAATGACTCCATTCACATTGCTGGAGTGCTTTAAAGCTTTCAAAGGAAACTAAACTTTCAGTTCAACTCAAGGAAAAGTACATTACCACTACCTGCTGCATCTGTTGGTTTGTGATCAGGAAGATAAACCCTTTGGTTCGCGTGGGTCTTACTGAAGCCACGGGAAACAAGCTGTTGGCTATTCACTAAGCAGTAGCCACTGGCTAGGCAGAGATGATGGCCTGAGGACCACTGTTGGGCTTCTGACAGGAGCAGAACTGGCAGTGACTGCACTTTCCCTTTTTCTCTTTCCCCGCCTGGCTTTCCAATGCGGTTATCATTGCTGGTTTTTGTTTGTTTGTTTGTTTGTTTTGCGGTACGCGGGCCTCTCACTGCTGTGGCCTCTCCCGTTGCGGAGCACAGGCTCCAGATGCGCAGGCTCAGCGGCCATGGCTCACGGGCCCAGCCGCTCCGCGGCATGTGGGATCTTCCCAGACCGGGGCACGAACCCGTGTCCCCTGCATCGGCAGGCGGACTCTCAACCACTGCGCCACCAGGGAAGCCCTCATTGCTGGTTTTGACATACTGTGCTTTCTGAAGGGGAAGAAGGAAACGTGGTGGTGAGATGATCTGCGGGAGTCCTATAGGAGGATGGGATGGTCTGGTTCCCTCAATAAAGTCATCTTGTGTCAGATATAAATGTCACTGTGGTCGCTGTGGTCATCCAATTCTTCTATACTATAAGCCTAAGTAGATACCCCTGAATTTACTTATTCAGTTATTTGCAAGAGTGAAAACCAGAAAGAGTATGGGTGAGTGAATTCCACCTGCATTTCATCAGGAGCTATTATCTCCTCTACTGGGCCTTTGACAAAGAGAAGATGTCTCTATCCTTTTGTACTTCTATCTCTTTATCTTACTCAGCTTACTCTCCAGTGAACTGGGGGGAATGGCCAGAGGGAGAAGGAGGAAATTAAATGGCTTGGATAATTCCTAAGATGGATATTTAGACCTAAAAGTGTCAGCCAGGCGTCTTGGATATTCTTGTTTCCTCTCTTCCTTTTATCACCCCCAATTCACCCATCTCGTGTGTGCCCTGCTCCCCCAACATAACTGCTTACTGCCAGTTCAGGGCTGAGGTCTCCCAGCCTTTAGCGTTGTTCTTCATTACACACATGTAACAGGGACATTCAGTGCTCACTAAATATTCCATGTGTACCCCTGTATTCCCAGCCTCCTTTGAGTTAGATTGGAACCATATGACTGGTTCTGACCAACGGATTGGGAACGGAAGTGAAACTTCTAGGTGAAACTTCTGGGGTAAGGCTGCTAACAGCTCAATGTCTCTTCTATCCCTCTCTTTTGTTGAGCACTGCATACGCCAGATGATGTATCTTCAAGAGGAAATTATATCACATTTCATATAAGCAAGCAACAAACCTTTACTGTATTCAGTCTCTGAGATATAGGGATTTGTCTGGTGCTGCAGTTAGCTTAATTATCCTAATAAACCCCACAACTGAAAGCAGTATTCTCAGCCCTTATGTGTTTCAAAACTTATTTTAAAATACTATTTTTTGGAAGCACATTTAAAAGACTTTAAAAACATAAAGCAAGTCAGCAATCATTACTGCACAGACATAGCAGTGGCATAACTATGTCTTGTAACACCTAAAAATTCATCCACAGTTATTGCACTCCTTTCTCTATGCCCTTCACCATTGTTCTTGTTTGAAAAAGAGTGTTTTGTATCTGGCCAGGTTCTCCTATAGACTTATGGGGAAGGTTTTACATGTTTCAGTAAACATGCAATTTTTTATGTGTACCAGCCTATTATGTTATACCTCTTAACTCTTTTTTTTCCCCTAAATTAACGCCTGTCTTTCTGACTTAGTGCTTCCAGGTTAGATGAGAAAGACATGAGGAGAAGCAGGCAGATGATTTCTGGAGGGGAATGGTGGAAGAGGACGGCTCATTCATGAATTTAAGGTGTTCATGGGATATAAGAGCTACACCTCTTAACGTTTAATGCAGCCAATTCGTGCTCTGTGCTATATTTCGTGACCTGGTCAGTTCAATATTTCTCCTACAGGCATTTCTATGCTAGCATATATTTTTGGTTGAAACACACTTAAATGTTATATAAGGATCAAACATGCAACAGTGTCTGTGGTGTCCCAGTGTGCTCCATATGTATCATATCACATTCTTTTTCCAGTCTTTCCCAAACTCTCCATTCCCACTACTGTCATGCTCAAAACTCCAAACTTCCATTACTACTACTTTCCCCCAAATCCTTGCTCATGTTATCCTCTCTTGTGTTAATACCCTCCTTCTTTTCTCCTTTTACATTCCCTATTCTCTCTCTCTCTTCAACAGGCCAATTTCTACCAATATTTTAGAATCTAGCTCAAGTATCACCTCCTCCACAAAGCTCTTCCTAACTTTCTCATTAGCTCCCAGAGCATCCTGTGCTTATTTCTAGCATAGCAAGTATCCAAGTACAATTCACTGGGTTTTAGTATATTTGTGGATATGTGCAACCATCACCACCACCAATTTTAGACCATATTGTTCACCTCGAAAAGAAATCCCCTACGCTTTAGCTATCATTCCCCCTATCCTCCCATTCCATCCCCTCCCTTCAGCCCTAAGGAGCCACTAAGCTACGTTCTGTCCCTATAGGTTTGCTTACTCTGGACATTGCATATAAATGGAACAATATGAACAGCTTCTTTCACTTAGCATGTTTTCAAGGTACCTCCACTCTGTTGCATGTGTCCGTATTTCACTCTTTTTTACTGCTGAATAATATTCCGTTGTACAAATAGCATATTTCTGGATGAGATTAACACTTGAATCAGCAGACCGAGTAAAGCAGATGGCTCTACCTAACGTGGGTGGGCCTCATCCAGTCAGTTGAAGGCCTGAATAGAACAAAAATGCTTAGCCTCCTCGAGTAAGAAGGAATTCCTTCAGCCGGACTGCCTACGAGCTGGAACATTGTTTCCATTCTGCCTTCAGACTTGAACTGAAACTTTCGCTCTTCCTGGGTCTTAAGACTACCCATCTTCAGACTAGAATTACACCATCAGGTTTCCTGGTTCTCAGGGCCTCAGACTCAGACTGAAACTACAATATTGGCTCTTCTGTGTCTCCAGCCTGCTGACTGCAGATCTTGGGACTTGTCAGACTCCATGATTGCATAAGCCAATTCCTTATAATAAATCTCTTCTCTAACTATCTGTCAGCTGTCATCTATCTACCTGCCTCTTAATGGTTCTGCTTCTGTGGAGAACCCTAATACAGGAGGGAACATGCCAAGAACTAACATTTTTGACATATTTACATATGTCCAGATGAACATTCTTGGCATGTATGGAATTTCATGACACTGTCTCTTTTCGTTATCATAGTACTACAAGTAGCATCCTCACTATATGCATTGTCTCCTTTGAATCATTAAGCTAGGCTATCTAAACATTTTCTGTACCTCTTTTAATAAAAGACCTCTTTTCAAATCAATTACTCCTTGATTATCCAGGTGAAGTCAGTGATAATCATATCCACTATTGTTTATTTCAAGTGCTACCTTCAAAACGTGTGCAGTTTAAAAACATAGTGTAGATGAGTATTTATACGTTCAGGAAACACATATCAAGTTTTGTTGATCAGCCTGACTTCTTGAGAGTTAAACTGGTTTTGTTTTTAGAATAATCTTCCCCAAAACTTTGAGAAACCACAATAAAATGGCAGTTGAGAGAGTGGCATTTTTCTATTATGTGCCCCAGTAAATGAAAGTCTCAGCTGCATAATTTCTAATCTGCATTATCATGCACCGCCCCCCTTCTCTCCCTCTCTTTTATATTACATTCACATAGATCCTATTATCTGCTCCAACAGAGATCATGCTTACAGTACACAAAACTTCCCTGGAGGGTTTTCCATTTAAAGCAAAAGAACCACATCAACAGTACTTTAGTGCAATGCTCTAGAGAGATGCAAAGCCTACCTCTGACTTCCATTGTGGGGGACTGTATGGCATTTATCTTCTCACCAGCCTCAGTTCAAACTCAGCAGTAAGGCTAAGCCTAGAACTGGGAACTGGCTTCTGAGAACATCAGGGAAACAACAGCCTTTGCTCTACCATCTATTTTTGCCCAGTTTTAACACTGAAGGGCTTAGGAAGAGAACTGACAACATTTTCAACATGAAGCTTATTCAATGTTTCTCTGTTGCTACAATTAAGCATTTCAGAAGCATATGTGCTGCCTTTCAGTTCAAACCTAATCGTCCATTCTGACAGGTCACAGACAAAAACCAGGATAATGACATTCTATCTTGATCACAGGATCCAGACACACCAGTCTGGTTATAGATCAGAAAAGAAAACAACCACCCAAATGCTGATTTAATTTCCTTTTCCTCAAATATTGAGTTCATATTGAAACTGAGCATACCAAGTGCGAATTTTGCTAAGAATAGCACTCTTAGTGTTATATGAAATCTGCAAAGGTTCCTCCAGGTAATCATAAAGTCCTACCGTGTTATGGCCCGTGTTCATTTCCTTTTCTATACGTTCAGACCCTAGCTTGTACATTATCCTATCTCTCTAGAGAAAATGAAGGGGATAGTTGCGGAGATGATCTATTTTGGAAATTTAAGGAAAAATGACTTTCAAAGATCCAGAAAACTGAGGGGAGAGTGATGTAAATTATTTTGACTAAGCATCTAACCTCAATTAGCTTGATCATCTCCTCAATGCTCCCTTTTCTTTTTGTGTTGGTGCCATTCCAAGTTATCAATAATCTAGTTGGAACAGTCCATTCAAGCTAGAGTGAGACCAAGTGTCTTTCTGGAACCATGGCTTAAAAGGGAATCATGCTTTCTCAAGCACTGCAGTACAATACTTTCTTCCCATGGCCCAGATTTGGTTCCCATCCAGTAACTTCCATGAGGATAGAGGCTTGGAGGATGTGATAAGTAAATGCCCACTTTCAATTTCTGGCTAGCTCTTCTGCCCTGAACCCCTGTCTATTCTAGCAAATGGTCCTCTGCTAAGTAAAACCCTTCAAGCACCAGGTGGTAGTTTGAATAATGTCACCCCCCCCACCCCCCCCCACCCCCCCCCCCCCCCGCCAGGATGTCTACTTCCTAAATCCCAGAACCTGTGAACATGTTACCTTCCATGGCAAAAGGAATTTTGCAGATGTGATTCAGATAAGGATCTTGAGATGAGGAGATTATCATGGATTATCCAGGTGGGTCCACTGCAATCCCAAGGTCCTTATAAGAGGGAGTAGAGGGGATCAGAATCAGGGAAGGAGATACAATGACGAAAGCAGACTAGGATTGAGCAGGGTGTGAATCAAGGAGTTTGAGCAGCCTCTAACAGCTGGAATAGTCAAGGAAAAAGATTCTCCCTTAGAGCCTCCAGAAAGAACACAGCCTGGCTGAACAACTGTAGGCTTCTGACCTCCAGAACTGTAAGACAATTAACTTGTGCTGTTTAAGGCACCAAGTTTGTGATGATTTGTTACAGCAGCAACAGAAAACTAACACACACTCCTTCCCTGTTCTAGCCCCATAGAAAAAACAGACCTAATAAAGCATCACTCCTTGCTGTCTTTCCCTGGATTCTTCAGAGCTGAGCTCTGAAACTGGGTTAGAAGTGGCGGTCAGCCTTCCGAAATTGTATTTGTGATTTTGTGTCACATGCATGTTTTTAGAAAAGGAACCCATAGATTTCATCAGATTAGGAAATTATGATCTCAAAGTTACAAATGTTACTCTTGATTGGGCACTCCCCACTTCACATCTTAACCCCCAGCAGGCTGTGGGTGGAGTAAAAGAAAAAGCGTGAGAAAGAGAACTTTGAAAATATCTTCGTTCCTTCACACGTGGTCCTTCCTCCACTCCTAGGGATGAGGCTGAGTGGGGCTTTGTTCTAAAATGAGGTTCCTGTGTGTCCTGTTGGTGCTATTCTTGTTTCTTACACATGCCGAACTCTTCCTCAGACGGCCTTACTCATTTCACTGAGCTTGGGGCTGGGTGATTCTGCTGGAGCCCTCACTGCTCCACAATGCATGGTGGCGGTGGTAGTGGACAGGGGTGTCCATAGGGACATAGCATCACTCAGTTATTCTATGTGATCCTCAGTTGACGTGCTGCCTGTTACACGGCGTCTAAGGGCGTCTCTGCGATGTGCAGCCCTTTCCCATGCCTGTAAGGATGTGGAGGGGGTAGTAGAAGAAAGAGTTTCTCCTCTCCAACCCCCTAACGATGTATTACTAATATAATCTCAAACACAAAGTGGGAGAAACAAGTTATTCAGAAATAGAGACAAGGTGTTATCTGAAGAGGATGCTATTCACTGTCAGTGTAACGCAAAGCAGAGACGAAGCTTCTATACCCTTCATTGTGTAGCAGTTGTTACTTTGGCTAAGATGAGCGTAATTCCATTTTCTTGTGATTCTTTGGTGCCTGCCAGGACAGAAAGACTCTGCTCACTTTACATCTGCTATACCTTTAAGTAGTGACATGTGAGGGAATTGCTGTGTTGTTTGTGTCAGACAGCCATTTTCCCCTAAAATACTTACTGTTACTCCATATTTAATGAATACCCACTGGGTACTGGGCAATGTCCAAGACACACTGACAGTCCCTGCCCACACACATGCGTGTGGCAAAGGCAAGTTGGCAACTGGTGCTAGGATGTGCTTCTCGGACCGTTGTGGATGGCATTCTTCTGAGACAAAGAGTGTCAACAGCAACTCAGATGTAGACTTCTTCCAAGAAAACTGTAAAAGAAACTGTTTGCATTTTGTTTGCTTAGCAGCAAATTATGAAAGAACCCATAACAATGACTTGACAGTGCATGCAGAAACATTGCCGTTGCCAAGGACTTTCACATCGGCTCTGTGTCATTGATTCTTGCCATTTTTTGAGGCACTCAGGGCAGTTGTTACTATCTTCCCAAGGATATGGTCTCCAAGAGGTTAAGTGACTTGTCCAAGGAGAATATGCCAGCAAATGTCAGAGCCAAGAGCAGAACCCAGCTATTCTCTCTCTTTTTTTTTTTTGCGGTACGCGGGCCTCTCACCGTTGTGGCCTCTCCCGTTGCGGAGCACAGGCTCCGGACGCGCAGGCTCAGCAGCCATGGCTCACGGGCCCAGCCGCTCCGCGGCATGTGGGATCCTCCCGGACCGGGGCACGAACCCGTGTCCCCTGCATCGGCAGGCGGACTCTCAACCACTGCGCCACCAGGGAAGCCCTATTCTGACTCTTGATTTCAGTGACTTCCCCCGCTACCTGGATATGACCGTGTCTCTTATCAACTAAGGAACTTCCAAGCAGAAATTATGAAGTCTTGTATTTTAATCCTGCTTTCTTTCATACAATGGGAGAGCCTAGGAATTTAACGTGTCTTTTCCATCAGTAAAAAGCTCACTCCATACAACCTTTATGCACACGTCACTAACTATTTACTGATGTTTTGGCATACATAAGGCAACTAGGTAACTGCTCAGTTAAATGGAATTAAAATTCTCTTTGGCTGTGACTATCTTTAAAAATGGGAACATTTTCTAAAATAGAGTTTTGTTGTTAGGCATTAGTTTGAGTTAAACATTTAGAATCACCTTTAGTTATACACTGTGTGCGTATGTGTGTAAATCACTGAGTTCCCTAGAGCTCCACAGAACATGAATAAACATATGGACTGTTCTCTTACACCTACCCCACAAGTCTGAGTATTGAGGATTTATATAGTTAGAGACTATGTGGTGTAAATATGTATAAATTTATATTGTGTTAATTTATGGCATGCGCTACAGAAGGCTGTTTGCAAGTTGCAGTGTACTTCTTCTCACATTTATGCTGAAATATTCATTTCTGTGTTCCTTCCCCATGTTTCCCTTTGTCTCCCCACAGATGTTTAAGCGACTCGTTTTCAGGGGAGCCCATGCGTCTTGGGAGTGTGCTTACTGAATGCAGCTCAGGTGAAGAATACAGGGTCCCTATCTGGATCTGGCCGAAGGATACCCGCTCTTTCCCTTGGGATCTGCCTGCTTCTGTTACGAAGACTATTGCTCCAAAACAGCTGCTCTGGGTGGCTCCTGTCCGCTGGCCTGATGTCCTTGAGCTCCAAAGAGCAGTTCTAAGTAGATGAGCAGCATTTCATTATTTGTAAAAGGGAGGAGGGGGGACCCTTACACTTCGTGGCTCTTTGCCGAAGAAGCTGAATTTATATGAGAAGGGCTCCAATTCAGTCCATCTCTAGTTACTTGTGGTTATGTTGAAGGGGAAAGCGTGGTCAGAGATGAATGAAATTCACAGAGTGCTCGGGAACCACATTTTATTTGACCTCTGCTCTTTCACCAGTTTAAATTGTTAAAAAGGACTCTTACTGACTTCCTTGAGTTCATCAATGTCTTCTTTCCTGGTCCTGCCTTGGGGAGGTGTGCTAATGGGTAGGGGATGATGAAGAAGGAGGCTGTGGGCAGGAAGAGGAAGAAAAACAAAGCCCCAAATGGAGTGAACAGTCCCTAGATGATCAAAAGCTGGCTGTAGATGGAAAGAGGTTTGAAGTACCCAACAGTGCTCTGAGGCAAGGCAATTACCCGCACAGATAGTACCTGCTCTCCAAATTTAGGGAAAATTAGTGTTTTTAGATTGTTTAACTGCTTTTCCTCTGCCCTTAGAATGGCACTGCTTATGAAATTTTAGGACAGACCTATTGAGGGAATAATGGAATCACCTACCCTAGGGGATTACACAAGGATTTGTTGATCAAAAGAACTGCTCTGCAGGTGTCTGTCAAGCGCTGTGAATTCACCTGTCCTCACAATGACCCATTAATGGCAAACCAGCATTTGTATAATCCTTTAACATTTTCCTTTAACTTTCTTTCTTTATTTTTAACATACATTGCCTCATCAACTCCTCCCAACAATCTGGTAACATTCAAAGTTTTAACAGAGAAAGAAAGGAAATCTTAGGTAGTTAAAGTGAGCATCCTAAGGTCACACACTTGGAAAACAGTGACAGCCAGAAAGCAAGCCTTGATCATTTTTTCCAAGTTAAGGATGCTGAGCTGGTACACTCTACCATCAGGAGTCGAGTGAGAAAAAAAATCTGTGTCTAAAATGTTTATTTAAATCTGTTTCGCCAACTCATCTGGTGTTCCTGCCACGTTTCCTCAATGTCCTGAATTTCTCTGGATTTTATTTTTTCACACCAGCCACACCCACTGAGAATGTGGGTACATATGTCCAGCTGGAAAAGAAGGTTCATATCTGGGAGTAATAGAAAGTCAAAACAACAAAGGGGTGTGTGGGTGGATTTTGGTCTCGGAGTTGTTTAAACGCGGTAGAGTTTGAACTTCAGGTAATGAGAAGCCCATAGAAAGATTTTGAGAAATAATGAACACCTGCCAGGACTTTTGAGAAAGCCCTTCACGTACAGTCTTTCAGTGAATCCTCCTAACAACCCTTCAAGGAAGAAACAACATTATTATCCTACTGTTACTCTTCAGGAAGGTGAGGCTCAGAGAAGGGGCGACATTAACAGATTGGGCAGCCCGTCAATGGTAAAGCGGGGTCTCTAAGCTGAGCATAAATTGTGCTTTCGGAAGTTTGATCTGGGAGTGGCCTGTAGAATGTATAAGAGAATGTACTAAAAGGAGGGAAACATTTAAAAGCTATTGCAGAAACACATGTAGCAGATTAAGTTATAAATCTGAATGCAAACAACTCTCAGAACCATGATGTAGATCACTGCTCTTCTCAGGAGGATAGAGGAAAAGGACGGGTCTGTGGATCTAAAAACAGGTTCTACTCAACTATGTGTCTTTCTCTTCAGCTGACAGATACGTGAGTAACTGCCTTCATTTACCAAAAAGTCTGAGCACAACGTAAAATCATGCTACTCAACTGAACTGAAAAATGTTCCCTATTTTCCAGAAGTCTCTGAGCACCATGTGTGAGAGAACACGACAGAATAGAAACTGATTATGCAAAATGTGTGAGAGCGAACTGCAGCTCTTGGTGACATGTGGCAGCCTCACTGGGAAGGGAGAGCCGTGGAACTCTGGGTGCCGGCTCAGGCTGATGGCTGCGTGTCACAGGCTGAGAGGCAGGAGAGGGTTAAAATAGGAGTTTATGGGCTGTAGCTCATCGCCCTTGGAGCCATTCATGTGCTGCGTGCACATGCAGGAAGATATCCTGAGAGATGACACTCAGCTGCGATACTCACATAGAGGCAAAGAGGAAAATGCCATTAATTTTCTTTGTTTGTTTGTTTGATGCTACGTCCCAGGGTCCTTACTTCTAGGCTTTGTAGATCTCTCTAAAGATATGAATATTCCATGAGAGACCCTCCCTCTCAATGTAAAAATTGCAGAAGCTCCTAAGAGGATTGTATGTGAGTTCTCCAGAAAAATGGAACCAAAAGAATATCTATCTATCTATCCACATATAGATTTATTATAAGGAATTGCTTCATGCATCATAGAGACAGAGAAGTCCCAAGCTGGAGACCCAGGAGAGCTGATGGTGTAAGTTCCACCCCCGAAGCTGGTAGGCTGAAGACCCAAGAAGAGATGACGTTTCAGTTCATGTCTGAAGGCAGATAAAAACTCTGATGTGCTATAGCTCAAGGCAGCTGGTTAAGAGGAGTTCCCTCTTATACAGGCTTTTTGTTCTATTCAGGCCCCCTATTGACTGTATGAGGCCCTTTCGCAACCAGGGAGGGCAATCTGCTTTACTCAGTCTACTGATTCAAAAGTAAATTTCATCCAGAAACATCCTCACAGAAACACCCAGAATAATGCTTGACCAATTATCTGGGGGCTCCACAGCCCAGTCAAGTTGACACACAAAATCAACCATCACAAGAATGGAAATGGTCACAAGGTTGGATAAAGGAAGGATGGGAACACAAAGGGGATAAGAGCTTTTAAGTACCTGGGAATCCCAGACAGAGCAGGAGATCAAAATGTCATTCTGAGGAAAAGCCTCAATTTGTCCAGCAAAGCTGTCTTGCACAGGGAGCTATCCAGGGTACTAGGCTGCTTCCACCTCTGATTCTCCCTGGCCTAGAGGCCAGAGCCTTCTGTTTTGTACCTGACATCTAGTCTCTACCGTGGACTTGACTTCAGTTCTAATTCATTGCAGCTTCCTCCCTCATCTGTGTCCTGACGGACCTCACTGATCCCAGTAGCAATGACTTGCAAGCATCAAGCTTAGTCTGGTTTTGATAACCAACTGCACCCAATGCTACTTTCACTATGGTTTTAATAAGGGACAGCCTGTTTCTTGGATGGTTTCCAACAATAGTGGACATGCTCGCATGTGTGCACACACATATACACACGTAATTAGACTGTGCAGCCATAAGGCTTGTATTTTTAGATGGATTTTTGCATAAGCACGTTTGAACTTATGTTCAAAATGTCAGATCTTGCTTTATGGTGATCTAACCAAAAAAAAAAAAAAGAATCATATGTACAGATTTCTCTAATTTAGATACACATGAGTATATACAGAAGCTTGTAGCAGTCAGTGTACAAAAGAATATGTCATCAGAAAAGACTTGAAGAAATACAGAATGAACTCAGTAGATTGCTGTCTAATGCCTATTCTGGCCATGGGGAAATATACAAAGAGAAAATGATGGTAGCTTCTAGAACAGGCTGGTGATTTGAGCTTAGGAATCTTATTCCCTGCATCTTAATTTTGTTGTAAACGAGCAACTGAATGTCAAAGAGAGGGTGTCTCAGACTGAAAAGGCTCCCACTGGACAGGTCTGGGAAAATCTGAACATGAAAAAAATTAAGTATAGTAATGAAATGTAAACCACTGAAAAAGACAGGAAATCATGCATCCGTACTGATAACAAATGGATAAATAATTCAGGGAGAAAAGAAAACTCTTGCTTACAGTTGAGTGCCAGAGACCAAGTAGTAAAAGTTGGAAAACTATTTTGCAAGCATCATGGTAAAGATGGAATCAGGAAAGTGTGTGTGTGTGTGTGTGTGTCTGTGTGTGTGTGTAACAGAGAGAGAGGACAGAGAGGTGGAGGAAGGAAGGGGAGTTTTCTGAAACACAGGGAACTCTTCCCCGAAATTTTGGCTGGCAGTGATGAGAAGGAGGCTGGTCATATTGGGCCTCAAAGAAAAATTGGGTTGGCACCAGACTACTTCTCCATTATTTAAAATATAGTAGATATTGGAAAAATCATGTAGAAGATTTGAAGGGATGGTGATTCATGAATTTTATACCAAGCCAAAGCATTGTTTTGAGAAGGAAACAGAATGATATTTTAAGCTATGCAATGACTTTTAAAATATACAACTCATATATTCTTTTTGACAATCACTCTAGGTAACTGAGTGATTAAGCAAAGTAAAGTATTCAAGAATGGAGCAGACCCAGTATAAAATCACTAAAAATGAGCCTTCAAACAGTTTAAACAAAAGTTATTCTAAATAATATTAATAAGTATGACTGAAGAAATCAAATGTAAATGTCACTAATATTTCCTGCAGACAAAGATCTCAGCCTAAAATAAATGATAATAATAACAATTGAAAACTCTGAAATTCCATCTAAAATTCCATATTAACTAACAAAAATTGTGGTTGGAAGGGGGAGAGGGTGAGAAAGTGTGAATTAATTTCAACACTATAAACAGACATTATATGAGTCAGGAAACTAACAGGAAATGGGTAACTCACTGAAATGGTGAAATCAAGGAGAGATTAATGAAGAAATGATTTATCATAAACCTTATACAGGGTTACGTGGAACCAGCAATAGATGATGAAACACCTTGGCAATGGTAACAGCAAGTAGCTGTTACCAACCCCTAAGCCTGAAGAGATAAGGGAAAGGAATGGTTTCTGGAACCTAGAGAGAGCTGGAGCTGGAGTAGTAACTGTAGAACTGGCTTTCCATCAGGAGCTGCTGCCTTCAAGAGAAGAGCACTGCCAACACACAGCCTGACAGGAAGGGAACCAGGAGAGTCATAACGGGCTCTTTCCTCACAGCCTCCCATCTCTTGCCAGAGCCTCCCACTGACTGACCCAGCTGAGAGCCTGAGGATGGGGGAACCCAGTAGAAGGCCATAGAGGACAGCCTCTGAGCCTTCAAGCAGATTGGAGAAGGATGGAAAATGGACCCGAGGAGAAACAGAATATCTCACACGGACGACGATGAGAGATACTTTTAATTTATTAATATTCACATAAATAGAGGTACAAATTTTTTAAATACTAGGAAATCACTAGCATAGCATTTCTGAATTAATTTTTATAGAATAATTGTTTCACTAAAGGTTCACTGAAAAAGGGATTCTGTGATCAAATAAATTTGGTATATCCTGTATTCTACTTTTGGAGCCTAAAATTCATTAATAAACTAAAAATTATATGAAGAACTACAATAAGAAGCATTTTAAAATTTATATCATCCTGAATCCCCAAACTTACTTAATGAGAGAATTCTTTAGTTATAAATAAAAGCCCTTACAACCCATGAAACCTTAGGAAACGCTGTACTATCAGGTTTAAGAGTATGAGGTCTACTTTACAAATCACAACCAACAAAAATATTCATAATAATACTAAAGTTTTTAAGGTAATTACAGCAAGGAGCCCTAAAAAATAGAAAACTTAATAACAGAAGACAAGGATATCAGTTATGCCCATATGTAAAGGACAAAACTCATAGAAAGACAAAAACTTCAAAAAAGAAAATCCAAAAGAATACTGTCCTCAAGAAATACATCTAAAACTAAAGAAGGTTAAAAGTAAAGTTTTGAAAATCATATGTAATTGTAAAATACAAAAGGAATTTTCTTTTGAATTTGCCTTTGGCTGGGCATGGAGAGGGTAAGGGAAGAGTTTAAATGTTAGAGCTAAAGTGTAAGAAGAGAGAGTTAATATTAAAATTGTGATATGTACATCTAGAAAGCTAGGCTATATTGGTAGGGAAAAGTATTATGATTTTTTAAAGTCTCCACCTTTTATGCTGTAAGAGTTATACCTGGTGGGTCAGTTTTAGTTTATACTTGAGGTCTGTAGTAGAAGCACATGATAAAGAAGAAGTCAAAAATCCCACCTTTCTCAGCTCCCCAGAATGGTGAGAAAATAAGGAGCCAGGAAGAGAAGAAACCAATGGTCAGACATGCGTCAAGATCGGCCCTTCCCAGGATCAAGTTTCAAGTTGGAAAGATATATTAGGTTAAGAAAAATGCTGATCACAGATGAGCTTGGCTGACCCACTTTCCTTTTGAGACTGTGGAAGGTGATTATTCACTGCCTGTCCTCACAACAAGCTGAGGGTGACCACATCAAGCTAAACTCTGATCGTGTGGTGAGGCAGAAAAAGCTCCGCAGGAACTTCCAGGTTAGGGATAAAATAAAGTATTTCCAGCGTGCCTCATGGAGAAATGCCATAGGCAGCTAGGAGTGCTATCTGGAGAGCTTGCCAGTGTGGGCTTCCACGCAGTGGCCCTATACTTGAGGCTGTGGGGCAGGTGGTTCAGGCTGGGGGAAGAATGGGAGTCCTAGCCCGTGAGTTCATGGGAACATGGGTTCCTTGGGCCAGTGAGACTGAAGTATATCCTAGTCATCAAGAGTAGATAACAGATGAATGGATAAAGAAGATGTTGTACATATATACAATGGAATATTACTCAGCCATGAAAAAGAACAAAATAATGCCATTTGCAGTGATGTTCATGGACCTAGAGATTGTCACACTGAGTGAAGTAAGTCAGACAGAGAAAGACAAATATCATATGATATCACTTATATGTGGGATCTAAAAAAACGGTATGAACTTATGATGAACTTATTTGCAAAACAGAAATAGAGTCACAGACATTGTAGAAAACAAACTTATGGTTACCAATGGAGAAAGGGGGAAAGAGATAAATTGGGAGATTGGGATTGACATATATACACTACAATATATAAAACAGATAACTAGGGGCTTCCCTGGTGGCGCAGTGGTTGAGAGTCCGCCTGCCGATGCGGGGGACACGGGGTCATGCCCCGGTCCGGGAAGATCCCACATGCCATGGAGCGGCTGGGCCCGTAAGCCATGGCTGCTGAGCCTGCGCGTCTGGAGCCTGTGCTCCACAACGGGAGAGGCCACAACAGTGAGAGGCCCACGTACAGCAAAACAAAACAAAACAAAACAAAAGACAAAAAAAACCCAGATAACTAATAAGAACCTACTGTATAGCACATGGAACTCTACTCAGTACTCTGTAATGACCTATATGGGAGAAGTATCTAAAAAAGGGTGGATATATGTATATGTATATGCATATGTATAACTGATTCACTTTGCTTATAGCAGAAACTAATACAACATTGTAAATCAACTATACTCCAATAAAAATTATTTAAAATTAAAATAAAAATAGATAGACATTGCTCCCTAGACATGTTGCTACAGCTCCAATAGAATAACCAGGAATGGAACCAGTTGAATCTCTGTTCACTAGTTCTGGCTAGTGGCTAGTAAAAATCCACTGCTCACTTGACTCACACTCAATCTTTCCTCTGCAACCACAGGGATAGGAAAAACACATCACTGCCTCAACACTCAGATACCATCTAGGAGAGAAGTGGGAGGGATGTAGTGACCAATTGTTTTAATTTCCCTGGAACTGAGAGGTTTCCCAGGATGCAGGACTTTTAGTGCTAGAACTGAAACACTTTGGAGGCAAACTACTACATATTGGTTACCCTAAGGGGATGCAGAACTCTGAAAGATTGGATACTATGTTCTCATCCAAACAAAAATTGAGCTAATTCAAGAGACAGTTTAAACTGATGCAATGGAATGATTCATCCAAATTGGGCTAAAATTTAGTCTCTGATCCCCCCTCTCTTCCACTGGTCTTCAGCACTTGAGATCAGAGCAATTACAGACCAGTTTTGCTGTACATCTGAATGTGATGTGATATATCATACAAAAGAAAAACCATCACAATAATAGCAAAACTAAATAAACAGCACCACCAAAATAGAGTGGAAAAAAACCTGCTTATTCTTGTGAAGGATTAACTGGTACAGAATTTGCTCACCTGCTGTTACAACTGGAAAAGCAGATAAATTATATGAAACAACTGTTTTCAGACACTGAAAAATAGGGAGCGCAGGACGATGACCTCTAGAGGAGGAAAGCGAATGAGTGAGTCCTGTGATTGCTGCAGTTTTCACCTGGAGGCAGTTTCCAGGCCATAGCACAGGTTGGGGAAACCCAAACACAACACAGCAGTCTTGTTGAGTTAAGAAAGCCAGAGATGAAGTGCAGGGAGGATAAGGCAGCTACATTTGTGGACATACGCTGGAGGAGAGGGAGGGACAGAGAGAGAGGGATAATATAAATGCTCCAGAGATGTGCAGAGAGGTCTCTTGATTTTTGGGGGGCTGAAAAAGTTTGGTAAAGAACCACCAAAAAGAAGCTGAAAATTTCCCAAGCTTACATAGGACTGGGAATAGGTCACATTCCCACCTGTCAGAGGGAAAAGACTGTGTAATAAATGGGCATTGGGTACAGAGTTCAGAAAAGGCTCTCCCTAGCAGTGAGGTTAAATTAGTCCTAGACTAAAGGTTTCTCAGGTTTATTAAAAGCAAGCCATGAAAGAATCAAACTGATGTGAAGTTACTTAACTGCATGCATAACGAAGTCCCACACTAAATGAATACAACACAATCTAGCAACCAATAATGTAAAGTTCACAACGTTTAGTATCCAATAAAAATATTAACAGGCATGCAAAGTATCTAGGAAAATATGACACCCCTAATGAGAAGAAAATAATCAACAGAAACAAACCCAGAAACAGCAGAGCTACTGGAATTAGCAGACAAGGACCTTAAAACAGCTTTATGAATCTTGTAAATATGGTCAAGAATATTATGAAAAAGATGAACATGATGAGAATAGAAAGGAAAGACTAAAAAAGAACTAAACAGAACTTCCAGAAATGAAAAACTCTATAATTGAAATGAAAATTACAGTGAATAGGATTAACAGCAGATTGGACATTGTGGTAAACTTGGAAACATAGCAATTGAAGCTCCTAAAATGAAATAAATATTTTTAAAAGCCTGAAAAAAGTGAACATACCATCAGGGATCTGTGGGAAAATATTGACAAACTTGACATATGTGTAATCAGAGTTCCAGAGGAAAGGTATGAAAGAAGGAATAGGAGAATATTTGAAAAAATGCTGACTAAATTTTTTCAAAACTTGATGAAAAGTATAAACTTACAGATTCAAGAAGGTCAATGAACTCAAGCAAAAGAAGATGAAGGAATTGACACTAGGGCATATTATAAGCAGATTACTTAAAACCAGTGACAAAGAGAAAACTCTAAAAGCAGCAAGGAGAAAAAAAAAGACAGAGTATATTCAGAATAACAAAATAAGTATGGCAGCAGACTTCCTGTCAGAAATAAAGCAACTTAGACAACAGTGGAGCAACACCTTCACAAACAAAACAAAATGCTATCAACCTAGAATTCTATTCTAAGAATATCTTTCAAACTGAAGACAAATAAAGACTTTTCAGACAAGTAGAAGCTAAGAGACTTTTTGCCAGTAGTACTGTGCTACAAGAAGTTTAAAGAAAGTTCTCTGAGTGGAAAGAAATTAATATTACATGGAAATTTGGATCTATATATAAAAATGAAGGAATAAAAAGTGTGAGAAATGAAAAATATGTGGGTAATTATAAAAGACAATGTTTTATTCTTTTAAAGTGCCTTTAAAAGATAAGTGCTTAAAGCAAAATTAATAAATAAAATATATTTGGGGGTTGATGATATATAGAAGTCAAATGTATGATAACAGTGGTGTAAAGGAAAGGAGAATAGAAATGAAAGTATACTATTGTGAGGCTCTTACATTATACAGGAAGTGATATAACAACAGTACTTGAATATAGACGGTGATAAGTTAAAGTTGACACCTTGGAGCCAACACTAAAAAATAAAACAAAGGACGATAGCAATAATGGAGATGGAATCCTGACTAATACTCAGTTAATGCAAAAGAAGGCAGGAAAAGGAAAAAAGTAACCAAGAACCTATGGGACAAATGCCAAGGTGATATATTTAAATCCAATAAAATAAAATATTACATTAAATTTAAGTGGTCAATATATTCCAATTAAAAGGCAGAGATTGTCAGACTGGATCACAATGCAAGACCTAACTATATGCTACAAATAAGAAACTCATTTTAAATATGAAGATGCGTATAGGTTAAAAGTAAAAGCATGGAACAGATAGACTATACAAATAGTAATTAAAGAAAGTTGCATCAATGGGCTATATTAATATCCAACATAGCAGACTTCAGAACAAGGAATATTATGAAAGATAAAAGGAAAGATTTCATAATAGCAAAGGGATAATTTCATAGAGGAAGACATAAGAATCCTAAATGTATATGCACTTCATAGAGCAAAACACAGATGAAGTGAAAACTGATAGAACTGTAAGAAGAAATAGGAAAATCCACAATTATAGTCAGGATTCCAATACCTCTCTCTCAATAATTGATATGGCAAATAGGCAGAAAATCTGTAAGAGTTTAGAAGACTTGAACAACACTATTAACCAGTTTGACCCAACTGACATTTATAGAATAAGCCATCCTACAACACCAGCAGAATCCACATTCTTTCAAATGTACATGGAGAATTCATCCAGATGCACCACATCCTGGGCCATCACACAAGTCTTAATGAACTTTAAAAGCATTAGGATTATGAAAAGTATGCTCTCCAATGACAAAATAGGTTCTCTGGAATTCACTGAAATAGAATTTAACCTTTACACACTGACATATTTTCTAATGTGACGAGAAGTGCTCATTTAGTTGTCAAAAGAATCAGAAACACAATTCAAACTAACTGAAGCAAAAAGGGAATGAATTGGCTTATGCAGCTGAAAAGAACATGGAGCTCACAAGGTTGAAGAGAAATCGATAGGATAGGGATGTAGAGATTAACACTTGGGACTCAATGCCATAGGTCACAGTGTTGTTCTGCTCTGTTTTTCTCATTTATACCAGTCTCTGTACAGTTATTCTCAGGACAGTCTCAACTAACATGGTGGGAAGATAACCCCAGATTGGGATTGTCACTTCCAGCAGTTCCAGTGTCTATATATCAGTCCCAGGGAGGGATGCTGATCAGTCAAGCTTGGTTCACCTTCCTACACCTGTGGTTGGGAGGCAGGCTCTGATAAGAGGATGAGAGAAGAAATCTTGTTGGGAAGTTCACAACCAATAGCCGTCATTGTCTACTACAGAGAGTAGTCTGAAAAAGAAGCGATGCTTGATCTGAGTGTTTTTTTTAAAGGCATTTGTAGTGTGGATAAGATCATCTCAGTTTGCAAAGCTTGTATGCTCATAGGCTGACAAAATTGCAGGAGGTCCACCAAAAAGTTTTAATAGATGGTAATCCCCAGTCTTCTCCAAGCATGGGACCCTACTAACAACCAGGTGTCAGGAAGTGATTTTTCCATTAAAAAGAGCAGGAGATGAAGATGGGACTGGTAAGCCACATACGTTCTATAAAAAGTGGTTAAAGAGCTCAAGAGTAGAGCTTTGTTTATTCTAGATGGTTAATTCAGCTAGTCAAGACAGCACGTCTGCCTCTTAACCCTCTTGTCTCTAAAAAAGGAGCAAACTCTATGGAACCTTCTTCTCTTCCTCAACTCAATGTTTTTGGAATTGCAAGAGACCTACCCTCTATCCTCCTGCATAAACCCTGCCCCTGGTCCCCTAAACCTATTTTTGAAAGAACCATTTGGTAAAGTAGCTTCCTCTCCTTCCTCTATAAAAGGCCACGAAGAACAGGGTCCATTTTCTTCATACCCATGCTGAGCTCATTCTAAAATGATATTCAAGCAGCTATTAGAAAGCTGCTATTTACCATTTACTAGCTGTATTAGTTTCCTATTGTCAGTATAACAAATTAACACAAACTTAATTGCTTAAAATACAAACTTATTCTCTTACATTTCTCGAGGTCAGAAGTCTGAAATGGGTCTCAAGTCCCATAAAGTAGGGTTGCGATCTTTCCAATTAAACAAGTCTGAGACTTAGAGAATGAACTTTTAGTTACCAGTGGGAAGGGTAGGGGAGAGGGATAGATTGGGAGTTTGGGATTGACATGTATGCACTGCTATGTTTAAAATAAAATGCCTTTCCATGAAAAAAAAGTCTGAGAAGTCCAGCTGGTTGGTCATTTGCATTTAGCCCCCTATATGCCATAATAACAATGGAAATTGCCCTGCCCTGGAAGTGGCTCCTGGCCCAAATTGGGTGCCCTATCGGGTCTCAGATGGTGATACCAGACCAAGTCCCTGTGCCCCAGAAACTAACATAGGCTTTTCTAATTGATCCCGAGAAGGAGGGCAAGTCCTGAGTCCCAGCGTCAGGAATTGGGGCTGCACAGGAACAAGAGGTGGTGGAAGGGATGGATATCTTGGCATAATGGCCACAGAGGCTGGAACAGCTACCTCAGCTGGAGGAGTTAAGGTTTGAAACGACATATCCTCACCCTCGTTCTCTTCCTTTTCTTATTTTCTCTGATGTAATAGCACAAATGCTTGCACATAAAGGATTTCATCATTCTTCCCTGCTTCTTCACAAAATAGATGTAGAGTCGTTCAAAAGCCACTGTAAAACCATTGAAATGATGCCTTTTTGCTTTGGCATCAACCAACTGGGAATACAATGCAGCTGAAAAGAAAATTGGTTACTGCTGTGACATACAATTTAATTACTAAAATTATGACTGATATCATTTACCAGATATACCAGAATTTTAGGAGTTCCATATAATTTCTAGAATGTGTATATTAATAACGTTTTACCCATATGATACAGTCTAAGAAGTGTTATCACCATTTATTTGACAATGCTTCTCACGTGAGTTAACATACCAAATAAGCCTAGTTAGTTTAATATTACGCTCTCTCATATGGAGAGAGAGGAAATAATTTGAGGTGTTTCAGGGACCCTTTGGAAAACCCCAAAGTCAGCCAGAGGTCAAATGAACTTCATTTAGAATTTGATCTTTGGGAATTTTGTCAAAAATTTCAAAACGTTTTAACCAGTGATAATAAAAGATCACAAAGGCAAATACAGATCACTTAAAGAAACTCACAGTTATCAAAAGCAGTTCAATATTTAAAGAACTTTGTCCTCTTAGAGAATCAAATTCAGGCTTCGTACCACTTTACCTTTAAAATTCATTTTCTTAGTTAAGTTCAATCTTATCTTAGCCAATCCTGACCATGACAAAACTGTGTGCCTCTTCCACAAACCTTCCATAACTTTCTGTATCCATATTTATCTGTCTCTCACTTTCTCTTCCCCTCAGAAGCTCTAGGACAATACCACCTTTTTCCCTTTAACAAAATGCATTTTCATTCCTCATACCTTCTTCACTGAAAACACACATTCTACATCTTTGCATACTGAAATGTTTCTCTTATAATTCTTAACCTTAAAACCTTAATCTCTAGTGAAAACCAAGGAGCAAGTAATTGTCAACTGTTTGTCATACCAGCATTTCCGGATTGACAAAGTTATGCCTAAGTCTTCCTCTCCTAGGAAGGCAAAGGTAGGAAAACTTGGACCTGCCCAGCAATTAATGTTCTAATGTTTTATTCTATTTAAAATGACCCAGACGGTCAATGAATTCTCTTCATTCAACTTAGTTTAAAGTTACAAAAATCTGGAGAGACTATTTTAGATAGACATTCAAGACATTCCCAAGACATAATTATTCCTATGGAGCAAAACTCTTACACCTCATTTACCTCTATTTTATTTACTTAAAAGCTTTGTCATATTAGTTTTCTTGCTGACAAACTCTGTAACAGGAATAATAAGGTCTTATTTGATTTCTAGTAAACATAGGTACAATAAAAGCATTCTATTTAATGCTGATGACTGTAAAGACACGTCCATATTAATCACACCAACAAACTTAAGCTAACTTTAATACCAGATATTAATTCAATACTGAATATTTCCTAGATCACATGAACACAAAATTCATTCTGGCCTGTTTCTTTTATATTTGAATGTTTATGTAAGGGCTTAGTTTCCTTTAAGCTAACTAAATAGACCTCTTTTACAAATTAACTTTGGTGATGCCACACATCTCTAACACATGTACAAACAAACACAGGGACCTCACAGTTTCCATTCCAAAATTCCAGCCATGAGTCAGCTACAACAATGTAAAACCCATCAGTTACAAAAGAAGTTGGATTCAAATTGGGTTTCTTTCTGGCAGATGGGACAAGTCAAGGTCACTTGCCTAGATCACTAAAGCGTTTTTACTAATATTTATGGAAAAGACTTTTATGTCTATTTGCAGCTTTTGGTGATTTTAGGAACCAAGTGGAACCTTCCTCTTCTTCCTGGGAATGTCCCCTCTAGGCTAAGAACAGAAAGTGTTTCGTTTTGTTTTCCTGTTCCTTTCCTCCATTTGACATCAGTAAAAGTTTTAAATATCACAAAGCTGATTTGGCTATAAATGGAGAAACAGTACCAAACAAAATGAAATGAAAAACCCAAAAGGACAAACAGAAAATCCTAAATAAACCTTCAAGTTTGGTCTTGGGGTTTTACATATACCAACGACACAGGAGACCACAATGTAATTAACACATCAAGGGTAGTAGTACATGGTGCACAGGGTCCCAGGATAACCCTTTCTAAACCCCTTGTGGAGATCCTAACAGGTAGTGTGGCCACACGTTGTTTCAATAAGATATCATCCTCCTCTCAGCTGTAATCAGATCACTTATCCAAAACGCACCTCAGAGGACTTTGTTTAGGGATAGTTGAAACATTTCCCATTTTTAAAGACAGAAATTCAAGACAAACAAAATACAAGTGGCACACACAAATGCTAGCATCCAAAGAAACAAACAAACCAGTTCAAAAATCAGGTAGAAGTCCAACAACTCTTTCCTCTTTCCAACAGGGTACCCCACTCAAATACAAAACAAATTGGCTTATTCCAGAGAAAAAGCCCCAAACGAAGAGAAAATGCAACTATTTCCCCTCTCCAACAGGGTACCCCAAACAAACTGGCTTACTCTGCAGAAAAAGCCCCAAACAGAGAGGAAAAAGTTTCCGGCTGTACACACCAGAGCGACTTACCCTTCTGTATGGAGTCTGTCAGCTCCCAAATGTCGATTCCTTCCTCCAACTGCCAAGCGCTGGTGAAGCGGGGGCTGCTTTGGGGAATTTTGTTTTTGTTTTTGTTTTGTTTTGCGGTACGCGAGCCTCTCTCTGTTGCGGCCTCTCCCGTTGCGGAGCACAGGCTCCGGACGCGCAGGCTCAGCGGCCATGGCTCACGGGCCCAGCCGCTCCGTGGCATGTGGGATCCTCCCGGACCGGAGCACGAACCCGCGTCCCCTGCATCGGCAGGCGGACTCTCGACCACTGCGCCACCAGAGAAGCCCTGCTTTGGGGAATTTTGAAGGAAAGAGCCCAGGACAAGTGGCCTGCGGCAGCTGCTAGAACCTTAGCCGAAAACTCCCCAACTGGGGCCAGCAGGCCACGAACAGCAAGGCTGCTGGCTAGCTGCTTGAAAATTCATTACCGAATCTAAGCTCACCTGTACTGTTCGCTGCACGACAGGCCAATAAATCGAGCGATGAATTGTTGAGGCCAGGAATAGCGACCTTATTCAGAGAGCCGGCTGACCGAGCAAATGGTGGACTCACGTTCCAAGGAACCACCTTGCCTGAGTTAGAACGCAGGCTTCCTTTATACTAAAAGGGGAGGGTGTAAAGTAAAACATTTCCTAGTTCCAGGTAGCCTCCAGAGGGGATGTGTTAATTTCTTCCTGCCTGCAGGGGTGGGGTGAGGGTGGGGGGCTTTGGGGGGGGGGGTTGGGGGGTGGGGTGTCTGGTCAGGATGTTTCCTGTGAGCTAAACAAAGGTTTTTCAGCTTTATATTCATTATCTGGGAGGCAGGGTTCCCAGAGATGGGCCATTATGTATAATTTTAGCTTATAGGAAACATCCCTTCGGTGAATAACTTGTAATAGACTATAAAGGTTCTTCCCTATTACTGAAGGGACAAGTGCTGAAGATAGCTCACATTCGGAGTTTCAGATTCAACTCCCGCCTCTTCCCTCACTCTAAATCCACAGAAAAATTCTATTTGGGATGATATCCCCTGTGCCCATGCTTCCTGTGGCAGAGTCAGCTCCTTGCTCACAGAAAAATCTGTGTCCTTATTTCCCATTGAATAATTGTCACTGAGCAGTAGCATCTTTGGGTTTCGGAGCAGCCAAATGGCTGAGCTCTTTGTAGTGAAGTGTGAACTAGAACCTCCAAGGGAACACTCTTCTTGCTCTTTTCCAGTTGGCTGTTGGTTTCCAAGGACTCAGGCCCTCCTGGATGGAAGAGCCATGATATGGAAGGAGCCTGGGACCCCTGAATCACCACTGGGTGAAACCTGTCTACCCACCAGGAAATCTTCACTGGACTGTTAAATATGTAGAAATTAACTCCTATTGTGTTAAGCCACTTACATTTTATAATTTACCGACGGCTACTAATACTTGAAAGTAATTCTAAGTCAACAAGGGGTAGCGCTGGAGAATTGTTAGAATTCTCTGCATCTCTACCTAAGACTGAGCAAACATCCACTGCTGCTGAACTCTATGAGCCAAAGGTGTAGCAAATGATTGCGCATAGGTTGTTCAGCCTGCTGAGGATTAATTACTCTGATACTTTTGCATGGGGAAAACACAAAAATGAGGAAAGAGGTTACTGCCATTTTCTCCCTTTAATTAATTAATATACTTAGATATATAATATATTTAAATAATATGTACATATTATATATAATAAATATATATTATATATAGCTAAATATAAATAAATTACATATATAGGATATGTATATGGGTGTGTGTATGTGTGTATATATATATAAAACAAGAGTAGCCCTGCATTGCAAGGGATAAGGAAAGTTTACAAGTTTGCTCAGGGGCTTAAAATTCTTAGGTCCATCACTGAGTTATAAATTTGCTGCTATATAATAAATACTCAGAATGAGGGAAATAAAGATTTCTCTGTGGTACATGAGTCTGAAGTTTGGAGAATAGAGGGGATATATTGTGAATCATATTCTCAGAGGTGAGGATTTGAAAACGGCAAATTTGACTTATACTGGTAAAAGGCAGTTTGCCAGCCACAGAATTTTTGGGTAATTTCATAGGCTGCTAATCAATTTCAGAGGAGTGCAACACACAATAGGTAGGAAATAACGTGGAAAGAGGTGAGGGGCAGGACCCTTCATAGCAAGGAGAGAAAAATCCATGGCGTTACTCTGTGTCACTCCAGCTTCATAGTTCTCAATTTACAAATTAGTTACATTTCAAGGTTCATTGTCATTTATTCATTCTTTCATTCATTCATTTAATAAATGTTTATGTAGTAGCATGGCTACAGCTTTGGAGATAAAATGATAAATAAGATAAGGTCTTGCTATGAGAACAAGTATACTACTCTGGATATACAAACAAATCATTGTGATACAAGAAAATTTTCATGACGAAAGTATGAAAGTCAGCTGTTTGGAAAAAAGGACATGTTGTCTTCAATAAATAACTGTATTGAAAATGGCTGGAATATAAAACCAAAGGACCAAAGCCTGTTTGACCCATAATGTACCTAAGACACAGTTAAATAAAAAAACAAAAGGATTATTTCAGCTACCTCTTATGGTCTTTCATTTTACCATCTTATTTTCATGAAAGATTAAGACAGAGTAAGCAACCCTGAACATGAGTAACCTGTTATCATTCTATATTTAAATAGAATAAAATCTTAACACATCAGTTGCTTCTCTAGCTCTTCCATATTACAGAATTCCATTGTATTAGATGAAGTATCCAAATTCTTCATTTTCTAGATAACACAAAGTCTTCACTTGAGGAAGGGAGATGGTCATTGCCGAATAAACCTAGATCAGTGGGTGGGAGTGTCTGGAGACCAGCAGCTTTGGAGCGGCCTTAAGGTACCTCGGGGGATCTGAACTCCTGTGTCCTCCCAGCTGGTAGAGTAAATGAGAAGACAGTTCTGAGCAACTGTGTCATTCAGGCTTCTGGCAGGAAACAGATGCACACTCAACCAAGATTCTGAGAAACCTTATTGAAGGGACAATTTACAGAGGTATGGACAGGGCTAAAGCTACCAACAAGCAATGCTGAAGCACCCAGAGGCTGACAACACTAGGAAGCTGTTTCCATCTCTAGATGTGAAGGAGTGTCTTAGTCAGGAGAAAAAATTAGACAGAGAAACAGAACCAAAAGGATATATATGTATGTATTGTACGGAATTGGCTCACGCAATTATGGCGTTTAAGAAGCTACAGGATCTGCAATCGGCAATCTGGAAATCCAGGAGAGCTGGTGGGTCTGAGTTCCAGTCCGAGTCCTAGACCGAGTCTGAAGGCCTGAGAAGCAGGAGAGCCAATGGTGTAAGTTCCAGCCTGAGTGTGAGTCCAAAGACAGTCAGATAGAGAGAAATAATTTTCTCTTACCTCAGACTTTTATCCTGGCCATCAAAAGATTGGATGAGGCCACACTCTGGAGGGCAATCTGTTTTACTTAATCTACTGATTCAAATGGTAATCTCATCCAGAAACATTCTCACAGACACACTCAGAAATAATGCTTAACCAGATATTTGGGCACCCCACGGCCTCATCAAATTGACATGTGAAATTAACCACGACAGAGGCACAGGATGAATAGGGTTCTCAGAGCCTTGCATGAGCTGGAGTAGCGAGTCTTGAGAAAGGATCTGTGGTCGAGAGAGGCACAGCTGCTATCAGAACAGCTCCCAGGCAGGGAGGAAGAGGAGTGAATAAACACCCCATTCTTTCTCTCTGCACACCCATCTTCTGCCACTGCATTCCATTGGCCCAACCCAACCGAAAGCCAGTGGACCTTGGAGTCTGAGTGATACAGTCAGTGGTGTAGGGCAGCCTCCTGGGGCTCAGGGCAGGCAGACGAAGAGGAGAATAGGAGGAGGGGCAAATGGAGACTACCCAGCACAGAAACTCCAGAGCTTTTTTGGAAGTACTTAGTAAGGGAAAAGACGGTCACTTATAGCCAGGGAGGGCTTAGAGTCATTTTAGATCTTAGCATTAAACAAAATGAAGCATCAAACCAAAGAGGGACTTATTCCATACCACGTATATAAGTTTCGGGCATCCAATTGCATATGAATGCATTTATTAGTTAGAGATCTATAATTCTGAGAATGTATTTGTGTGTACATATCTCCTCTTTAAGGCTGTAAGCTATTGTAGGGAAAAGACTACCTTAGAGTTTTATTTTTCCAACAGTGCCTTGAACATGGTAGGTTTCCATAAATATTTGCTGAAGAACTATTTCCACTTCTTTTCTTTGAATCTCATAGGAGCTGATGAAATGCAATATAAGAAAACAAGACAGGTCTCCTAAGTGTCATATGGAATCAGCCAGGGAGACTTTTAGCACAGCAGGTAGTGAGGATGGAACTAAGTTGCTTTGTCTAAGACTTCTTAGAGCTCATTCATTCCACAAATATTTACGGAGCAGCCATGCTGTGCCAGACAGTGTGTTAGGCTCTTAAGATACAACGATAACGTTTTCAGGAAGAAATCTATTAAGTACCTGAACTGCTCATTTTGTTGACATGCAACCAGCCAATTTCCACACAGCTGTTTGGGCCAGCCTTACAGACATCTGAGTCAGTTAAGCCAATGAGATGAGCTGCTCTGATCCATGTATTCTAGCCCCGTAGAAAAAGCCTTCATTTTGCTGTCCACAGCCTTACAGCAGATTTATTCCTTGACTGAACTTGGGTAACACAGACACAGTGCTATGGGTCATGACCACACAAGTTTAATTAAGCTATGGCTATACCACTTACTCAAAGCTCCTCCCAAGACTTGGGCCCAGTGATGAGGGGCCCTTGAAACTGAGGAGTTCAAGTAAGAAGAGTAGTCACAGAATAGTTAGGCTTTCTTTACTAATGTCAAATGCCAGCACCTCCCTTGGGGGAGCATCTTTTGTATCTGCAGAAAAAACAATGTCCCCCATCCATTCATTTCAACTGGCTTCCCCTTCTGGACCCTGAGGCATGAAAAGCTGCTGTTTAGAAGCCAGGAAAATTCAGTGGGGAAAGGAAATCTCTTCAATAAATCGTGTTGGGAGAACTGGGAAACCACATACGGAAGAATGAAATTAGACCTCTATCTTAGACCACTCACAAAAATTAACTTGACATGGATTAAAGACTGTGATATTTTGATTTATAAGAAGAAATATATATATATTTGGTCTTTGCCCTGTTCCTGGCACAGTTTCTAAAACGCTTGGAATTTCTTAAATGATGAGAGACATAAAGGTGTCTTTTGTTATGTTAATTAGGTGACTTATGGAAAGCCCAAGGTAACCGAGGATGGGACTGGTTTCCTGGGGAACCAACTAAATGGTTAGAAGGTTGCAAATGGTTAGAACTGAAACTTCAGTCCCACCCTCAGACCTCCTGGAGGGGACAGGGGCTGGAGATTGAGTTCAGTCACCAATGGCCAATGATTTAATCAATCATACCTATGTAATGAAGCCTCCTTAAAAATCCCAAAGGGTAAAAAAATAAAAATAAAAAAATCCCAAAGGGTGGGGTTTGAGAGCTTCCAACATGGTAAACATATGGAGATGCTGGAAGTGTGACACACTCTGAGATGGCATGGAAGCTCTGAGCCCCTTCCCACATACCTTGCCCTATGCAACTCTTCCATCTGGCTCTTCGTGAGTTATATCCTTCTATAATAAGCTGGTACAGTAATCTAGTAAGTAAAATGTTTCTCTGAGTTCTGAGAGTGACTCTAGAAAATTAATCAAACCCGAGGAGGGGGGTTGTTGGAACCTCTGATATATAGCCAATTGGTCAGAAGCACAGGTGACATGCTGGGCTTGCAACTGCATGTGAACTGGGAGCGGGGGAGTCTTGTAGGACTGACCCTGTGAGATCTGATATTATCTCCAGGTAGATAGCATCAGAATTGCATTGAATTGAATTGTAGGACACCCAGCTGGTGTCAGAGTATCGCTTGGGTGTGTGGAAAAAACCCCCACACATTGGAAAGACTTAAAAATGAGAACTGAAACTGTAAAAAAAAAAAAACCTCCTTGACACTGGTCTTGGCAATGATACTTTGGATACCACAGCAAAAGCACAAGCAGAAAAAGCAAAAATTAATAAATGGGACTACATCAAACTACAAAGCTTCTGCACAGCAAAAAAAAAAAATCAACAAAATGAAATGACAACCTATAGAACGGGAAAAAATATTTGCAAATGATTTATCTGATAAGGGGTTAATATCCAAATTATATAAAGAACTCATACAACTCAATAGCAAACAACCCAAACAATAAGATTGAAATTGGGCAGAGGAACTGCATAGACCTTTTTCCAAAGAAGACATACATATGGTTAACAGATATATATGAAGACATCCTCCACATCACTAACCATCAAGGAAATGCAAATCAAAACCACAATGAGATGATCACCTCACACCTATTAGAATGGCTATTATCTAAAATACAAGAGATAAGTGTTGGTGAGGATGTGGAGAAACGTGCACTGTTGGTGGGAATGTAAATTGGTACAGCAACTGTAGAAAACAGTATTAAGTTTCCTCAGAAAGTTAAAAATAGAACTACTGTATGCAATCTGATTTCTGGGTATATATACAAAGGAAATAAACATAAGATATTGGGCTTCCCTGGTGGTGCAGTGGTTGAGAGTTCGCCTGCCGATGCAGGGGACATGGGTTCGTGCCCCAGTCTGGGAAGATCCCACATGCCGCGGAGCAGCTGGGCCTGTGAGCCATGGCCGCTGAGCCTGCGTGTCGGGAGCCTGTGCTCCGCAACGGGAGAGGCCACAACAGTGAGAGGCCCGCGTACCGCAAAAAACAAACAAACAAAAAAAAACAAAAAAACATAAGATATTGAAGAGATATCTGCACTCCCATGTTCATTGCAGCATTACATATAAAATGGAATGTTATTCAGTCATAAGAAGGAAGGAAATTCTGCTGTTTGCGACAGGGATGTATCTTGAGGTTATTAAGCTAGTGAAATAAGTCAGAGAAAGACAAATACTGTATAAAATCATTTACATATGGAATTGAAGAGACAAACAAACAGAACCAGAGGGTAGAATGGTGGTTATAGGCCCTGAGGTGGGGTGGGGGAAATGGGGAGATGTCAAAGAGTACAAACTTGCAGTTATAAGGTGAATAAGTTCTTGGGATCTAACTGTACAGCAAGATGATTATAGTTAATAATACTGTATTACATAGTTGAAAGTTGCTAAGAGAGTAGATCTTAAATGATCTCAGCACAAAAAAGAAATGATAGTTTGTGACATTGAAGTGTTAGCTATGGTGGTAATCATTTTGCAATATACAAGTATATTAAATCAATGTGTTGGACACCCCAAACTTACACAATATTATATGTCAATTATATCTCAACAATGCTGGGGACAGGGGAAAGAAAAGCCACTGTTTAGTTGAGCTGGTTCTCTCAGAGCAATACAGCACTGTTTTCCAAGTTCCTTTTCTAGAACCTTGTCTTGCTTCCATAATGCTGGGAAAGTGGATTGGAGTCCCCTGCTGTTTGTGTCAAAAAGCAATTCTTTTATGTTGCTCCATGATAAATACTGCTCAGACATTTTGAGTCAAAACTGTGAAATATCCCTTATTGCCTTGCCATTATCCATTCCATTACTAGATTTAAGACTTGTGAATAATACCATATGTGACCTTGGTTAGAGGTTTCTTTTTTTAACCAGGACAAAAACCAGTTGAGTGATCTCTTCAAGTAGGGTGTGTCAGTATTTGAACATTCTACATACTTGTTAAGAATCTCTATTATTTGATCTCAAAAATTTCTGTAACAGGATGGAATATATTTTCTCCAGAATTTAACTTTATGCCCATTATATCTATCATGGGCTCTGAGACACATATTAGAATGACTGAACTAATGTCAATCAAAGGTTTACCCTGAGTAGTGTCGATCAAAATTGAGAATTTGCCAGCTTGCTTAATATGATCATTAGTAATATCTTTTAATTAACTTTCTGATAGTCTCATTAGTTGAACTTCTGGTTTAGAAATGAGAAAAATATGGATGACATGTCTTCCCTATTTTCAAATTTTTTTTTTTTTTTTTTTTGGCAGTACACGGGCCTCTCACTTGTTGTGGCCTCTCCCATTGCGGAGCACAGGCTCCGGACTCGCAGGCTCAGCGGCCATGGCTCACGGATCCAGCTGCTCCATGTCATGTTGGGTCTTCCCGGACCGGGGCATGAACCCGTGTGCCCTGCATCGGCAGGCGGACTCTCAGCCACTGCGCCACCAGGGAAGCCCCTATTTTCAGATTTTTGACTCAAATTAATGTAGCTTTTATTTTATAGATACCTGTATATATATTTATATATTATAAGCTTTTTGTATTGGGAGATATTTTTATATTTGTTTCTGCCCCCAAAAAAGCATTCCCAAATACAGTAACTTTACATATAATAAATACTCCACAAATGTTTGTGGAATTGAATCTATACAAGTTTTTTGAAAATGATAACATGCAATAACAGGAATAAAATATTCAGCAGAAGACTTGAAGGTAAATTTGAGAATTTCACTCAGAAAGTATGAAAATTAGACATGGAAAATAGAAGAGAAAACAAAATTAGAGACCCAAATAAAGTTCTAGTGAGAGAGAAAAATACAAAAATGAAAGGGGATATTATCAAATAAAAAATTTTAAGAAGTGAAAACCATGTATTTACAAATTTAAAGGGCCCATTGAGGGCTAAAGTGAATGAAGAAAAAACTCACAACAATTCACATAATTGTGAAGTTTCAGAACCTGGAATAAGGAGTAAGCTTAAAGGCTGTTAGGGGAAAAAGAAGGTCAAAGACCAATGATTAGTAATCATACGGAGCTGCTTTTTGAACAGCAAAATAGGTGGCTATAAAACCACAAAATGGTATTTTGAAAATTCTGAGGAAACATTAGTCCAACCTAGAATTCTGTACAACAAAACTATTATTAATCAGTATCAGAAGAAAATAAAAACATTTTGGGGCATTCAAGTTCTCAAAAATCTGCTTTCCATATATCCTTTCTCCTGAAGCAAAAGGAAGATGTGTTCCACCCAAGCAAAGGAGTAAACCAATAAAGAGGAAGACAGGCAACAAGAGATCAACACAGGATCACAGAGACTCTTTAGTATTGTGGCAAAGAGAAGGTCCAGGATGAAAGCCACATGTTAAGCCCAGGGGCCCAGAGTTCAGATTACATCAGGAGGTGAAAGGGTTTCAGGAGACATACCGATGAGGGAAAAATTAAATGGATACAATTCTTTATCATTTGCTCATGCTAAGATGATTTATTTTACATCTGTATAGGAGTGCTTAGAGAAGACAATCATGGTTTACATTGATGAAAACACCAAGGCAACTATCAGCTCCAGAAAAAACCCCAAAAATTTGTATAAGAAACTAAATATATTTATATCATGTTTTGTATCTCAGTTTGAACAATTTTAACATAATCATAATAACTATTGCTGGGAACATGAAGGAAAAGAAATTATGTGTATGTAAATGTATGGAAAAGAGCTAAATTTTCATCTCCATTAAAGAAAGATAAAAATTGTTAAGTTTAAAAATCATAAAATAGTAGTATAAGCCTATTATTTAAAAATATTGTGGTACATATAAAAAGAAACAAAAGAGGTGAAAGTGATTATCTCCTTAGGTGAGCAGAACTCACAGGTGGAGAATAGTGGAGCTGAGCATAAAATAAAAATTAAATTAAAAATCACATCATGATTTCCCCAAATTCATGCAACTATATTAATATAATATAACATAACATAATGTAATATAATTAGTTTGAATGGGCTACTCAGTTACAATCCTTAATAACAGAAATATTTGAAACTAGTATCTTAATTTTGTCAACTGATCTAAATTAGAATTTATTATTTGTTATTTATTATTTTTTCCTATTTATATTCAAAAGTTACTGAGAAAGCTTAAACATTTGAAAAAAGCCATTTTGAAATAGAAAGTAGCTAAGTAAGGCACAGAAGCTAAGTTAGCGCTCTGAGCATTAAACTGTGCCATTAGCTACCCACCG
This sequence comes from Stenella coeruleoalba, assembly GCF_951394435.1. Lineage (NCBI taxonomy): Eukaryota > Metazoa > Chordata > Mammalia > Artiodactyla > Delphinidae > Stenella > Stenella coeruleoalba. The sequence goes on from NC_137156.1 coordinate 13,054,159, forward strand.
ACAAAAAATAAAATTATTTAATTTTTAACTTGAAGAAAAAGAAACACAAATTAGGATGGGAAGACAAATTTTTCCTAGCATTAAGGTCTTAAAAGTATGTAAGGTGTAGATCATTATAGAATGAAAGGAATACTTATCTTCATGTGAACTTGGGAAACTAAACCAGTCCATCATTAATCTTTCTTAAATATTTCCTTGTCATTCCATTCCATATGATCATCTTTAACTTACACTAATTTGAGGGCCTCCTAATTGGATTCCATTTACTGATTGAGAAAATATTTAAAGATACTGAAATCTAATAAGAGGTTGAGAAAGCTTCAGACCAAATTCAGAAGAAGGAAAGAACCCAGAGATATAACGATGTAAGCCTAAGAGTCAAAGATACTTTAGCTTTGAAGGCAGTTATGATCTAGAAAAAATGGGCATGAATTTTGTTTTATAAAAGCTTCACACACACATATATATAAATATATAATTAATATTTACAACAAATGTACCTTGTATATTGGGAGGGGGATAAATAAAGCTAAAGATTCTTGTACTCCTTAGAGAGAAGTGAACTGTACTAACTAATATTTGAATTTAATATATTATAGGTCTTTACTATAATTCCTAGGGAAACCATTAACATAATAGAAACTAATAGTAGAGAGGAACATGGAATAATAAAATAGAGTCAATCAGTCCAGAAGTAAGCAAGGAGAGAGAAAATAAAACATAAAATAGGTGAGAAAGAAGATGATAGATTTAAACTTAAACCCAATCTATATGAGTAATTATATTGAATGTAAATGGACTAAATGCTTCAATTAAAACACTAAAAATTGTCAGACAGGATAAAAAACCAAATCCAAGTATATAATACTTAAAAGAGAAAAATATAAAGCACAAAGCAGTCCTGAGGAAAAAAAAAACAAAGCAGGAGGCATAACCCTTCCAGACTTCAGAAAATACTACAAAGCTACAGTAATCAAAACAGTGTGTAGTGACACAAAAATGCACATATGGATCAATGGAACAGAATAGAGAACCCAGAAATAAACCCACACACCTATGGTCAATTAATCTTCGACAAGGGAGGCAAGAATATACAACAGGAAAAAGACAGTCTCTTCAGCAAGTGGTGTTGGGAAAGTTGGACAGCTGCATGTAAATCAATGAAGTTAGAACACACCCTCACACCACGAAAAAAATAAACTCAAAATGGCTTAAAGACTTAAATACAAGACACCATAAAACGTCTAAAAGAGATATAGGCAAAACATTCTCTGACATAAATCATACAAATGTTTTCTTAGGTCAGTCTCCCAAAGCAATAGAAATAAAAGCAAACATAAACAAATGGGACCTAATCAAACTTACAAGCTTTTGCACAGCAAGGGGAACCATAAACAAAATGAAAAGACAACCTACAGACTAGGAGAAAATATTTGCAAATGATGCGACTGACAAGTGCTTAATTTCCAAAATACACAAACAGCTCATACAATTCAATAACAAAACAACAAACAACCCAATCAAAAAATGGGCAGAAGACGTAAATAAACATCTCTCCAAAGAAGTCATACAGATGGCCAACAGGCGCATGAAAAGATGCTCAACATGGCAAATTATTAGAGAAACTCAAATCAAAACTACAATGAGGTAGCACCTCAAACCAGTCAGAATGGCCACCTTTAAAAAGTCTGCAAATAACAAATGCTGGAGAGGGCGTGGAGAAACGGGAACGCTTCCCACCTACACTATTGGTGGGAATGTAAACTGGTGCAGTATGGAAAACAGTATGGAGGTTCCTCAAAAAACTAAAAAGAGAATTACCATATGATCCAGCAATCCCACTCCTGGGCATATATCCAGACAAAACTATAATTCAAAAATATACATGCTCTCCTATGTTCATAGCAGCACTATTCACAATAGCCAAGACACGGAAACAACCTAAATGTCCATTGACACATGAATGGATAAAAAAGATGTGCTACATATATACAATGGATTATTACTCAGCCATAAAAAGATTAAATAATGCCATTTGCAGCAACATGGATGGACATAGAGATTATCATACTAAGCGAAGTCAGAGAAAGACAAATACCATAGGATATCACTTATACGTGGAATCTAAAATATGACACAAATGAACTTATCTACAAAAAAGAAACAGACTCAAAGACATAGAGAACAGACTTGTGGTTGCCAAGGGGGAGGCAGTATGGGGGAGGAATGGAGTGGGAGTTTGGTGTTAGCAGATGCAAACTAGTATATATAGGATGGATAAACAACAAGGTCTTACTGTATAGCACAGGGAACTACATTCAATACCCTGTGATAAAACATAATGGAAAAGAATATGGAAAACAATGTATGTATATGTATAACTGAATCACTTTGTTGTACAGCAGAAACTAACCCAACATTGTAAATCGACCATACGTCAATTTTAAAAAAGTAGAATGGCCAAACTACAGTGTATTTATACAATAAAATACTATACACAGGTGAAAAGGAATAAACTGAGGCTACACACTGTAATATGTACAAATCTTAAACACATAATGTTGAATGAAAGAAGCAAAACACAAAGGAATCATATAGTATGATTCTGTTTATAAAAGTTCAACAACAAGTAAATGTAAATTATATCATTTAGAGATACATATATAGATGGTAAAATTATAAAGAAAAGCAAGAAAATGACTGCCTTAAAATTAGGATAATTGCTACTTCTGGGATGAGAGACAAAGTATGACCAGGAAGAGGCTTATGGTGGGTTTCTGGGGTATAACAATGTTCTATTTCTTGACCTGGGTGATAGTTGGATAAGAATTCATTCCTAATTATTCAGTTTACTATAAAGTCATATTTACCTATTTTTTTGTATTCAAGTTCTATTTCTCAATTGAAAAAATTTACAATTCTCAAAACAGGCTGTATTTCTCTTGACTATATTTTTCTTTTCATTTAGCTGACAAATATCTGATCTTTTTCTAATGGTCCTCATAAATTCCCCTTTTCTATGACTCTTTCCTCTTTACTTCCAGACAGAGTTAGATGTTGCATTTTTGCTACACAAATCATCTGATAAATGTCTCTGCTGAAGCATTTACCCCCGTGTAATGTTATCTGTTTACATGTTGGATTATGTGTGTGCGTGCACATACATGTGCACACATATGTGCACGCACACACATATACTTACCTAGATGTGTGTTGTCCAATATTAGAGGCACTGGCCACATGTGCTCTTGTTTTAAATATAAATTTATTTATTTTTACTTATTTATTTTTGGCTGTGTTCGGTCTTCGTTGTGCATGAGGGCTTTCTCTAGTTGCGGCAAGCGGGGGCTACTCTTCATTGTGGTGCACGGGCTTCTAATTGCGGTGGCTTCTCTCGCTGCGGAGCACAGGCTCTAGTTGTGCGGGCTTCAGTAGTTGCGGCACGCAGGCTCAGTAGTTGTGGCACATGGACTTAGTTGCTCTATGGCATGTGGGATCTTCCCGGACCAGGGCTCGAAGCCTTTTCCCCTGCATTGGCAGGAGGATTCTTAACCACTGCACCACCAGGGAAGCCCATCTTAAATACGCTAGTCCAAATTGAGATGTGCTGTAAATTAAAGTACACATTGGATTTTGAAGACCTAGTATGAAAAAGGCATAAAATATCTCAGTGGTTTTTTTTTTATTTAAAAAAATTTGGGTTACAATGCTTAATGTGAGACTCAACTCAAAATGGATTAAAGACAAATATAAGACCTAAAACTCCCAGAAGAGAACAGAGAGAAAGCTTTTTGACATTGGTCTTGGCAATTATTTCTCAGATATAACACAAAAATCATAGGCAACAAAAACAAAAATAGACAAGTTGGACTACATCAAACTAAAAAGGATCCACAAAGCAAAGAAAACCATCAACCTATGAAATGGTTCTCCCATTTTTTTGTAAACCCTACATCTGATAAGGGGTTAATATAATTAATTAGTATATTTTTATATTAATTTAATGTTAGTGATAATATTTGTGATATATTAGGTTAAGTAAAATAAATAATTAAGATCTATTTTACCTGTTAACTTTTGCTTTTTGTTAAATGTGGCTAGTAAAAAGTTTAAAATTACATATGTGGCTTGCATTGTTTTTATTGACTCTTTGTTCTTTCAGGGCAGGCTGTTGGTCAGGATTCTATCTCACTGTATTCAACAGAAAAATCTCAAAATAACAGTGGTCTGAATAATTCAGAACTTTATTTCTCAGGATCAAAGTAGTTTCAGAGATAGGCAAGTGAGGGCTATATGGTGGCTTCATCAATTCATAAGGGACATAGGTCCCTCCAGCTTTCTGCACCCTCATCCTTGTTCGTAAATATGCTCATCAGAGAGGCTTCCCTTCCCTGGTGGCACAGTGGTTGGGAGCCCGCCCGCCAATGCAGTGGACACGGGTTCGTGCCCCGGTCCGGGAAGATCCCACATGCCGCGGAGCGGCTGGGCCCGTGAGCCATGGCCGCTGAGCCTGGGCGTCTGGAGCCTGTGCTCCGCAATGGGAGAGGCCACAACAGTGAGAGGCCCGCGTACCGCAAAAAAAAAAAAAAAAAAGCTCATCAGAGATAGAATTGCAAATGATGCCAAAATAAACTACAAGTAAATATGTATTTACCTCCATTAGAATCCATTACAGAGAGAGAGAACTTCTGTGGGAGGCTCACAGAGAGCATCCAGATACATTGTTTTTGAAATATTTACACTTAAGATGGAAATGTTTTAACTTAGGTACCTAAAGGAATGTGTGGTTAGCATGTCTTCAAGTCTCTCCTTCAAATATCAGATGTTTCAAGTGAGCTTTTGCCAAGGGCTGGATCAGAGGCAGGACTGAAATCTCCTAGGAGTGCCTATGAAGAGCCTATGTTTTGTATTGTTGATTAAAGAGAGAGCCATATGCTTTAGATAACAGGTATGCAGGTGGCAAAGCCAACATTCTGTTGTGCAAATTTAGTATCCTGACTTGTATGCTAGCCCAGATGGGGGGCTACCCTATTTGTGCACACAGACGATAACAGGGTATCTGTGCAAAGCCAGATTTTACTCAGAAAAGAACTTTGAATCAGTGAATGCACTTGAACAAGAATTTGGTTGAAAACCCTCGCTCAAAGGTGGATTAGAGTTTGGGACTGGGAAAAGGCAGGTGGAACAATCTGGCAGTTTCAACCGTAAAATAACTTAAGCATAGTCTGGGTAGAAGAATGAATTTTAGAAGGGTGGACCCTAAAGAGTGAGCTGAACAATATATTCTGAGATTCTGAATAAGTCAACCTGTGGCTAGGGATTTTGTCTATTTGAACGTTGGAGACTGTCTAATATCTACAGTGATTATAGTTTTTGTTTAGTAAATGTGTGTTAGCCTGATAGCAAATTTTACTCACACTGTTATTTGAATATGTGGTATAAGTTCAACACTTTTTTTTCTTTCTGTTTTTTTCCCCCAAGATTCCTTCCATTGCATCATCCTACCGTAAAGCTTCTGGCCTGGTTGGAAAGGATGGAAGTGGTATTTTCTCTACAATCAGAAGAACTCTATGAACTAGGTCCTTCAAGTTTGGCCAGTGCCACACTAAAGGGAAAGATAAAGAGTTCGTAATATCTTCTAAGATAATAGCTTGGATTGCTTGTTTATACTTGGCTGCATAATCCCTCTGAATGACAGAAGCTGAATATTATTGCAGTATTTCTCTTTGGATTCTATTTGTAATGTATTCTCCTATTTTTTAGGTAGATGAATTCCTATGGAGACTAGATGAAGGTCATCTGTTTGTTGAGGCAAGTGAGGAAACAGCATTGAACTTTCAAAAAATATGACCACCCTTCCGGCTAATCTGTACCTACTTGATTCTGCAGCTTATTGTTGGCACAGTCCTGGCTGTCTAGTAGATTATAAGTCTTCTGAGAGCAGAGATCATGTTTGTTGGTCCCCACTGTACACCAAGCTCCTAGGATACTACTTTAAGGACTCAGTAAGCAACCAGGAAATATTTTTTGAATGAACAAATAAACCATGAAAAATCTGGAATCTATACTCAGATGAAACAGATTAACCCAGAGATGACTCATGTTCATCTAAATCCAAGAAAATCTGTCTTCTGTAATGTTGAGAAGAAAGCTGATGTAGACCACTGAAGAGATGAATAGTAAACCAATGAGTCTCTAATTTGGGGCAGATGTGGAACATTCCAGGTTAAATGTGGGGTGGATTTCACTTTGAAAATACCCTGAATGAACTACATCTGAGGAAAAAACTAGGACAACCAATTTGACAAAAATTGGAGGCCACTAATAAAATGGTATAGAATTTACTACACACGCACACAGACACGTACACACTCAAGCTGAACACCATCAGTGGATTGTGTCAATGGCAATATCCTGGTTGTGATATTACACTTTAGTTTTGCAAAATGTTACCATTGAAGGAAACTGGGCCAAGTGTATAACAAATCTCTATCATTTCCTACACTGTGTGCAAACCTACAATTATCCCAATAAAATTCCAATAAAAGCAAAAAAATAAAAATAATAAAGAAGGTGAGAGAGAGAGAATTGTGAGAGTACTCGTCAAAACTGTCAGAGTCACAAAACATTGGAGACCATCAAATTAAGACGGAGCTAAAGCAATTCTCACTACGAGCCTGGGAGCTTTCTCAGCTTCAGATGATGGAACAGTTGCTTAAAACAGATATTTTCCCCAAAGTCAAAACTGGGATCCACAAAATGTTAAGAGATTGTGGGAGATTTGAAGTCAAGAGAAAGAATCCGTGAAGTTAAGAAAGACTGATGCTCTTGGTAACCTTTTTGCGGAAGTCACACCAGAGGCAGCTACTCTTTCTATCTCCACTTACTGTTGGCCCTGACAGTGAAGTGTAATACTTTGGGGCTCTATATAATCTAATTTTGTAAAAGGATATTTTTCTTTTTAACCTTGCCATCTTTTGTTTTTCCTTTTCCTTATTAAAAGTCTCTATTAAACTGAAATAGGGCTTCCCTAGTGGCACAGTGGTTGAGAGTCCGCCTGCCGATGCAGGGGACACGGGTTCGTGCCCTGGTCTGGGAAGCTCCCACATGCTGCAGAGCGGCTGGGCCCGTGAGCCATGGCCGCTGAGCCTGTGCGTCTGGAGCCTGTGCTCCGCAACGGGAGAGGCCACAGCAGTGAGAGGCCCGTCCGTGTACCGCAAAAAAAAAAAACAACTGAAATATACTGCTTATCCAAAGAGGAGAGTCAATATGGCTTTCAGCTTATCTATAATTTTTGGTTAGGTTGATTGAGGTAGATATCTTGAAAGCATGCTTTAAATCTTTCAATCATCTCTTGTGATTATTATTAGCTTCTCTCATAATCCTACATCTCTAGTTTTGTATATTATCAGATTCATTCATTTGTAGTAGTATTGTTTTGTTGCAATAAGAGTGTTAGAGATAACAAGATGAAAAATTCCTTCAATTTGATTACATAACAAAATCAATATTTTCAAGTGTCCTTGTTACCTTTTAAAGCTGTCAGTATATATGTTCGATTTTTATATATTTGCAGCAATATTATAATGACAAATTAAAGTTATGGTTCTCATTTTTGTTCCATGGATTCATTCATTCACCTTTTATTCATTCAATTAGGATTTTTAATTATAAATAAGCACCTGCCACTGTGGTCGGAGTAGATTTAAGGGGAGAACGAATGTCATTCAACCCAATTTAAAATATCCATTTTGAAAATAGAGAAAAACTAAAAAGTGAAGATTACTCTTCAGTACTATTCACCCTTGATTAGAAATATAAGCAAAGTTCATCACAAACTCACCCAATATGCCATCAGTGAATCGTCATCATGTTCATTTTGTCCTTATTGATTCATGCAGACATCCCCGCGGAAATGACCAATAGGGATAAATCTTCACTTTTCTTATTTTCTGTAGATGAAATTTTAAAGAACCATTGCCAAATCTGTCATTCAATTTTCCAACAAGTGTTTAGTAAGCTAACGTATGCTGAAAACTGTCAGAGTGATACCCCACATTAAAGGAATCTGTGTGACCATTAGTAGGTAGGACTGGTATATGAGGATGGACCAAGATGATCCCATCATGCAGCTGGACCAGAAAAAGGAGGTGTCCATTCTTGCTACCTGAATAAAATGAATCACATTCACCTGATATTCCACAAGCTGACCCTCTAATGACAGCAAAAATCAGTGTAGCCAGAGCCTTTGCTTCTACCAGAATTCCTCTGCCTTCAAGCTTAAGAAGAATACAAGGAGGAAGTGAAGCGTCGGATAAGGAAGCATTTTCTGGAACACGGGGTAATCTGTAAATGGGTGATATTAACATCTACAAGAAACATTTTAAAGTCAGAATGTTTATATACCTTTTCACTTTCAAGGAAAAGATGAATGGTCACCAGAAGACACTCCGGGTGTCAGAAAGAAAGGCCATATTTCTCTTTGAGGACATGACCCTAAACAGCTCTATATTTATTGACCTGTTGTTGGCGAGGCCTGACCTATCAGGGCCAAGCATGGCACTAAAAGGAAGGATTTGGGCTTCATCTTTGGAGTGAAGGTCTTGCAAAGAAGTCACGCAGATACAGGGCAGGATATTGTTCTGGGACTGCTGAGAAAGAGATAGGCTGAGGGTTAGGGTTAAGCTTCCCGGGGAGAGATGAGCAGAGCAATTTGCCTGAGTGTTTCTACTGATGAAAATGTTATCCCACAAGATTCTACCTCAGGAGGAGAATCTTGGTTAAAGCCTTGACCCTTTAATCTGTTCGCTTTCAAACAGTGTGAGATCTTTTTGCTCATCCTCAGGAAGACATACAGAAGATCTTGACCTTTCCTACCTGATCCCCTTGACTCAATTTCCTTTCTTGGGAGGTGAGCTAAGCATTATTTGGATGTGTACAGAGTCTCAGTCCCTGAAGAGCTGAAGAATTCTGGTCAGGTTCTTGTTGGGAAAGAAAGTTATGGGTCTTTTGTAAGGAAGGCTACGTCAGCAGGCCTTGTCTACCTCTGTCTTAAAGATACATACTATGGGAGCTGACGGCATTTCTAGCTAGCTTCTTAATGCTTTTCATAATGAGAGAATGGGGTAGAGACATTAGTACACAAGACTTTGGAAGTCTAGGTTTGGGGAGGAGGGATTCAATTTACCCAGTTCTTGCTTTGAAGGCTGACAGCTGTTAAAAAGCTTCTAATGGTATTGTGAACTGTCCTCTGTTGGTCCTCTGTGTCTGAAAGCCCAGATTTGTTTCTAAATTAAAATCTGTCAAATGCTCATATAGATGAGTGTTTTCTGGGTGTAAATTCTCATATACCGCTTTCTCAATCCATGACACGGGCTACTGGAAAGCATGGATGATGCCAGAAAAGCATATTTAAAGAATTTTGAGTTTCAATTTTTTTTTAATTGAAGTAGAGTTGATTTACAGTGTTGTGCCAGCCTCTGCTGTACAGAAAAGTGACTCAGTTATATACATGTAGACATTCTTTTTTTTATATTCTAGCATTTTGAGTTTTAGGGTATACTCTTTTCAGGTAAGGGCTGATTGTCCTAAATTATACAGGAAACGTTTTTCCAAGAACTTATCTGAGGGACCGTTGAAGCTGAGCTCTTATTTTCCGTGTAGGATATTTTTGGCCTGTAATTTTTCTTGCCGGGAGCTATGATTTTAGATGTGGCGCTTTAGCCTTCCCCAGGGGCCTATCTCTATGATCAGGAAGCTCTTTTAGATTTGGTACGAGTGACCTAACTCTTTGGAGCAGCTACGACAACCAGGTAAGTCCTATATTCACTAAAACAGCTAAGGGCTAATAACAAATGGGCCCTACCACCAATGTGAGTAAGTCGTGTTTGATTTAAAGCCAACAGTCAAACAAACAAACAAACAAATAGAACTGTAAAGGACAGGTTTAAGCCATAAACTGAAGTCTCTGGCTGAGGCTTCCGGTAGAGATCTTTAAGGGTCCTGGTGATTCAGCTGATGGACCTGATTTAAAACTAGAATATAATAAACCTGCAAGGGAAAGGTAAGTTACAGCCTGGAGTGAGGTCAGGGCATAGGCAGCTGATACAGCTAATCTCTCTGTCAGGCCAGCTACATTCAAAATTTGGAAGCCAACAGGCATTTTTTCCCTTCTCATTGAGATCCCCATTCCTTTCCCCCCTCTACTCTATTAGACCATGAAGTGCTTTATTTTGACTTGCTTTATAGACTCAAGGTTATAAAGTGAGAGTTTATTGATCTTAGTTCCAACAAAACGTCTTTCATTTTCGTTAAACAAAATGCCTAAAATCTGTTATGTTGCAAGTAATAAATTTGTACTTTCCGTCTTTACAATAGGCTAAAAATGCAGTTAAGAATGAAGCCAACTCCTCAAGCTCCATTAGAGGCGACATGAATTAGTTAAATCAAATTACAACACAAATTCAGACATAAAAAAAAAAATTTCTCGGAAAATCCATGTCTATGATTCCCAGCTCTTCCTGGAGCTGAAATTGCTATTTTTCATATTCTTTCTGCCTGTAAGAGTATTATTGACAATAATAAAGAATATTTTGTAAATAATTTTAAATTTTAGAAAAGGATAAAGGGGAAAGTAAAACTCAATCTGAATCCATTTATAATAGCATGAAAAGGATAAAATACTTAGGAATAAATTTAACAAAAGAAGTGTAAGACTTATGTACTGAAAACTACAAAGCATTGTTGAAAGAAATTAAAGGAGATTTAACTAAATGAACAAATATCCCATGTTCATGGATCAAGGGACTTAGTATTATTAAGGTAGTAATATTCTCCAAATTGATCTACAGATTCAATGCAATCTGTATCAGAATCCTGACTGCCTTTTGTTGGGCAAAACTGATAAGGTGATCCTAAAATTCAAAAGCAAATTCAAGGAACGCAGAAGAGTCAAAACAACCTTGAGGAAAGAGAGCAAAGTTAAAGGACTCTTACTTTCCAATTTCAAACTTTACTACAAAGCTACAATAACTGTGACAATGAGGTACTGTCATAAAGCTAAACATATAGATCAAAGGAATAGAACTGAAAGTACAGAATTAAATCCATACATTTATTTATTTATTTGGCCATGCCATGCCCGTGGCATTGGGGATCTTAGTTTTGTGACCAGGGATTGAACCCGTGCCCTCTGCAGTGGAAGCACAGAGTCCTAACCACTGGACCGCCAGGGAATTCCCTAAATCCATACATTTATGGTTAACTGTTTTTTGACAATGGTGCCAAGACCATTCAATGGGTAAGGAATAGTCTTCTCAACAAATGGTGCTTGGACAACTGGATATCAATGAAAAAGAATGAAATCGGACCCTTTCCTCAAATAATATACAAAAATTAACTCAAAATGGATCATTGACCTAAATATAAGAGCTAAAACTATAAAACTCCTTGAAGAAAACACAGGCATAATCTTTGTGACCCTGAATCAGGCAATGGATTCTTAGATATGACACCCAAACCACAATCAACAAAAGAAAATATAATTGGACTTAATGAAATTTAAAACTTTTGTGCTTCAAAGGACACTATCAAGAAGAAAGACAACTCACAGAATAGGAGAAAATATTTGCAATCATATATCTGATAAAGGACTTGTGTATAGAATATATAAAGAACTCCTACAACTCAATAATAAAAAGACAAATAACCCAATTGAAAAACAGGCAAAAGATTGAATAGACATTTATCCTAAGAAGACACACAGATGGCTAATAAACACTTGAAAAGATACTTGAAATCCTTAGTTACCTGGGAAATGTAAGTCAAAACCACAATAACTATTTCACATCCACTAGGATGGCTAAAATCAAAATGACAGACAGTAACAGATATTGGCAAAGATGTGGAGAAAATGGAATCCTAATACACTGCTTCTGGGATTATAAAATGGGGTAGCCACCTTGGAAAACAGTTTGGTAGTTCCTTAAACTGTTTAACATAGAGTCATTATATAATTCAGCAATTCTACTTCTGGAAAAGTAGACTCAAGAGAATTGAAAACATATGTCCACATAAAACTTGTACATAAATATTCATAGCAGAATTATTTATAATAGTCAAAAAGTAGAAATTGCAAAAATGTCTACTAACTAATGAATAGATAAATAAAAATATAATATATCCAGGCAGGGGGATGCTATTCTACAACAAAGAGGATTGAAACACTAAAACATGCTGCAACATAGATGAACCTTGAAAACATTATGTTAAATGAAAGAAGCCAATCACAAAAGGCCATGTATCGTATGATTCCATTTATATGTAATTTGCAGAACAGGCAAGTCCATAGAGACAGAAAGTGGATTAGTGATTGCCAGTGCCTGGATGTAGGGGACAATGGGGTAATAACTTCTAATGGGTACAGAGTTTCTTTTGGGGTGATAAAATGTTCTAACATTAGATATTGTTGATGGTCTACAACTTTGTGAATATGCTAAAAACACTGAATTTTTACTTTATTTTTTTTTCCTGCCCCAAATTCTTTAATGGCTCCCTATAACCTCCAGGATAAATTCTAGCAGCTGGAACAGGGCACTTAACACTTTTTATCGTCTGATCTCAGCAAACCAAAACAGCCATATCTATTGCCACAGCCCCTACCCATTTCCTCATGCTCTCCCCATGCCTTAAATGTTACCAACACTGATTGCTTGTATAAATTTTTACTTTAAAAGTGTGAATTTTCTAGTATGTGAATTATATCTCAATAAACTTGTTATTAAAATTAAGCCAATGGGTTATCATTTTTAAATAAAGATGGCACTTGTGAAAAAAATACATAACTCAATCTGAGACCATATTACATATTAATAAAGCTAAGGCTATTCACATGTTGGGGTACATATGTACATTTGCACACACACACACATTATTTCCACAAGATTTTGATCAAACAGTGCATTCTGTGTTTACTCTTTTTCAGGTAACAGCATAGCCTTTCTTCCAGGGACACCAAATATTCCTGTAAAGCAGGGTTCTTCCAAAAGGTGGGAAGCATACCACTGGGGATACTCGGGACAATTTTAGTTGGTACTTTGTTGAACACTTTTTATTTTAATACTTATCCGTTTATGTTATTGTGTACTGAAAAATATAATGAGCACGTCAAACTCATGTCATAGCTATAACTGCTTAGGATCAGGATAGGCGGGAACATACGTTTTAAAAACTGAGAAAATTTAAAGAAATACACTAAGTATGTAATAGTAGGCCTAAACATAGGGCAAAAGCCCTGAAATGGTACTGAAATAACTGTGGTTTAAAAAAAACCTCTTCCAAAATACTTTTTTTAATCACGTCATAGTATTTTGTTGCACAGGTGGGTATAGCATCACTCAGTCTCTCTTGATGGGCCATTGGGCTGTTCACAACTAGAAGTTGTTATTCTGGTGAGTCTCCCTAGTGCCCAGCTCGTGCCCTCCTTGCCATGGCTGGCCAGGGGTGGCTCACAGAGGAAGCGGAAGTAGCCAGTGAAAACCTTTCTAGCAATCTTCAAAAGCAGACTCCCTTGGAAAAGGTTTGCTCCTGTAAGTTCAGATTGTAAATTTACCTGATGGATGCACTGGAGTATATTTTAAAGCTACATATTCTTGTGGCAAGGCAGGAAAAAAGAGGGTGGCCAGTAGCCATGATGGGTGAAACCACTTCCCTTCCCTTCAGTTCTCTTGCCCCATGCTTTGCTCTCCAGGATTCAATAACTGATGAGTCCTGAAATGGCGATAGGAAAACTTGGGGCTCTTCCCGCAAGAGATCTCTCTCTCTCTCTCTCTCATTGCAATCACTTCCTTCCACCCCCTCCCCAAGCAAATGGGCTCAGAACAGCAAGCCAACTTTATAAAACCAGCTCTGAGAAGGACAAAAATGCCTGATCTGTGTTTAAAAGGCAACACCATGTATTTAGAAATAACCTGCTTTCAGGAAATTCAGAACAATCTTCTTAAAGTTCTGCTGGAGCGAGCCAATTTCTCTTTTAGGGTCACTTGTTTGTATTAATAGAAATCCATCTGCATAAAGTGACAGTCTACGTTCCTGCTCCCCCGCCTGCCACCAGATGGAGACTTGGTCAAAGTGGGATGCTGTCTTTCACACAGATGCCAGCATATATAAAAAGACAAGTTATTGGTGGAAATTATAATAGATGGAGATTAGGACCATTCTAAAACAGACTTGGATCTCTGCTTTTGACACAGGAAATGTTGTTTACACCGTTTCAGCGGGATTGCCAAAAATATACCAGTTCCACGCTAAAGATAATTACTTACACTACTTACTAACAGATAATGCATCCTTCCGAGTAAGTTTTTAAAAAAATTTAAAAAGAAACTCCTCCAGTTAGCACTTGTTTATTTATCCTTTTTACTCACCTTTCCTTGGCAGTTCCTAACCCACCTCTGATCAGGACTCTCTTGACATTGCTGGTGACTGGAATACCTCGTCCCTCTAGATACTACCATTGGCCCAAGGCTGTAGCCCTCAGTCAACCCCGTAGCTAGTTAAGTTCTGTGACCTCTACCTTCTTTACTTTTCCAACCATCTCATACCAGTCTCGTGCAGCTCATATCTTGTGGCCAGTACTGTATGAGTTATGACAATATAGGGTCTCAAACATGGTGGAAAGCAAGGAGAATTGGAATCAGGGAGAGTTTAATTCATAGAAGTTGACGTAGAAATACTGGGAGTTAAGAAATATGAGTAACAAATAAAAGTCTCTATTTATCCCTAACCCTTCATCCCAACCTTGAAGGTAATTTTTGGATTTGTTTGTTTCTGATATGTCCTGCCAGAAATTTTCTAACCCTTTATAAACATAAATGGTTGAAATTTTCAAAGTGTGACACAAATGGGAGTACAACTAAACATCTGCTTTGTTCCTTGATATTTTTCAATGAACAATGTATCTTGAATATTCTTCCAGACCAGTACATGGAGCTCTACCTGATTCTGCTTGGTATTATATTATACGACTGAATGGAAATTTCTTAAACTCTTCCTCCTACTGAAGGGCATTTAACTCATTTCCAGTTGTTTTACCATTACCCACAAGGGTGCAGTGAACAGCTCTCTACAATGGACTTTAATCACCTATGTGAGTACATGTGTTGGACAACTTCCTGCAAGTGTAATGGAAATTCACATTTATTGAAAACAGTGAAATTGTGATTGTCCCAGAAACCTTGGTTGCATAGACAGAATAATTAAAACTATTTTCTGCTCAAAAATAGCCAAGTAGATCTAAGGGAGAAGTGACTTTCCCATTCACTATCAGCTACAATTGAAAACCCAGAGGAAAATTACCCTCTCATTTTGTTTCTCCTCAGGGAACATTTAAATGATATTCCTGCCCCAGAAAAATCTGCAAATTAATAAAAAATTATAAGATTTCTTAGTATTATACTTTTGCAAAGTGCAGGGCATGACTGGGCATGGAGATCTGAATAATTCAAAAGAGAAAACAAACTAAAATACTCAAGATACATGGCCTGAAAATAGCCAGAAGATGGAATCAAAAGTGTTGTTGGTTTTCTTTTTGTTTTACTATATTGTTGGATGCCATTCAACTAGCAAATTTTGGAGGAAAATATTATTTTAATATTAAAAGAAACTTGTATATGTCATGATGTACAATTTTAAATTTACATAAGTTTTTTGATAAACAGGAGGTTTTGAAGAAATTTTATTCTTGTTACAGGTTAGTCTATTACCCTGGTCCCCTATACATTTACCTCTGCCATTAGGGGTATATTTATGTTAAGTTTTCACTGGACAAACCCATTAAACTTTTTTCCATTCCTCATTTTATAAG
This sequence comes from Stenella coeruleoalba, assembly GCF_951394435.1. NCBI lineage: Eukaryota > Metazoa > Chordata > Mammalia > Artiodactyla > Delphinidae > Stenella > Stenella coeruleoalba. The sequence goes on from NC_137156.1 coordinate 13,070,021, forward strand.
ATTGTGTGCCTGTGTGTATACATATCTATTTAAAATAACCCCACAAAGGCAATTATAAATGGAGAGCTCGTGGAATCAGTAATGTTAGCTATTGTTAGAGTAATACATTATTCTGTGTTGAAGTTAATACATATTAAGGCCAAAGGTAGTAAAATTAGATGTAAACTTCTGAAGTTATGGATTGTTTGACCCTGACTAATCTTAGGTCAAGACAGAGAGTAGAGTGGAGGATTTTGAGAAAAAAAATTTTTTTTTAATAATTTAAAAGAGAGAGAGAACTATACTCAATATTTTTTAATAACCTATAAGGGAAAATAATCTGAAGAAGAATATATATCTCTACTGTGTTGAACACCTGAAACTAACACAGCATTATAAATCAACTATACTTCAATTTAAAAAAAGACAAAAAAAGAATTAAAAAGAAATAGTGAACAAATTTTCTGTCCGTATGAAAAGGACTTTCATGATGGCTCCAAGCGTTTTTTGAAACCAGAAGTACAGCATTTCATAGGATATTTCCTACAGCTTTATATTTCTCTCAAGGCCTGTGGAATTATAGCTATTTCTTCTACCTGTCCTGGCGTTATGTAAAAGTAAATGCTTTACCTTATTTGTCTTTGTTCAGTGCCTCCTTTTATAAAGATGAATGATGACCTTTGTGACTTCTGAACACCAGCGATAGGTTATTTCAGGACTTTTTTCCTCAATAGAGCAGCCTCTTTTTTTTTTTTAACCTTTCATCTATTTTGGAGTTAAGCATTGGCAGTATTACCCTGGCCCTCTTGCTTTGGGAATGACTAAGAAAAAAAAAATCAGCTTCTTAAAAGGATTATCTTTTTAGTTTTTTTTTTCTTTTATCCTTAAAACTCTTCATACTTGCCCAGCTTTTTGTTTCTATTTGCATCTGAAATCTGTTTTACTTGGTGGCCAGTTGATATGCATTCCATTTCTGTTTCTAGAGTTACTGGCATCTTCATCATCCTTTCACAAGTAGAAACACTGAGGCCACAAAGGCAATAAGGGCTTGGCAGCATCCTCAACTCGGTTTTTGAAGGAATTGAGATCATGAGATGCCGAGTTTTCTTTCCAACCATGCTTTCCCTCTTGTTTCGTAACTGGCTCCTTCTGAACTCTCTGGTACTTCAAGTGATGGGGTTATAAACAGTGAGTAGCTGGTGAGGCAGAAGCGGCTTCTGCATCCAGCCTTAGACACTCAGGAAGGGCTAGCCGAACATTAGGATAACCTTCATAATAGCGCCTTAATCTTGTGGAAGGAGAAGAGCAGCCTCTTCAAGGATGTTAATCAAACAATCTCTGGTCTTCTGTTCTTTCAGTAAGACTATGCCTTGCAGCATTGAATTGGAGGAAGCATGAACTTCAGGCGGAGAGCTGAAAAAAACCTAGATTCTAGACTGGCTCAATGAGTGTGGGATTTGGAGGCACCTTTTAACCTCTCAGCATTCTACTTTGTAAAATGAGAGTTTGCTCTTTCATTTTTAAGTTTCTCTTCCAGCCCTATCTACATTCTGTGACTCTTCTGAGGTTGGGTAAATGCCAAAGAATTGTGAGAAATAATTCTAAGAAATATCAGTGTTCTTTTTGTCTTCTAACTTTTGTGTCATTTTTTAATTAAAGACTGTTGTTTTATCAAGCAATTCTTTAAAAGTATAAGCAATTCATGCTACTCTTAATGACTGGTAGTATTTTAATTGGTTTTGGGGAAAAAAAGGTATTTGCTCACACTGTTCATTAAAGTACTAAACAAGGAGTACATTTAAGTTACCATGATTGACCCCGGTGGTAACACAAAGATGAGTAAAAAGCAACAAACCATCTCTATCCTCAAGCAATATATGGTGTACATGCATATGGCGAACTCTAACACCAAGTGTAAAATGAGTACAATGAATTGATGTAAAAATTCAGAGGAAGGGGACATTACTCTCAGTGGGAAGACCTGGGAAGTCTTTGTGGAGGAATTCACTTCCTGGTACTAGTAAGTATTCAGCAGAATGCGTGAGGTTGCGTGTGAACTAGACCATCGAGGATAAGTAGGAAATTAGTCATAATGAGTTGAAAAAGTAGGAGATCAAGGCAGAGGGAATGGTGTGAACAAAGGTGTGATATTTTGGACATATACAAAAAAGAGTTAATGTCTAGCCAGGTCTGCCAGCCCCCAGAGCCCTCCTCTCCTGCAATTGTGTCTATCTGACCTCTACCCCCAGCTTACTAATGACCTCTTGGACCCTGTGTGTACACATGCACTTGTGTGTGTGCGTGTGTGCGTGTGTGTGTGAATCTGATATTCAGTTGCCAATCAAGCCTTGATTGTCAACCAGGCCTTGTCTTGTTTCTGAGGCCCACCCCAGTACTAATCTCTAGATTTCTGTCCCGTTTCCTGGACCTGACCCCATATTTAGTCATCAGCCTGCACTCCAACCTCTCTCAGGTATAAGCCCCACCTCATTCTTGGTCTTTCAGCACTTTAAAGACGTTGATCCACTTCCTTCTGGCCTCTATGGTTTCTGAGATGTTCACATTCCTTCAAATCATTGTGCTCCTGTGTGCAATGTGTTATTTTTTCCCTGACAGCTTTCAAGATTTTTTTTCATCTTGGGTTTTCAGTAGTTTGATTATGACGTGTCAGGTGTGGTTGATTTTGAGTTTATCATGCTTGGAGTTTGCTAAGCTGCTTTAATCTCTAAGTTTATGTCTCTCTCCAATTTTAGAAATTTTCAGCTCATATTTTCTTTTTCTTCTCTTTCTGGAATTCCCATGACATATATGTTAGACCTTTTGATATTGTTCTAAACATCCCTAAGGCTCTCTTTTTATTTTATTTTTTTCTCTCCATTCTTCCAGTTGGATAATTTTTATTGCTCTATCTTCAAGTTCACTGACTCTTTTCTTCCTGTCATCTCTATTCTGCTGTTGAGCCTACTCAATCAATTTTTTAAATTTCAAATATTTTATTTTTAAATTCTATACTTTCTAATTAGTTCCTCTTTATAGTTTCTATTTCTCTGCTGAGAACTACTTTCTTTCCATTCATTGCAAGTATTTTGAGGTTTATTTCATGGATCATAGCTATAAAAGCTGCTTTAAAATCTCTGCCTGAAAAAAACAAAAAAATCTCTGCCTGAAAATGTTAACATCTGGGTCATCTCAGGGTTGACCTATGTTGCTTCTCTTTTCCCTTGAAGATTGGTCACATTTTTCTGGTTCTATGTATGTCTGAGCAACTCTGCATTGTCTCCTGGCCATCAAGAATATTATGTCATGTAGATTATTGTTCTAATTCTCTGGAAAGTATTGGTTTTTTGTTGTTGTTGTTGTTTGATACCTAGTTGTATTCACACTGAAAGTTCTGTTTTGCCTTTTGTGGGCGGTAGTTCTAATCTCAGTTGAGCTTTTAAAGCCTTTAGTATGCTGCTTTGAGGATGTCCCTTGTGTGTGCCACTTAGGGATTAATAAGAGTTGGGCTGTGATTTAAGTATCAGTTCAGTTCTCAAAGCCTTGGCTATGTTGCTTTGGGTCTGATCCATACATGCACTTGTGCAGGTTCATAAACAGAATTATGGATCCTCTTGTGTAGTTCTCTCTTCTCCACACTCTCTGGCCCACAAAGCCCCCTTTTCCAGCTCTCAGTCCAGAAAGTGGGAATATTAGCTCAGTTTTAGGTACCTGCAATGCTGACCCCTTCCCAGTTCTGTGCTTGGGGTCGCCCTCAGGGCAAAGCCGGGAGAAAAGGGAAAAAAAGACTCGAGAAATTCAAGTTGCCCTGTTGACTTGGGCTTAGTTTCCAGAGTTCTCAAGTGGTTACTTTTTGTATCTTGTCCAGAGTTTTTAGTTGCAATAGGTAGGAGAGTTAGGCTGTAGTGGGTGTGCCCTCCTCTGACAGAAAAGGAGTGTAAGTTCATGTGGAAAAGTACATTTTCAAGGAGCTTGGAGAGAAAACAAAGAAGGAGAGAGCAGGATGGAACCCAGGTAGGGAGGCAGGGTGGAGAGAAGGATGCTTTAGAAAGGAGGGACTTGCTTAAAAGCCATGAGACCCACAGGAGAGGTAAAATAAGAAAAATGACCTGCCTCAAAGATGAAACTTTGCTAAAAGATGCTAAAAGGACTCTGAAAATTAGGTCCATGCAGGCAGATCATGGCGCAAGGTGGAAAGATGGAGAAGTCATCTGTAAGGGAATAAATTCCCCAGGTTGCTTTTGTTTTTCTTTTTTTCCTTTTCCGTGGCTTTGACCTCTGAACTACCTCAAGCACAGAGATGGGAAGGGGGGTTCTGAGGTGCAGGCTGCTAAAACGCAGATAATAACCCATTTTTCTGATCTGAAGCATGGGGTGACGGCGTACTTGTGGGCAAGAGGGTAGAGAGGAGAAAGCCATGGAAGGAGATGCATAATTCTGTTTATGAACCCATACACTGTATGCATGGTCAGACTGGGGACTCAAGAAGAGGAGATGGGATTCAGGGCATAAATGGTGGGTGTGGCTTAGAGGAGAGGAAGGATGCTTTTTTCTCTGAGATGGAAGAAAGGACGTGAAAATGAGATGATCCCCAGAAATTTGGGGGGTGAAGAGAAAGGAAGCTGAGTTGGCTGATACCTTACATCTTGCTGAGATCACCTGCCAAAAGGGAGGGGGGCTGGGTTGAAGAAGCCTTTAGTTAATCAAACCCTCAGGAAGCGACTTGAATTTAGTTGCTGTGCTATAGCACCATTTCATCTCTGACTGTAAACCCTCACTGTTCCCATAGGAGCTAAATGCTGGGGCAGAACTTGTCAGGAGACAACTAGGTCTAAACTTGGGTAGCATGTGCATTGCATATTCTCTCCATTTCTAGAGTTGAAAATGGCTTTGGAAAAAAAAATCATACAATTATAATATGTGGACCACAGAAGAAAGAAAAGTTAGCAATGTTCTGGGAATCCTGCCCAGCTCTTTTATGATTCTGAGTAGTAAAGTTACAACAGGCCACATGCAAACTTGTTTGGCAGATCGTGGGCTAAAGTGTGTGTGCTTAGTCAAGGCCTCTCACTCATCTATTTCATTTTTTGCCAGCATCCCCATTATTAATGAAGAGCGACTGAGCCTCATGGCAGGTTTGAGTTAGTGCTGATGTAATTGTCCATTATCTTTCTTGTAATCGCTTTCAGGCAGTTCAGATGCCTCCCTTCTATTTCACAAGATCTGACTCCCAGCACTCGGGTTCTTGGTGAACCAAAATGCCAAGTCACTTGAGATCGGGTTTCTTCTGCCTTTCTCCTCTGAGTCCTAAACTGTGCACCCCTTCCACTTGCAGAGAAAAGTCATTTAGAGATTTAACGCTGATTTCATTTCTATTAACCATGGTGCAATATCAATATTTTCCTCCAGGCAAAGGTACAAATGACACATATTTTCCATGTGCGGTTGGTGTGTGTGTATGTGCTCTAAGACTGTTTTTATTAAAACAAAGCAAAATCTACTTCCTGTGAGATTCAGTGTTTTGTTGTTAACTGATGGGGCTTTGTGTTTCTATGTTAGAGTCCCCTTCGGCTGGGGTAGAGACCGGAGGGGTGGGTACCGAGCAGATTCACCTGAGAGTGTCAAAGTGCTCTCAGATGAATCTGAGGACGAGGAAAGAAGAATGCCTTAGAGAATGGAAAATGACAGGGAAATGGGCTATCAACCACAAACTGTCAAGCTGATTAGTTGAAAATTAATAACGTGCTGAGCGATGATCTCCCCTTGACTTTGGTGGGGATTTAATATGTGGTTCAATCACCCAGGTAATCTTGATTTTTAAGTGAATTCCAATGTCAAACTAAATAGGACACTAGTCTCATGAATGAGCGTTTGTCTCAATAAGTCAGAATCCAGTGGATGGGTTGATGAGCTCTAGAAAGAAACTAAGCTGTAGAAGCCTAGATATTTAGGGCTAAAATATATATATTTTGAAATCATCTAGCCCAACTTCTTTTTTTTTTTTTTTTTTTTTTTTTTTTGCGTTATGTGGGCCTCTCACTGTCGTGGCCTCTCTCGTTGCGGAGCACAGGCTCCGGATATGCTGGCTCAGCGGCCATGGCTTATGGGCCTAGCCGCTCTGCGGCATGTGGGATCTTCCTGGACCAGGGCACGAACCCGTGTCCCCTGCATCGGCAGGTGGACTCTCAACCACTGCGCCACCAGGGAAGCCCTAGCCCAACTTCTTTATTTTATAACCAGAAATGGAAACATAAGAGAAGTTAAGCAACTTGCTAAAGGTCACACAGCTCATTACTGACACGTGTGTATTTACTCCCTATGTGCTTTCCGTTGTACTGTGAAGGTTTGTGCTTGTCTTGCTGCCTTTGCTGTGTTTCTTTCCATTGAAATGTTAAAGGTAGTGGAGCATGGGAGGAAGGGGAGAGTTTGCAGAAAAGTCCGCCCCCGGAAAAGGACTTGGTTTCTCAGAAGGGGGTGGCTTCAACAGGTTGATACGAATTTATTATTAGATTTTCATTCCGTTAGGAGAAAGCCTGTGACTTTCACTCTAAGAGGACTCTAGGGACTTAGAGACTTCTAAGACCTTCCAACATTTAGCAATGATGCCAGACCGGAGGCTTCCTTGAGCTCCAAGCACTGTTATTGGTATTCCTGCCTGTGCATCCTCTCCCCCACCCCTTGAGCTAACACACAAAGCCCATCATCTGATTACGATGGACATGTTGCAAACAGAGTTAAGATTCTGTAGATGCCTTTAGACTTGGTTACCCTGAGAGTTTTCCCTTGAGAACAGTCTCCAGAGGAATGCTTCATGAAAAATGCTGGTGACTTCCAGGCAACTTAGAAACAGTGGGTTTTATTTACATGTTCAATGGCCACTTTCTCTCCTATGTACGCATTTACTCTCCTCCATGTGGGCCTGTCTGATGAAGACAAAGCCAGGTAAGGATAGTTTCTAAGGTGTTATTTAGGAAGTAGACTTTGCCAGTGTTGTGAAATCAGAACAGGCAATCAAACATTTTCCAAGTCAGGGTAGGGAACCTAGACTGACCAGATGATCCTAGAAATTCAGTCTCAGGACCCAGCAGCATGGACTTGAACTAGCCTGTCCCAAAATTCTCATAGCCAGGCTGCTGGGGTGAGGCAAATATCCTAATTCAGGCTGCAGATTGCAGGAACCAGACATAGGTCACCTGGGAAGTGATTCTGAGAAAGAAGGTAGCTCAGCTACGCTACTCAAGATTCATTCAGACATAGGCTATAAGCTTAGACCACATCCCTGGTCTCAACTGGAGATGCTTTTCCTCCCATAGATACCCAAGTGACTGCTCTTAAACTTCTTTTATTAACCAAAGTAGACACAGTTACTTGTGGAAAGAACAGGAGGTTTAAAATCAGAAGTTCCAAGGTCCAGATCTAGTGGGAAGAAAACCACAACTGGCTGTAGGGCTTCAAGAAGGTCGTTTTTAACCTCTTCATATCTAAGGGTCCGCACCTCCAAAATAATCTCTACAGTCATTTCCAGATAAAAATTCTGTGTTTATTGCCCTGTCAAGGTCACACAATGCAGTCATTATAACTTCTTTCACCTGGACCTGAACAGCACTTCTGTTTAGCACTGGATGCTGTCTCCCTCCTTGAGGTGTGTTCCATGGACCACAGTCAGTGGAAGTTTGTAAGAAATGCACAGCTCAGCCCTTGCCCTAGACTTACTCCATCAGAACCTACAGTTAAAGAAGATCTCCGTGTGATTGGTTTTTAGAAGCACTGCGCTATTGGACTCTCAGAAAAACAGCCTTGAGACTGACAAATTTCGTCAATCCTGTGGTTTTCGGGGGTCTCTATGGGTAAAAACAAACTAAAACGTCTATTTTTGTTTGTTACATATGTACATATAACAAATAAACTGTATGTGTGAGTCTGCTACATTTCACATATTTGGGTATGCATATACGTAGAATCCACTTTTGTGCAGAGATGCATCCTCTCAGTAAGCTTAGCTCTGTAATCAAGCTCTCGTATCACCTAGCAACTAGTCTGGAGTACCGCATTTGCAGGACTGTGGCAGGAACTGGTTCCACAGCGATAAACAAAGCACATGTACTTTCTGCCCTCCTGGAATTTGTAGTCCAGTAAGAAGTTCTCACAATAACTAGAAAATAGAGACCATGTCTTTTACATCTCTGTGTCTTCCAAAGGGTCTAGAACTAGAACAACACAGTAAATGTGCGATAAGCTTTGCTCCAACTCAAATGATAATAGCAGAATGCCTGGAAATTACCTGAATAATATTTTGCAATTGTTCAAGCTGCTTGAACAAAACCCAGCAGGAAGCTGAGAAAAATGTGGTTTACCTTTTAATTTATTCTGTTTCTTCTCCTATTATCAAACTTGGAACAGTTTGTCAGGTTTTGTTTGTAACATATAACTTTCCAAATGCGATAGAACCATGTTTCTCATTACACATAAGGAATATTTGGTTAAATATTACCTAAGCTGTTTCTACATGATAGGGGAAAAAAGATTTCAGCAGAAAATAAAGCAATATGTTTGGTTGGAACTTGTTCTACTTTTGGTTTTTTCCATATTGGTTTCCACCTTTGTTTCAAAATGTTTGTGTCTGAGGGGAGATTTCCGGACCGCAGTATTTTGGTTGAGTGACAGTGACTTGTCAGTTCCCCACCCTGTCTTATCTTTAATACTTTCTTTGCAAATTAAACAATAGGAAGATGGAAAGATATTTTGGCTCTATCAGTGCAGAATGATTTGAAAACACCAGCCTAGTAAAAAAAAGTCACTGGAAATAAAAGCGTAGGGAAAATCACAGAGCTGGAAGAAAACTTGGATGAAGTCTGATCATGTGGGAGGGAGGGTGGGATGAGCGGGGGCCGAGGAAAAGGAGGCCCAGAAGGGAGAAATGACTTGCCTAAGGTCAATAATATTTTCGGGAAACGAATGGAAATGCTTTTAGAGGGATGCCTATGGTTTGTATAAAAGGTTCTCTAGTGAAAAAAAGCACTATATGGATTTTCACTTTTATAACCGATGTATGTACACAAAACAAACTGTGAGGTAGGTGATATTGGTTTGCAATAATCCAAATGCCTTTCTTCTTCCATTCTTCATTTTAATGTTACTCTGTTGACTTTTCTCCAACTTCCCTTGCTGTTTTTTTTTTGGTTTGTCTACTTGTTTTATCAATCCCTGAGAGATATGTTGAAGTCTCTTAACTATGACCGTGGATGTGTCTGTTTCTCCTTTCAATTCTGCCAGGTTTTGCTTCATGTGTTTTGAAATCTGTTGTAAGGTGCATTCACATTTAGGATTGTTACGTCTTCTTGGTGAATTGATCCTTCTGTCATTTTGTAAAGTTCCTTTTTATCCTAACAGTTTTCCTTTCCCTTAAGTCTCCTTTGTCTGATTATTAATACAGCTACTCAGCTTTCTTTTGATTAGAGTTAGTATGACTTATCTTTTCCTACCCTTTACTTTTAACCTACCTTTATCATTGTATTTAAAGTGAGTCTCTTGTAGACAGCATATAGATGGGTCATGGATTTTTTTTTAATCTAACAATCTCAGTCTTTTATTATTTATTTAAATTTATTCATCTATTTATTTATTTTTGGCTGCATTGGGTCTTCGTTGCTGTGCGGGGCTTTCTCTAGTTGCAGTGAGCGGGGTCTACTCTTCCTTAGAAGTTGCACAGGCCATAGCACAGGGAGATCAGCGCGGTGCTTTGTGACCACCTAGAGGGGTGGGATAAGGAGGGTGGGAGGGAGATGCAAGAGGGAGGAGATATGGGGATATATGTATATGTATAGCTGATTCACTTTGTTATAAAACAGAAACTAACACACCATTGTAAAGCAATTATACTCCAATGAAGATGTTAAAAAAATAATAAATAAAATATTTATGAGACTGAAAAAAAAAAAAGTTGCACAGGCTTCTCATCACAGTAGCTTCTCTTATTGTGGAGCATTCTGAAGTCCCAATCTCAGTCTTTTAATTGAGGTGCTAAGATTACTTCCATTTAAGATAACTATTGCTATTTTGGGGCTTCCCTGGTGGCACAGTGGTTGAGAGTCCACCTGCCAGTGCAGGGGACACGGGTTTGAGCCCTGGTCCCGGAAGATCCCACATGCCGCAGAGCGACTGAGCCCATGCGCCACAGCTGCTGGGCCTGCGTCCTGGAGCTCGCGAGCCACAACTACTGAAGCCTGTGCTCCTGGAATGCATGCTCTGCAACAGAAGAGGCCACCGCAGTGAGAGGCCCACACACCCCAGCGAGGAGGGGCTCCCGCTCGCCGCAACTAGAGAAAAAAACTCGCACACAGCAACGAAGACCCAATGCAGACAAGAATAAAAAAATAAAATAAATTAAAAAAAAGATAACTATTGTTGTGTTTAGATTTAAGTTTACATTTTACTATCATTTTCTGTTTTATTCCTCTCTTTTCATCCCTCTGCTTCCCCATCCCTGCCTTCTTTGGGGTTATTCAAATGTTTTTTAGTATTCCATCTAAATTTTTCTATTTTGTTTTTGGCTATATCACTTTGCATAGTTCTTTGTTTGTTTGTTCTTTAGTTCTTGTTTTTGTTTTCCAGTGGTTTCTCTAGAGATTATAATAAGCATACTTAAATTTTACAGTCTACTTAGGGTCAATATTTTATCGCTCCAAGTGGAATGTAGAAACTTTACCACTATATAGATTCCTTTGCCTTCTTCCATTAATGCTGTAGTTGTCTTATGTACTATAACTATATCTTTTGAAAACCCAATCAGATACCGTTATAATTTTTGCTCTCAATCATCCCACATATTTTAAAGAACAAAAGAAGTATAGTCTACTACATTTCCCTATATACCTAACATTTCTATGGCCCTTCCTTCATTTTTAATATTACAAAATTCCATCTGAAACTTTACAACTTTCTGTCTGAGCTTTCTTTTATAACTTTCCATTTTGTTTTGTTTTTGTGGGGTTTTTATTTTTTGTTTTTTTTGTTTGTTTTGGGTAGGACTGCTGGTTAAGAATTTTCTTAGTTTTCCTTCTGAGACTACCTTTCATTTTCCTTCATTCCTCAAGATTATTTTTGCTGAATATAGAGTTCTGGATCGATAATCCTTTTCTTTTGGCACTTAAAAAATATCACGCCATGCTTCCTTCTGGCCTCCATGGTTCTTGATGAGAAATTCACAGACATTTAAAAAATGTCATGCCACCTCTTTCTGCTTTTGTGGTTTCTTATGAGAGATACACAATTAATTGAAATGTTGTTTTGACTGCTTTTAACACCTGACTTTAGTTTTTAGCCGTTCATTTACGATGTATCTTGGCATGGATTTCTATGTGGGTTTCTTTCCCCATTTGGAGTGCTCTGAGCTTCTTGAATCTGTAGGTTGATGTCTTTCACAAAATTCAGGAGATTTTCCGCAACTGTCTCTTCAGATATTTTTTGTGCACTTCATTGTCTCCTCTCCTTCTAGGACTCCACTAACATGAATATTAGATACTTTGGTATTGTCACATAGGCCCCTAAGGCTCTGTTTATTTTTTTTTCAATATTTTTTTCACTCAGTTGATCAGATTGGATAATTTCTATTGCTAATCTTCAATTTACTGCTCTTTATTTTGTCATTTCATTCTGCTATTGAGCTCATCTAATGAGCTTTTATTTTGCTTATTCTGTCTTTTAGTTCTAAAATTTTTATTTGATTCTTCTTTATAATTTTTATTTATTTAATGACAAATCTATCATTCTATCTCTCCAGCCACTTCAAGAGGATTTATTTTTAATCAAATTTGGTAAAGTAGCAGGATACAAAATTAATGCACAGAACTCTCTTGCATTCCTATACACTAATGATGAAAAATCCGAAAGAGAAATTAAGGAAACACTCCCACTTACCATTGCAACAAAAAGAATAAAATACCTAGGAATAAACCTACCTAAGGAGACAAAAGACCTGTATGCAGAAAACTATAAGACACTGATGAAAGCATTTAAAAATGATACAAACAGATGGAGAGATATACCATGTTCTTGGATTGGAAGAATCAACATTGGGAAAAGGACTACACTATCCAAAGCAATCTACAGACTCAATGCAATCCCTATGAAACTACCAATGGCATCTTTCACAGAACTAGAACAAAAAATTTCACAATTTGTATGGAAACACAAAAGACCTCGAATAGCCAAAGCAATCTTGAGAAAGAAAAACGGAGCTGGAGGAATCAGGCTCCCTGACTTCAGACTATACTACAAAGTTACAGTAATCAAGACAGTATGGTACTGGCACAAAAACAGAAATATAGATCAATGGAACAGGATAGAAAGCCCAGAGATAAACCCAAGCACATATGGTCACTTTATTTTTGAAAAAGGAGGCAAGAATATACTGTAGAGAAAAGACAGCCTCTTCAATAAGTGGTGCTGGGAAAATGGGACAGCTACATGTAAAAGAATGAAATTAGAACACTCCCTAACACCATACACAAAAATAAACTCAAAATGGATTAAAGACCTAAATGTAAGTCCAGACATTATAAGACTCTTAGAGGAAAACACAGGCAGTACACTCTGACATAAATCACAGCAAGATCCTTTTTTACCCACCTCCTAGAGAAATGGAAATGAAAACAAAAATAAACAAATGGGACCTAATGAAACTTAAAAGCTTTTGCACAGCAAAGGAAAACATAAACAAGATGAAAAGACAACCCTCAGAATGGGAGAAAATATTTGCAAATGAAGCAACTGACAAAGGATTAATCTCAAAAATTTACAAGCAGCTCATGCAGCTCAATATCACAAAAACAAACAACCCAATCCAAAAATGGGCAGAAGATCTAAATAGATGTTTCTCCAAAGAAGATATAAACCATGAAAGGATGCTCAACATCACTAATCATTACAGAAATGCAAATCAAAACCACAATGAGGTATCAACTCACACCGGTCAGAATGGCCATCATCAAAAATTCTACAAACAATAAATGTGGAGACGGTGCAGAGAAAAGGGAACCCTCTTGCACTGTTGGTGGGAATGTAAATTGATGCAGCCAGTATGGAGATTCCTTAAAAAACTACAAATAGAGCCTACCATATGACCCAGCAATCCCACTACTGGGCATATACCCTGAGAAAACCATAATTCAAAAGAGAGATGTACCACAATGTTCATTGTAGCACAATTTACAATAGCCAGGACATGGAAGCAACCTAAGTGTCCATCGACAGATGAATGGATAAAGAAGATGTGGCATATATATACAATGGAATATTACTCAGCCATAAAAAGAAACAAAACTGAGTTATTTGTAGTGACATGGATGGACCTAGAGACCGTCATACAGAGTGAAGTAAGTCAGAAAGATAGAAACAAATACCGTATGCTAACACAAATATATGGAATCTAAAAAAAAAAAATTGGTTCTGAAGAACCTAATGGCAGGACAGGAATAAAGACGCAGACGCAGAGAATGGACTTGAGGACACAGGGAAGGGAAAGGGTAAGCTGGGACGAAGTGAGAGAGTGGCATGGATATACACTACCAAGTGTAAAATAGCTAGCTAGTGGGAAGCAGCCACATAGCACAGGGAGATCAGCTCGGTGCTTTGTGACCACCTAGAGGGGTGGGATAGGGAGGGTGGGAGGGAGACGCAAGAGGGAGGGGATATGGGGATGTATGTATATGTATAGATGATTCACTGTGTTATACAGCAGAAACTAACACACCATTGTAAAGCAATTATACTCCAATAAAGATGTTTAAAAAATAAAAATAAAGTGGATTTATTCTTACTTCTTGGAGCATATTTGTCATAGCTGCTTTAAAGTCTTTATCAAATGATTCCAATATCTGTATCATCTCAGAGTTGACATTTGTCAGTTGCCTTTTTCCATGCAAGTTGAGATTTTACTCATTCTTCACATGTTGAGTATTATGAGGTTTCATCCTGGACATTTTTGATTGTCATGAGACTCTGTGTCTTATTTAAATCTATGGAGAATTTTGAAGTATTTATTTTTCCAAATAAGCTGGTTGGCTCCAGAGAGCCTTCAGGAGTTTTGATGTCTATTCCATTTTCAAAGCCTTGCACTACTGTTGAGATCAGCCTTACATTTGCACCATCCAGAGGCCGTTCTAGGACCTGAGCAGGAATTCACCCCATAGGCCAGCTCTCAAAGCCTATGAGATGCTCGTTAGGATTAAATCTATTTGTGAACAGTTCATGGGACTAGAGATCCATAAACACTTTCATGGGTTTGCTTCCTGGAACTTCTCCTTCTCTGCCATCTCCACCATACAGTCCAGTTTCCTGAGGCTCCCTTTTTGGTCTTCTGAGGTTTTATTTGTCTAATATGCCACATACTTCTTACAACGTGCCCATATCCAGGGCCAAGAAGTGAGAGGACAAAGAGAGAGAAAAATGAGTAGCAGGTTCCCCTCACCTTCTTGGGACCACAGTTCCTCTTGTTTGAGAAGAAGGACCCCTCCCTCAGAGTTCAAAGTGCCTATTGGCTACTGGGACCTAGGGAGCAAGAGAACAGGAAAAGAAAAAAATTATAAAAACAGGATTTCTCCTATGCTCTCTGTATATTGGGAGACTACTTTTCTTCTTCTTGTGCTGGAACTAAAGGGCTTCTCCTGGAGATCTTTCTGTCTGTGCCAGTGATCACTTCCGGGTCTCAGGATGCCTTGAGTTCAAGCCAAAAAGAAAAGAAAAGATAAACTCATGGTTTATCTTCTGATGGTTTAGTGAGACTAGAATTCTGATGTTCTTCCCCAATCTACCTGCTTTTTTTCTTATTACTTTTTACTTTTCAGAGCCCTGGAATAGCTGCTCCATGCAATCTGTTCAAGATTTATAATTGCATTCAGTGGGAGAGATGGGGTGGCCTGTGCTTCTCCATCTTTCTGGGAATCAGAACTCCAGAAGTTTTAAAGATACAAAATAAAACATATACCTAGGTCTCTGTCCCAAAGATTCTGACTTTGTTTGTATTGGGGGAAACATGAGCAAAGGTTTTGTTTGGTTTGGTTTTGAGAGAGCCCTTGTGATCTGAACATATAACAAAGTTGAAAACCTCTTTCAGAAGCAAAGATAGTTAAGGGCAGATTTTATTTTAAAATCCACAGCTATGGTTTATTACCATTTTTGCCAGACACTCTGCTGGTTATGTTAAGGATTATTTAACTGTATTGAATATAGTTGAGTTTACACTGTGGATTGTGTTGCACCTGGTCTTGAATTCCTACTAGGACATTCATTAGTTGTGTGATTTTCAACAATGTGCTTGACCTCCAAGCCTCAGTTTTGTATCTGGGAAATGGGGATAATACTAAAATCTACACTGAAGGGTTGTTGAAAGGATTAAGTGAAATAATGAATGTAAAGCACAGAGCAGAGGGCCTGGAATGTGACCAGTATTATCACCACTCACATTTTATAGGCAAGAAAATTGAAACTCAGACAGATTAAGTAACTTACACAATATTTCTTTCTAGTGCTTTTTTTTTAATTGAAAAGAAACTAATATTTACTTTAAAGGGAAACGTTAGCATATTCATTAGATTAAAAAAATTTTTTTATTGACAGAGAGTTGATTTACAATGTGTTAGTTTCAGGTGTGGAGCAAAGTGATTCAGAGATATATATATATATATACATATTTTTCAGATTCTTTTCCATTATAGGTTAGTATGAGATATTGAATATAGTTCCCTGTGCTATACAGTAGGTCCTTGTTATTTATCTACTTTATATATAGTAATGTGTATCTATTAATCCTAAACTCCTAATTCTTTCCAGTGCTTTTAAAGTTACATCACCCAGACCCCTAAACATGAGATGGGGTCATTTATTGTGATTGAAATCGTTCAGATATAGTTTTACTTTTTTGAAAAAGAAGTTTATCCAACCATCTAAATGTTCACAGGTGATAGATAATTAAGGAGCTGTAGCTTTTTCTGGGAAGCCCAAGTGTGAGCAGTGTTGTGTGTGGAAAGCACTTTTCTCTAGAAACCTTCAGTGACTTCTTGCATTCACATGTGCAAATGCTCAAGATTTTGCATGGTAATAGAAGATAAGTAAATACCAGACCTGTCATTTTGTCTTCTGCCACTTCAAGCCCAGGAACAATAATTTTTTTTGGAAAGTTCTTGAATGGGATGCATACTGATTTAGGATCGTGTTCAGAGGCATCAAGTAAATGATTGCTGGACATATAATCCAGGTGTATGTATAATACATAGTATGACACAATATTTGTGATTAATGTATAGTGTCCTATTATCCAGCAAATTATTTTTTGAATTTTATTTTATTTTTTTATACAGCAGGTTCTTATTAGTTATCCATTTTATACATATTAGTGTATATATGTCAATCCCAACCTCTCAATTCATTCCACCACCACCATCCCCCGCCACTCCCCCGCCTTGGTGTCCATACGTTTGTTCTCTACATCTGTGTCTCTATTTCTGCCCTGCATACCAGTTCATCTGTACCATTTTTCTAGGTTCCTCATATATGTGTTAATATACAATATTTGTTTTTCTCTTTCTGACTTACTTCACTCTGTATGACAGCCTCTAGATCCATCCATGTCTCTACAAATGACCCAATTTCTTTCCTTTTTATGGCTGAGTAATATTCTGTTGTATATATGTACCACATCTTCTTTATCCATTCATCTGTTGATGGGCATTTAGGTTGCTTCCGTGACCTGGCTATTGTAAATAGTGCTGCAATGAACATTGGGGTGCATGTGTCTTTTTGAATTATGGTTTTCTCTGAGTATATGCCCAGCAGTGGGATTGCTGGGTCATATGGTAATTCTATTTTTAGTTTTTTAAGGAACCTCCATACTGTTCTCCATAGTGGCTGTAGCAATTTACATTCCCATCAACAGTGCAAGAGGGTTCCCTTTTCTCCACACCCTCTCCAGCATTTGTTGTTTGTAGATTTTCTGATGGTGCCCATTCTAACTGGTGTGAGGTGATACCTCATTGTAGTTTTGATTTGCATTTCTCTAATAATGAGTGATGTTGAGCAGCTTTTCATGTGCTTCTTGGCCATCTATATGTCTTCTTTGGAGAAATGTCTATTTAGGTCTTCTGCCCATTTTTGGATTGGGTTGTTTCTTTTTTTAATATTGAGCTGCATGAGCTGTTTATATATTTTGGAGATTAATCCTTTGTCCATTGATTTGTTTGCAAATATTTTCTCCCATTCTGAAGGTTGTCTTTTCGTCTTGTTTGTAGTTTCCTTTGCTTTGCAAAAGATTTTAAGTTCCATTAGGTCCCATTTGTTTATTTTTGTTTTTATTTCCATTACTCTAGGAGGTGGATCAAAAAAGATCTTGCTGTGATTTATGTCAAAGAGTGTTCTTCCTATGGTTTCCTCTAAGAGATTTATAGTGTCCAGTCTTACATTTAGGTCTCTAATCCATTTTTAGTTTATTTTTGTGTACGGTGTTAGGGAGTGTTCTAATTTCATTCTTTTACATGTAGCTGTCCAGTTTTCCCAGCATCACTTATTGAAGAGACTGTCTTTTCTCCATTGTATATCCTTGCCTCCTTTGTCATAGATTAGTTGACCACCAGTGCATGGGTTTATCTCTGGGCTTTCTCCTATTCCATTGATCTGTATTTCTGTTTTTGTGCCAGTACCATATTGTCTTGATTACTGTAGCTTTGTAGTAAAGTCTGAAGTCAGGGAGTCTGATTCCTTCAGCTCCATTTTTTCACCTCAAGACTGCTTTGGCTATTCAGGGTCTTTTGTGTCTTCACACAAATTTTAAGGTTTTTTGTTCTAGTTCTGCAGAAAATGCCATTGGTAATTTGATAGGGATTGCATTGAATCTGTAGATTGCTTTTATTATCCAGCAAAATTTAAATAACCAGGAAAATCTCCCAGGTTTTCTAAATAAAGGGCATCAAATGATATTTTAGTTTCTTTGCTTCTCTTTAATTTTAATTTTCCTTTCTAGTCCTTCTTTTATAATTTTTAAACAGAAAAAGTATGTTTTTCTTCAAGGCAGAGGAGGTCCTGGTGCTTTCCTATGAGAAGTTTTATCATCATAATATGATTCGCTATTTGAGAGTCAGAATGGTGGCTCACTCTGACATTTTATCAGCCAATTTATCAACAGGAATAGCTCTTTGGAGGTCTTCATTCCATCATGTAACATTATTCACGTCAGAAGGATGACATCTAGAAGAAATTGAGTGTACCTTTTAAAACCACGCTGCTGAAATATTCACCACCTGTAAATGTTTTCTTGGTCTGTATGTGTAGGTGGAGGGAGGTGGAGTGGTGGTAATAAAGTGGGAGGGTCGGGAGGGGGCGCTAACTATACAGGGGAAATGACTCGGTTAATTCTCTGACGGTAAAGGTCAATGTTTTCCCAAATCCAAATTTGACATTCAGAACAAATCTAACTTCTCTCACATCTTCATGGAACAATGACGAGTCCTTTACTTCGTGATTTCTATACCTTAACCTTCTAATAGCATCTTTTGCTTCTTTGTCAGCTATCCCTGGTAACTTGCAATGTTGAGGACTCAGCTTTGACAGTCAAGGGTCTCACATGACCAACTGCCTTTTGTGGAAGTCGTATTGCATGGGAAAAAGTTGTTACACGGGCATACGAGCAGTAAGGCCCAGTAAATGTCTCTTTCATGCAGAAACTAGCATAAGCACCGACGGCAATACCTTGAATGGGGGAGTCTTAGAAATGATCCATGACGTAGTTGTAGAAGGCCAAATGTTTTCTTGGAAAAGGCTGTGTGCTTCTGACGCAGGATAGGAGAACTTTGGCTCTGAATTGTCCCTACTATGTGTACACAAAGGGCAGAAGGCTTTTAAGATGTAACGTGTCTGCTAATGCAGCTTATTTGAACAGAGGTTGGGATTGGACGCACAGGCTTAGATGAGTACTAGATTGTTTTAGAAAAAATACAAACGTGTCAAGTTGGGTTTCGATTTTCATCCGTTAACAGTATAACATGGTGGTCTGGAAGTAGTTGTGTCTGGAAGGAAAAGACAGATGTCCATAGCTGATCCCAGTCATACCCAGGGTGGATGTCCCACTCTGTGGCATTTGTCCTGCCAGTTCTTCTCTTTTTAGCAGACAATATGGAGGAGGTGAAAAAAGTTGGATTTAACTCGGCTGAGTCTTGAGCCTGTTATTTCCAGCTATCAGTGGGACACATCTCTGCTCTGAGCCTCTGTTTCCTCATCTATTCAGTAAGAGCAACACCATCAACGACCCACTAAGTTATGATGATTAAGAGAGAGCAGTTAAGAGGGAAGACATATGGGAACATATGTTTATGTATGACTGATTCACTTTGTTATAAAGCAGAAACTAACACACCATTGTAAAGCAATTATACCCCAATAAAGATGTTAAAAAAAAAAAAACAACGTTGAAAACCGTAATGCTTTAAATAAATGCTGATAATAACAATGGTAATAATAATAAACATTTTTAATGGTAAACATTGATTGGACGTGTATAATGTGCCAAGGACTGCCCTGAACACTTTCTGTAGGTCTTCTCACTTGATCTTCACAGCAACTGAATTCATCCTTCCTTTCTTTCATTCACTTATGTCCAAATTCATGCATTTCATTTTGCAAATAAAGAGTTCAAGCTCCCTGAAGGGAGAACACACATCTCTCCAATTCACTGGATGACTGGTATAAATATCTGAATACATTTAGGTCAGCAGTTTTCAAAACAAGGGGCAATTCTGCCACGTAGGGGACTTTGGGCAACGTCCAGAGACAGTTCTACTTGTCACTCCTGGAGGGAGTTATGGCATCTAGTCCGTAGAGGCCAAGGATGCTGCTAAACACCCTACAATGCACAAGACATTCCCTCACAAGAAAGAATTATCCAGCCAAAATGCCCAGCGTGCTGAGGTTGAGAAATCCTGATTTAGATAAATGAAAAAAATAAGTCACTAAATGAACGCATGTGCCGAACAGTCTCCCAGAACATGATGTGTCGTGCAAACTCTATCTAGACATCAGAAGACTGCAAGCTCTTCATCGTTTTCTGATTCTCGCCTCACATCATTCCTTCGTGCCCCTAATTCTTCATTTTGTGTTTGATGAGACTTAGCCCAGCAGAGATAACTGCTTCATTCACTTCGATGATACAACAACTAAATAAAAACCAGAGAGAAATCCAGACAATATTTTCTCCAAAGAAGATCGTCTGCCCCCCTACCTCTGCAAAAGGGGCTTTGCTAAAACAATCTTTCTGAATCCATCTGGTCAGCCAAAATGAAAACAGCAGCCAATCGGAGCAAGTTTAAAACATGATCTGTTTCTGGTTCTTTTTAACTTTCCATCTTTATTTTTCCTTTTACTCAATTTCTGACCTGCTTTTAATTTACTTTATCTTTCCCAATTATTCCTATTTTTGTGAGTGATCCTTAATTTCTGGCATAAGGCAGGGAATAAGCAAATTAAATAGCAAAGAGAGGTATTCCAATGTGACATTTTTCTCACACATTTTCATTTTTCCCACCAGTATTTCTTGGACAAGGTTAAGGAATTTTTTTTTTTTTTCTGTTAAAGATCACTAGGGACTTCCCTGGTGGTCCAGTGGTTAAGACTTTGCCTTTCAATGCAGGGTGTGCGGGTTCGATCCCTGGTCGGGGAGCTAAGATCCCATGTGCCTCGGGGCCATAAAACCAAAACATAAAACAGAAGCAATATTGTAACAAATTCAATAAAGAGTTTAAAAATGGTCCATATCAAAAAAATCTTAAAAAAAAAAAAAAGAATCACTAACCTAGCGTATAAAGTAAGCTACCAGTAGAAGCAGCAGCCAACAACCAACCTACTGGGGGTGAGGAGGGCACGGGGAGAGAGACCAGGGTGAAAGATAAAGAAGATATTTGATCTGCTTTACTTCTTTTGAGGAAAAAAGTACAACTTTGATTCACAAATGCAAAAATATGCACATGCTTCAAGTATCTATTTTCCAAGGAAACGAGACAATGCATGAGAAAAAGAGGCTGCGAGAAAGAGGAAGAAGAAGGAGAAAGACTGTGTGTGTGCACAAAAGGAAGAGCAGAGCAGAGGGACAGGTGAAGGCCAACCTCTCCCAACCACCCAATTAAACAATTCTCTGCAACTTCCATCTCCTCGGCCTGCCTCCTCAAAGCTTCATTCTCCTGTCAGGCAAAGCCTCCAGAGAATATCTGTCTGTACAGATTTTATGGTGGGACTTAGGAAATGTAAAATGAAAATAATCCTTTTTACTTTTTCAATGTTTTATTAGTCTTTTATGGCCCACAGGAAGCAGGAAGGATTTATTTCTTCCTTAATTATTTGCTAAGCAGTTCCCCTCTGTTCCACCCTCCCTCCAAAGTCACCAACAATCCTCTTTCCCTTTATAGGATGAACTAGGATGACATGGGCCCTGTCCTCCCACCACTTACAGTCTCCAAAATAAATAAACAAAACAGACACACAGAGGCCAACTAAGGAGAAGTCAGAGCAACTGGCTCAAGTATAAGCAAAAAAAATTTTAATTTTTTTTTCAATTTTGTAATTGCTTTTCTGCAGTGTTCAATTTCGCAGGGGGAAATGGTTGCCAATTTTACACACACACACACACACACACACACACACACACACAATCCAATAATTGGCTTGTTGGCTGAGGTGACCAACATTTGAAATAATAGGTATTTTTTTTAGTCACAAATGATGCCTCTTCGATGTTAGTTATCTTGTGTAAAAATTTCTGGTAAATTAATCGCTCTGCTGTTTGACTGTTGAACACTAAATATCTGATCTTCCATAATTTCAACATTAAAGGCTTTTTCTAATTTGTTGAGTTTACATCACCAAAGCAAAATGTCTTTGCCTAACCAAAGACATGTTTAGCTCTTTCAAGATTCTGATAATAAATAACTCTAAGATAAAACACAAATTGACCCTAATACTGAGTATACAATTGGCAAAACAATTTTGTGAAGGAGAGTTACAGAAAACAGGGAATTCTTGAGGGAAAAGAATGGGATATGTATCTTATCATCACGGGATAGGAAATTCTGAAGTGCTTGGAAAGAATCATTCATTTTCCTGTGAAGGTAAAAACGGTTCATTATTCCCTTGTTCCTAACCTGCCTTGATGACCTAAGGATGAATGAACGATATCACAGGAAATCATGCAGAAATTTTATAAGCCACAATTACTATCTCATTTTCATAGCAGTTGCTGTTTGTGCCCTTGTCTCTAAAAGTGTCATTGTGTCTTAGACTGGTGGATGGTCCAAGACTTTGTTGGAAAAATGTCACCCAGGTCTTCAAAACTGATTCTAGACTCTTCTCACTGCTAACTTTCCATCAGATGATCATTATAAACCAATGCTTCAGAGAGGGCTCTTCTTCCCAAAGGTGCTGCCTATTTTCTGATTGCTAAGATATTGAAATGTTATTACTAGAAATTCATTCACACATTCCATAAATATTAAAGGCCTCCTGGACACATGAGAAGACAAATCACAATCCCTCTCCTCAAAGAGTCTGTGGATTTGGTGTTTGAACTAAGGCAGTAATGGATTCTGAAAGTCCATTAGTAGGCTACATACTGTATGATTCCATGTATATGACCTTCTGGAAAAGGCAAAACTATGGCAATAGTAAAAAGATCAGTGGTTTCCAGGGGCCGGGGGGAAGGTGGGATGAGTAAGTGGAGCATGGAGAATTTTTAGGGCAGCAAAACTACTCTGCATGATACTATAATGGTGGATACGTGTCATTATATATTTGTCCAAACTCACAGACTCTACACCAAGCATGAACCCTAATGTAAACTATGGACTTAGGGTGATTTTTATGTGTTAATGAAGGTTCATTGATTGTAACAACTGGATCACTCTGGTGGGGAATGTTGATAATGGGGGAGGCTATACATGTGTGGGAACAGGGAGTATATGAAAAATCTCTGTACCTTCCTCTCAATTTTGCTGTGAACCTAAAATTTCTCTATAAAATAAAGTTTATTAAAAAATGTCCACTAGTAAAATGTACTCTATCTTGGAAAGGGCAAAACCTTCCAGTGATCAGCTCTTCTGAATTCTAAGAACCCCTCAGTTAATTCAGTGCTTTTCCACTGCCAACAGCCAAAAGCTAGATATTGGAAGGGGATGTGAGGAAAGAAGGTTTGGGTGGGGGCACTTTTACAAAGATATGTCTGAAGAATGGGGCACTATCCAGAGAAAGAAAGTCTAAATAGACCATTGTGGGAAGGTAGTGAGCAGGCAACATTTGTTAGAGGAGGTTGGGATATGGAGGTTGGTAGGGCAACATGAAATTAGAGTTCTATAGAAGGCAGGCGTGCTTCAAAAGACAGTGTGACTCAAAATGAGTCAAAGACCTAAATATGGGAGCTAAAACGATGCTCTTAAAAGAAAACAGAGGGATAAATTTTCATGACCTTGGATTTGGCAACATTTTCTTAGATTGACACCAAAAGCACAAGCAGCAAGAGAAAAAAAATATATTGGACTTTGTTAAAATGAAAAACTTTTGTGCATAAAAGGATACCACTGAGAGAGTGAAAAGCCAACCCACAGAAAGGAGAAAATATTTGCAAATCATGTATCTGTTAAGGGTATAGTATTCAGAATGCAGAAAGAACTCTTACAAGGTGATAGACAAACAACTCAAAAAATGAGCAAAGGACTTCAATAGACACTTCTCCAAAAAAAAGAAAAAGATACAAAAGGCCAACAAGCACATGAAAAGATGTTCAAAGTCATCAGTTACTAGGGAAATGTCAAACAAAGTCACAAAACATACCACTTTACTCTAAGATGGCTATAACCAAAACCAAAACCAAATACAGACGATCTTAGTGTGTTTAATAAAGTAATAAAAATACCTTAACCCTAACCCTAACCCTAAATACTGGGATTTGGGGGCAACAGACTGACAGTTTTGTTGTTTGCATAATTACAATCTGCATTGCACATAGAAAGGATATGGCCACCTTTTGTTAAATCTGCACTTTCTAAATATCAAAAAAAAAGGGGAAATGGGGTATAAATCAATTTTTGTATAACCTGTTTGAAACATGAGTTCTATTTGCTTAATATTACAGCTTTGCCCCTTTTTCTGTAGGTCTCTTGGGATCCTGTGTAGAAACTATTCTCATTAAACACCAAACAGTTAAGTCCATTCTCTGGTACCAGCTACAAATTTGGCTTCCTATTCTACTTAACAATCTAAATAAATGGAAATATTTCTAAAAAGGAAAAAACAATGTGATTACATTTACTCTTTTGCCTGGCTTTCGACTAACAGGCGAGATATCCCAGCACTGTGGTTGCGTTGAGAGATTGGCTCGTAGGTTGTAGAATTGCCTGCTTTCTTCTTGAACTGGGTAACATACAAGTCTCCTACAGGTCCTTATTGTCAAAAGAGGAATACTGATCTTACATAAACCACAGACGGCTGTCATGGTACCTCTAGCTGGGGAAAAGTTAGGCTCTCATTATAGGAGGTGGAGGAATCAGGCTGCCATATACTTTTGCCTGGTTCCTAAGCCTTTCCATTCCACCATGCTACAGTCCAAACTTCTCAGCCAGATGGTCAAAGCTCTTCACAATATGACACCACCTGTTTAAACACCTATTTCCAAACTTCATAACTTCAGTTTCCCACTGTAGTCAGGCTGATCTTCCTTTTAGCTTACAAACACGGCTTTTCATTCCTAACTTCAAGTCTTAGGTTATTTCCCCCTCCTTACTCTTACCACCTACTTTCCTGTCTCAGCACATACAATCCTTCACCATCTTCGGAATGCAATTCGGTCCCCATGTCATTCATGAAAAATTCTGGAATCACTCCAGCTCCTGCGTAATTGACGTTCATTAAAAATAAACAAATAAATAAAAATCACTTTGAGACTAATTATTTGTATAACTAATCTGGGTCCTTCACCGTTGTTGGACACAATGGTTTGGTTTAGTCAATTTCTATTTCACCCTCTTTCTATAGCAAAGTTTCTATAACCTCAGCACTATTGACATTTGGGGCCAGATAATTCTTTGTCATGAGGGGCTGTCTTGTGTATTGCAGAACGTTTAATGACATCCCTAGCTTCTACCCACTAGATGCTAGTAGCACTCACCCTTCAGCTGTGACAACCAACAAGGTCTCTGACATTGCCAAGTGTCTCCGGGGCAGGGGAGGGAGAGCAAAGTCACCCCCACTCGAGAACCCCTCCTAGGGTACCTCCCTGAAGCTCAGAGGCAAGAAAGCTGAAAACCACATTTCTCAGACTCCGTTGCATCTAGGATTCTGGACAGGAAATAGGTTCTGACGAGCAGAACTTGTGCTAGATTTGAAAGGATACAGTGAGGTGGGGACCATCTTTCTCTACCTTCGGCTGTTTTCAAATGGCAGAAAGGGTTGTGAGGATGCAAAATATCTCTGCAGCGATATTCCATGTCCGCTCTCCTGGGGGTTGAGAAAGTGCTGTGTGTATGTGTAGTGGCTGTGGGGTGGGATGAGGGATGGCTGGTCTCAGGGTTCCAGATCCCACTCAGTTTCTGAGTGTCAAGAGACAATTTCCCTAATTGCCCAGTGCTGGCTACTTGCAGATTCCAACTTCCTGATTCCTGAATAGCAGTTGTCAAAGTGAGGTCTTGAACTCAACAGAGCCTCTGGTGCCTAGCTCCCTGGTGGTCAGTTCTATAATGTTAGAGTCAGTCCCAAGGGCCATTGAAAGTGAACTGAAACCTTCCACAATTTTTTTTTTTTTGGCGGTACACGGGCCTCTCACTGTTGCAGCCTCTCCCGTTGTGGAGCACAGGCTCCGGATGCACAGGCTCAGCGGCCATGGCTCACGGGCCCAGCCGCTCCGCGGCACGTGGGATCCTCCCAGACCGGGGCACGAACCCGTGTCCCCTGCATCGGCAGGCGGACTCTCAACCACTGCGCCACCAGGGAAGCCCCCTTCCACAATTTTTTATGCACCTAGTTCACGTCATCTGTCTTTCTTTTTCTGAATAAAATAAGTAGTTTCTCTTTCCTGCACTGAACCCATATAATGCCTTACCTATGATTATTTTATTCTTTCACGAACTTCCTTTCTTTCTGAGTAGTTAAGCTTTTTACAGGAAGGAATCACACTTCTTTCTCTTATCTGCCGCCCATAATTGTCATCCAGTGCTTTGCTCAGAGTGGGAACAGGAAAGCAATTCAATTCATTTGTGTATGGCATTCAACTGAAAAGCTGCTCAATGAATAAAATCCTGGAAGAAGGGATGAAAAAAAAAAGGACACCCCCCATCCCAGTTTTCCCTCCTCCTCAGTGTGTTATAGCACCTGGATGTGCTCATCTGAACCAGGAGAGAAAAACTGCTTCTAGTGGGAAACTGTTGTGAGACTTTCTTACTAATGGGCTTGATTATATGCTCCATTCCAGGCAAAGGGCCATACAGAGTATCCAGAACACACACTCTCCCTAGAATCATATCAATCAGGCATTTGGCTCTAAATATCTATTCGCTGATGACTCCCAGGTTTACGTCCCCAGGCCTGGCCATTCTCCTGGACCCCAAACTTGTATATGTAAATGTTGATTTGACATCTCCACTTGGATATCTGATAGTCATATTAAATGTAACATGTGCAAAACCAAACTCTTCTTCTAGCCCAGTCTGCTTCTTTCACTGTCTCTTGCTTCTTCGTTTGTAAATGCCAACATTATCCACTCATGTCAAAAATGACTAGAAATAATGACTAATTTCTCCCTTTCCCTCAACCTCCGCTGCCAGACTATCAGCAATCCTGTGTTTTAACTCAAAAATCGATCTAGGGCTTCCCTGGTGGCGCAGTGGTAGAGAGTCCGCCTGCTGATGCAGGGGACGCGGGTTCGTGCCCCGGTTCGCGCCCCGGAAGATCCCACATGCCGCGGAGTGGCTGGGTCCATAAGCCATGGCCGCTGAGCCTGCACGTCTGGAGCCCGTGCTCCGCAACGGGAGAGGCCACAACAGTGAGAGGCCCACGTACCACCAAAAAAAAAAAAAAAAAAAAAAAAAAAAAAATCGATCTAAAATCCATCCATGTCACTCCATCTCTGGTGCTATCACCTTGGTTCAAGCCACCATCACCTCACTGGTTTCAATGTTTTCTCTCTTTCTCCCACATTTTAAAACAAAACTTGGATCATGTCTCTACTCTGTTTAGATCTGGTCTGTAGCTTTTCATCAGAATAACGTCAACACCCTTTAATCCACTGAACACAGCTTTACATGGTGTAGCCAGTGCTCAGCTCTCCAAATGCATCCTGTCCCATTCTCCCCTTACTCTTCATGCTGCAGCCCTAGGTCTTTTTTGTGTTCCCTGATCTCCCAAGCTCCTTACTACCTCAGGGGCTTTGCACTCGCTTATCTTATCCCTTCTCTGGCTCTTTGCATGTCTAGTTCTTTTTCTCTTTCAGATCTTGGCTCACATGTCATCTTTCCGATATGTTTTGCTTGATCAGCCCATGGTAAGTAAACCCCACCCTCGAAGTCATTCCTATCCTATCACCCTGGTAATTTCCCTTAGCCGTCATCAGCATCAAAACTACCTTGCCTACTCATCTGTTCTTTTGTTTATTGCCTGTGTCCCCCCCCACCCCGCCCACTAGAGGACTAGAACTCTCATTAGGGCAGGACCATGTTTTGTCTCACTGCTGCATCTCGGCACCTGAAACAGGGCTCAGCACATTGCAGGCCCTCAGGAAATAGTTGTTGAATGAAGAGTTGAATATGTTCTTATCCAGGTTATTTCATTGTGGCAAAATACATATAACATAAAATTTACCATCTTAACCATTTTTAAGTGTTCCGCTTAATGGCATTAAGTACATTCACAGTGTTGTGCAGTCATCACCACCATCCACCTGCAGAACTCTTTTCATTTTGCAAAATGGAAACTCTGTATCCATGAAACAATAGCTTCCTGTTCTTCCCTCCCTCCAACCCCTGGCAACCACCATTCTACTTTCTTTCTCTATGAATTTGACTACTCTAGGTACCTTATATAACTAGAATCATACAGTATTTGTCTTTTTGTGACTGGTTTCGTTCACTTAGCACAATGTTCTCAAGGATCATCTACGTTGTAGCATGTGTCAGAATTTCCTTCGTTTTAAAGGCTGAATAATGTTCCAATGTATGTATAGACCACATTTTGTTTATCCATTCATCTTTCTATGGATACGTGGGTTGCTTCCACCTTTTGGCTATTATGAATAATGCTGTTATGAACATGCGTGTGCAAATATCTCTTTGAAACCCTGCTTTCAATTCTTTTGGGTATATATATATCCAGAAACATAATTGCTGGATCATATGATAATTCTACTTTTAATTTTTTGAGGAACTGCCATACTGTTTTCCATAGAAGCTGCATCATTTTACATCCCCACCAACAGTGCACCAGGGTTCCAATTTCTCCACATTCTTGCCAACACTTGTTATTTTCAGTTGTGTTCTGTTTTTTATAGTAGCAACCCTAATGGATGTGAGGCGGTATCTCATTATAGTTTTGATTTACATTTCCCTGATGATTAGTGATGTTGAACACCTACTCACATGCTTTTTGGCCACTTGTATATCTTCTTTAGAGTAATGTCTGTTCAAGTCTTCTGCCCATTTTAAAATCAGGTTTGTTGTTGTAGGAGTTCTTTTTGTATTACAGATACTAAACCTTTACCCAATATATGGTTTGCAAATATTTTCTCTCATCCTGTGGATTTCCTTTTCATTCAGTGGATTATATCCCTTGATGCACAGAGTTTTAAATTTTGGTGTAGTCAGTGAGATCAGCTCGGTGCTTTGTGACCACCTAGAGGGGTGGGATAGGGAGGATAGAAGGGAGACGCAAGAGGGAGGAGATATGGGGATATATGTATATGTATATCTGATTCACTTTGTTATAAAGCAGAAACTAACACACCATTGTAAAGCAATTATACTCCAATAAAGATGTTAAAAAATTTTTAAAAATGAAATTAAAGAAGGTTTCATGTCTGTACACTGGAGTTTTTATGGTTATGAAATTTGTACCCACCATATGAGAACTGTAATTGCAATGCAAGGCAGTATGTGATATATGCTGTATCAATTGTAGAAGCAAAGTGTTTTATGATTTCAAAGAAAGGAGAAAGCATACCTACTGGAGTTAAAAAAAATTTTTTTTGGTGTAGTCCAATTTATCTTTTTTTTTTTTCTTTTGTTGCCTGAGCTTTTGGTGTCATATCCGAGAAATCATTGCTAAATCCAATGTCATAAAGGTTTCCCCCTATATTATCTTCTAAGAGCTTTACAGTTTTTGTTCTTGTGCTTAGATCTTTGATCTATTTTGAATTAATTTTGGCATATAATGTAAGATAAGGATCCAACTTCATTCTTTAGCATGTAGATATCTAGTTTTCCCAGCACCATTTTTTGGAATAGACTGTCCTTTGGCCAATGAATGGTCTTGACATTTACAAAAAAACATTTGTCCATGTATTTGAGAGTTTATTCTGGGCTTTCTATTCTATTTCATTGGTCTATATGTCTGTCTTTATGCCAGTACAACACTGTTTTGATTACTGTGACTTTGTAGTAAGTTTGGAATCAGGAAGTGTGAGATCTCCAACACGGTCCTTTTTCAAGATTGTTTTGGCTATTCAGGGTCCCTTGAGATTCCATTTGTATTTTAGAATGGATTTTTCTATTTCTGCAACAACAACAGAAAAGTCATTGGGATTTCGATAGGAATTGCATTGAAACTGTAGACCACTTTGGGTGGTATTGACTTCTTAACAGTACTAAGTCTGCTGTTGAATCCTGTTTCATAGTATCTTGTTAAGAATTTTTTCATCAATATTCATCAGGGTCTGTGGTTTTCTTTTCTTGTAGTGTCTTTGTCTGGCTCTAGTATTAGGGTGATGCTTGTCCTCCTAAAATGAGCTTGGGAGTGTTTCCTCCTCTTCAATTTTTAGAAGAGTCTGAGGAGGCTTGATGTCATTCTTCTTCAAATGTTTGGCAGAATTTGCCAGAGAAGCCATCTGGTCTGGGCTTTTCTTTACTGGGAGGCTTTTTATTACCGATTAAATCTCCTTACTAGTTATAGGTCTGTTCAGATTTTCTATTTCTTCATGATTGAGTCTTGATAGGTTGTGTTTCTAGGAATTTGTCTATTTCATCCAGGTTATTCAAGTTCTTGGACTACAGTTGGTCACAGCACTCTCTTACAATCCTTTTTACTTCTGCAAAATTGGTAGTCATGATCTCGCTTTCATTTCTGATTTTAGTTACTGATTTAGTACTCTCTCTTTTTTCTCTTAGTCAATCTAGCTAAAAGTTTGCCAATATTGTTGATCTTTTCAAAGAACCGAAAAGACTGGTTCTTGGTTTTGTTCTTATCTATTTTGTTTAGAACTTTAAAGGGAGGGGGAATGAAAAGAAAATAAGTACCTTTAAGATAATTATAAACTTGACTGGAAAGGAAAGGAGAGATTGTTGAACTGAAAATGACATCATCACCACTTAGGTATGAAATTGGAAAAATTTTTTTGGCATTCTTCATTCCAGACACAGCCAAGCATGGAAAAGAGGGGCTTTATTGTGTGCTCCATGCAAAACAGATAATTTTTTAAGCTTATATTTACATATATGCTTACTATGTGCCAGACACTATTATAAGCACTTTACATGTATTAACTCATTTAGTCCTCTTAGTAACCCAGTGAGGTAGGTATTATTATTAGTCCCATTTTACAGACGAGTTGACTGAGGGAGAGAGTTTAAGTCATGACTAGTAAGTGTCAGAACTGTGATTCCCACTTAGGGACTCTAGCTTCAGAAATGCTATACTACTAATAAGCACATCCTTTTGATGATTGAAATAGACACATAAATCGGTCTTTCCTTTAAAGTTTGCCAGTAGGTAAACTGGCAAATGAATGCTATTTAGAAGCTACCAATGAGATGGCCTTGAGATATGCTATCCCAGCCCAAAAAGCTTGTTCTTAGGGCTTTGGGATCCAGGTCTTCCCTATTCCAAGCTTTCTTCCCAGTGTCCGGACATCCACTTGAATCTCTGTGATGAACATATTACTTGCCAAGCTTTACCATCACTCTGACTCAAACAGTGTCAGAATCATGGTCTGAAATGCCAAGGTGACACCGTGCTGGGCACTTGGGCATGCGTGATCAGTGTTACGATAGGCACCCACACTTTGGCCCCTCCCCTCCCCTGTGGCATCTGTCCCATTTTCAGACCTACTGTGCTTCCTTTATGTTGTTGCTTTGGGCTCATCAAGTTTCTCATATAAATCCTGACTGCTGTCTTCACTTCAAGGCTGAGCAATCTGATAGGGCCTATTTTAAAAGGTCATTCTTGTTATTCGTAGAGAACAACAGCAACCAGAGCAAAACAGAGTCGGAACGTCAGTGCCCTGGTCAGAACCTTCCTGGGAACTGGGGGAGAGGAAGGCGGATGGAAACCTACCTTGACACAACGCAGTACCACGGCCCTGACGCAATAATCTGTAAGTACATATATGCACATATGCGCAGTAGTCACGGATTTCTTCTCTCTCCTGCTGGAACACCGAGTCAGGAAAAATATTCAGAGCCTGAGCCGGGACGTTGCTAGTGAAGCAGAGATTTCAGGTGAGAAGTAAATGTGCAGAGCGGATGCAGTGACCTTTCTTATTTGCAGTGTTTTCATTCTGCAGCTTGCACGGCAGGGACCCTGACATCAGAGGCTCTGATGGCCCGAGGCTGTGTTGGAGAGGAAATAAATGAGCCTGCCCTACTTCCACAGGCGCTGGTAATGTGTGCGGCAGGGAACCTGGGCCGGGCGAGATGTGTGTAGCCGAGCGACCTCTAGTGCCTGAAAGCGGGAGCTGCATCGCCTGCTCCAGTGGGCGGAGGGAGGCCGAGGGGATCCTGAGTTTGAAAGCACAGGGTTTGTTGGGAAGATCCTGTTTGTCCAGCGCCGTCCAGGGTGTTAGGGAGGATTCAAAGGAATTACAAGCAGGCAAACTTAAGGAGCTTATCCTCTGGCTTGGGGAAATCAAAAGAGCATATGGTTTCTGTATTGACATGAGGCCACAGGAGGAGTTTCTGAGAAGGGAGAGAACACCATGGATGAGTAATCCCGGCAACTGAACCTGGAAGGGCGAATGGACTTAAGATGAAAAGAGGGAGGGCAACCCGGGGATGGGAGAAAACAAGCCGGCAGGAAGAAAAACCTTGACCACGTAGAGCAGAGATTTCTAATGAAAATATCTGATAGTCTGTGGTATTGGGGTGATTGACAGCGAAGCCCAAGAATGGAGGATCCAGCCCCTCTGGGCTCTCCAGAGGACCCTGCTCAGGTCTCCGCTACGGAAAACCTCCTCGCCACCCAGCCTGCCCAGCTCTTGC
This sequence comes from Stenella coeruleoalba, assembly GCF_951394435.1. Classification (NCBI taxonomy): domain Eukaryota; kingdom Metazoa; phylum Chordata; class Mammalia; order Artiodactyla; family Delphinidae; genus Stenella; species Stenella coeruleoalba. The sequence continues at coordinate 13,102,471 of NC_137156.1, forward strand.
AGTCAGAAGGGAGCCCAGCAATCGCTCTTTCTGTCCCAATGTATGGGGAATGATGATGGACGTTTGACAACATGATCATGGGCTGCAAACTCAAATAGTACCGGGCCAAAGAGTTAATGTGAAGGCCTGAAACAGATGGGGTGGAGGATTCTGGCACTTCAGCGATGTCCGCTTTCGTTTTACATTTTGCAGAGACATTTAGCCAGCCTAGAGTCCTCAATGCAGCAGGAAGTAGTGGAGGCTTCTTCAAGGGGCAGCGGTGATTCAGCCCCGGCCAACTGCTAGGGTCAGGAATGCAGGTCTGAGTGCCAAGTATTCCACGCCTGCACAGGAAACACATTATCTAAAATTTTAGGTGACGCCTCTCCATGTTTAAGTGATGGGTCTTTTTATTTTTTAATTTAATTTTTATTTGATATTGGAGTATAGTTGATTTACAATGTTGTGTTAGTTTCAGGTGTACAGCAAAGTGATTCAGTTATAGGTATACATATATCCATTCTTTTTCAGATTCTTTTCCCATATAGGTTATTACAGAATATTGAGTAGAAAACATTGTGCGGATCAAACAATGCATGCTGTCCCTTTACGAATCGGGGTTCAGTTTAATCACATTTATTATGAAAAATGTTTCAAGATGCTGAATTAAATAGACAAGTTTTACTATAAATCTTATGACTTGGGGGAAAGGTACTGACTTTGGGGGCTGCCTTAATTTCTTTTTGGTGAGAGTGGGAAGTGTTTTTTCTCTGATCGTGGCCTTGAAAAGAGCTTGGGCTAAGTTCCTGAAGCCCTTTGCTCCTGTCTCTCTGCCCCTCACTTGCAAGTCCGGTCACCTTCCTGAGCCACCGTTTTCTTTTTTTTAAAACTGATGTATAATTGACATATAACATTATACATATTAATTTCAGGTGTACAACATAATGATTAGATATTTGTTTGTAGTGCAAAATGATCACCACAGTAAGTCTAATTAACATTCCTTACCACACATAGTTACAATTTTTGTTTCTTGTGATGAGAACTTTTAAGATTTACTTCCTCAGAAGCTTTCAAAGATACAGTGCAGCATCATTAACTATGGTCACCCTGCTGTACATTACATCGTCACGCCTTATTTATTTTGTAACTGAAAGTTTGTATGTTTTGACCACCTTCATCCATTTTGCCCACCCCTAACCCCCATCTCTGGCAATCACTAATCTGTTCTCTGTATCTGTGAACTCAAGTTTTGGGATTTCTTTTAGACTCCACATATAAATGAGATCATACGATATTTGAGCCCCTGTTTTCTCATTAGTAAAATTGGCAATCTAATTAGAGGTCATTTTAGCACAACAATCTATGATTCCTAAGGCACCATCTAGATCTAAAATTCTGTGATTCTTGCTCCAGTCTGAAAGAGGGTGTGTTTTCCAGCTGACCTCACCTTACAGAAGGCTCAGAGAGAGTTTCATTTTGTGTGCTGGATTTCTGTCATCCTTCAAGGGAGGCAGTGCAGAGTGGCAAAATCACTGTCAACCTTGGCCACACATTAGAATGAACTGGAGGGTTTGGCAACAAACCCAATGCCAAGCCCCATTCGGAACCACACAGGCAAACTGAAGGGACTCTGGGGATGGGTTCCAGGCATGGGGATGTTGTGATGGCTCCTCAGGTGATTTGAATGTGCAGCCAAGATTCAGAGGCACAGGCATAGGCAGAAGTAGACTTTCAACCCAGCATCTGGAATCTGACAAACCTGGGCAGTGGCAAGCCACATTTGCAGCCTGAGGCAAAAGGAAAAAATTTGACCTCTGTACACACTTATCAAAACACCCTCCCCTAGTTCAAACAAAATGCGAAAAGTTTATAAAATCTCTACAATTAGAAATCAAGACTGTATATAAAGTCTGTGTTGTCCAATCTGTTCTTGAACTATGGTCAACCTTGGCCATCAACGCATTGGGGACGCAAGGTCCTGCAGTGCTGGGAACCATGAGTTGACTGGAAACAACCGTTCCTGCTGCACAATAATGCAGGGTCGTAAAACAAATCAACAGTCTGTCTTTATTTAAAATTACAGGGACCTCCCTGGTGGTCCAGTGGTTGAGAATCTGCCTTCCAATGAAGGGGACGCTGGTTCGATCCCTGGTCGGGGAACTAAGATCCCACATGCCATGGGGCAAGTAAGCCTGCGCACCACAACTAGAGAGAAGCCCGCGCACCACAACAAAGAGCCCACGCACTGCAATAAAAGATCCCATGTGCCACAACTAAGACCCAACACGGCCAAGGAAATAAATAAATAATAAAAATAAAATTATGAGAATTTGTTCATTATGGATATTTTTGCATTTACTTAGACTTTTAAAAAATATTGAATTTAAATATGATTTACCTTGATTACTGAGTTTTTTGCAGCCCCCCCCCCCCCCCCCCCACAGTGTGCACCTGAGGAGAGTGCTTCACTCATCCCATCCTAATCCCAATTCTGAACCTGGGTGTAAATCCTGCTTCTGCTTGGGTAAGTTACTTAACCAATCTAAGCCTCACTTACTTGTGTGTAAGATGTCGTTTATGCCAGCCCCTCCTTTACAGTGCTGTGAAGTTTAAATGAGGTGACGTGGTGAAGTGCCCAGCCCAAAGTGGGAAGCCTCTACTATGCCCTAATGTGGGTTGGCTAATATCATGTACAAAGGTTGCACAATACCATGGTTCTAATTTGCTTATTCCAAGAAAGTTGGCTTACCTGGGGTTTGCCGGTTCTTGGGTATAGGACTGGGGTTGTCTCAACATTGCAAACTGTCTCCAACCAAGTAATTCTAGATGAAAGGTGTTCAAGCTCTTCCATAAAATCCTAGGGATCCCCAAATAACCAGATGTTATTGACAGCTGAACACTGACTCTATAAATTGCCTGATAGGCATAATTATTTTAATCTATTTTATATTTTTGGATCTGTGCAAATTTTATTTTAATCAATTTAAAGAAAGAGTTTGTAGATTTAAAATAAGTTTGAGAATTATGCTTCTAGATCTTAGTTCTCAAAGTTTAATGTCCATAAGAGTCAGCTGGGCATCTTGTTCAAGTTCTCAAAGTTTAATGTCCATAGCAGTCAGCTGGGCGTCTTGTTCAAATTCACGTTCTGATTCAGCAGGTGTAACTGCTGAGGTTCTGCATTTGTAACAAGCTCCCAAGTGGGAGCGGCTACATAATTCGTGGGGCTTGGTGGGAATGAAAATTCAGGATGTCTTGTTCAAAAATTAACGATTTCAAAATGGCGACAACAAAGTATAAAACCACATGCAGATTCTTAAGCACGAGTCCCTGGGCTACTCCACAGGCCACACGCCCATGAAGGCAACCCTGCTCCCAGGTGACACCAGTGCTGTTGGCCCATGGCCATACTTTGAGTAGCAAAGGTCTAATCAGCGGTGTCCAGTAGAACTCCCTGTGATAATGGAAATGTTCTATATGTGTGCTATTCAATACAGCAGCCACTTAGCCACATGGGGTTGTTGAGCACTTGGAATGTGGCTAGAGTGACTAAAACCGGTTTTATTGAATTTTAATTAAATTTAAATAGCCCCATGTGTCTGGTGGCTGCTGCACTGGACAGCACAATTTGGTTGTCAGCTTTCTCCAGCAGGAAATGTCCTATTCATAAGCACATTTTCAGTCTTCAGGTTGCCTAAAGAACGTTATAGTCAAGGGAAGTCAGACCAGATCTTTTTCTTTACGTTTTAATAGATTTATTATTATTATTACTTAATCTGACAGGGAATGCTGCTCCAAATAGTCTCATGGAAAAGACCTGGCCTTTTGGCCTGGGAAATAATCATTTTTTTACATTAAAAATTTTTTTGTACTTACTGTGGAAAAATATTGGCAATTCAGATGTTAAAAGTTTCTTGTCTCCCGTCGTAGGACGTGATTGACAGCCTTTAAGTGCTTGTCTGCGTCTTTTAAAATGAAAGTGACTGACACTCTTCAAGAAGAGCACACTTTCCTGCAGCCTGGAAATGTGACTTGATCGCCCTGATGTGAAGATGGTTTTCAGGTGTCTGAGCAGCTCCTCAGGCTTTTTTGCGGTACGCGGGCCTCTCACTATTGTGGCCTCTCCCGTTGCGGAGCACAGGCTCCGGACGCGCAGGCTCAGTGGCCATGGCTCGCGGGCCCAGGCGCTCCGCGGCATGTGAGAGCTTCCCGGACCGGGTCACGAACCCGTGTCCCCTGCATCGGCAGGCGGACTCTCAACCACTGCGCCACCAGGGAAGCCCCTCCTCAGGCTTTTAACCCTCTGTGGTCAGACATCTTGTTTCCGGTCATTGGACTGAGCCTGTGCAGGGAAGACAGACAGAACTCGCGGGAGTGCCACCAGGCTTGCTATTATGAACCAAAGAGGCACTTCAATTCTGAAGGGCTTTTTTTTTTAGTTTGGTCTGTGTGAAATCTTCAAGTTGCTAAATTGCTAATCTCCAGAGAGGTTTTCTGGTTTCCAAACTCTGCTCAAGACTTTAAGCTTTCTTTTTGAAACAGGATGAATTGGGCACTCAATGAGAGACAGAGAGATTTAAAATCTAACTTCTTGAGTCAAAGAAATGGAAGTAAGAAGATGCCACGAGAAGTTTGGGAGACCAGGAAGGAAGGAAGGAATGTGAGAAGGGGCTCATTTAAGAATAACAGCCAGAAACCAAAGCTCCATCCAACAGGAATTTATAAGTATCAGGAAAAAACAGCCCTTGGTTTCTGTGACTGCTTTTTCTTTGGATCTTAGTTGGTTCTTGACATCAAAGCACAAAGCACAGGAGGGATTAAACATTCTCCAAATGGGTCACTGCTTGGCAGCCCCGAGATACACTATTTAGAAACCTAACATCTGGAAACAGACCCAGGAATCTATAAGAAGTTAGTAAATGATAGAGTGACAGTAGAGGAAAAGGTAGTGTTATCCAAAAGTGTTAAGTCAACTGGCCAAATATTTGGGGAAAATAAATATTGCTCAATACTTATACTCTACAACAAAACAAATCCCATATGGATTAAATATTTATATGCTAAAAATAAACAAACCCCCAAACTATAAAAGTGCTGGTGGAAGAGTGGAATTTCGGGGTCAGGGGTGTGTGTGTACTTAATTTGACCACAGTTTACTCTCCCACTGGCAGTGCAAGGGTTCTATGTCTGCAAATCCACACCAATACCTGATATTATCTAGTTTCTAGTTTTTGCCATTTAATAAGGCATAAGTTTATTTCAAAATGCATTTCTTATATTATTAATGAATTTGAACATCTCTTCAAATTCTTTTTAGTTTTTTGGATTTCCATTTTCATAAAATGCCTGCTTATACCCTTTGCCCAATTTCTACTGGGGTTTCTGTAGTTTTCTTCCTGATTTGAGAAGTTTCCTTGTGTATTCTAGATATTAATCCCTTGTTAATTTGCACATTGCAAATACCATTTTCCTCTTTGTCACTCTAAAAAGACCAATGTTAGTAATGTTAGTCTTTGCTGAACAGAAGTCCTTCATTTTGATGCAACAAAATCTGTCTCACAGGATCCATAAGTGGATGCAGGATTGTTTGTGATGGGAAGTTGGAGGCAGTTGGAATGCCCATTGCTGGGAGAGCAGATTGGTGAAATGTTAGAGGCACACCAAGGAGGGCTGACTAGAAGTTAGAAGCAAGGCATCAAATGCACACAGAACATCAAGCATGGATCTTAAAAATGCAATGCTGAGTGAAACAAGTAAGAAGCCTAATGAGAATATATAACACAATATCATTTATGTATGTCAATTAAAATGCATCAACATCATACAATATGTATTTAGCAAAAACATATGCAAATGAAAAAGATACATATTCAACACCTTAGAATGGTTTTATGAAGGGGAGGACTGGAATAGGAAATGGGGATTACAGGGAATAAATAAATAAGAGAGGAGCCTAAGAAGGATCAATCACTGATAATATCTTAGGAAATGAATCAACTGCGCCTGAGTATTCCACACTCAACCACAGAAGAAAAAAGTACAGGTAAATATTTCTATCATGTGGAGGTAAGAAAAGACTTTCTCAGCATGATGCTAAAGACAAAAACTATAAAGGAAAAGGATGTTCAAGCTAATGAAATAAAATATTTTTGAATTATAGTAAATATACATAGCATAAAATGTACCATTTTAACCATTTTTAAGTGTGCAGTTTGGTAGTGTTAAGTACCTTCACATTGCTTCCCAACCAATCTCCAGAACTCTTTTCATCTGACAAAACTGAAACTCTGCACCCAGTAAACTAATCCCCATTTCCCCCTCCTCCCAACCCCTGGCAACCACTGTTTGATGTTCTGTCTCTGTTCATTTGACTCCTCTAGGTACCTCACACAAGTGGAATCATACAGTATTTGTCCTTTTGTAACTGGCTTATTTCCCTTAGCATAATGTCCTCAAGGTTCATCCATGTTGTAGCAAGTGTTAGATTTTCCTTCCTTTTTAAGACTGAATAATATTCCATTGTACAGCATTTGATTTATCCATTCATCTGCTGATGGGCAAGTGGGTTAGTCCCACATTTTGGCTATTGTGAATAATGCTGCTATAAACATGAATGTACAAATATCTCTTCAAGACCTTGCTTTCATTTTTTTTTGAATATATATCAAGTGGAATTGCTGAATCATATGGTCATTCTATTTTTTCAAAGTGGCTTTGAAGAGCCACTTACTCCTAATATGAAGGGTCTACATTCAGCCACAGAGTGGCCATGGAAAATTCCCATTATGTGGAGGTCAGCAGGGAGAGTCACACATCTCTAAGGGGACCCCTGACCCTCTGAAGATGGCAAAGGTTGCCTGAAACAAATATTACAATAAAAATGTATTATTAAAATTTTATAAGATGTAACAAGTATAATAGAAATTTACATAATTTAACTTTCCAGTGGTGTGATTTTGAAAGATTTTAGCAAATATACTTCTGAGGTTATTAAAGCTGCACTGAGACTTGTGGAAACCCTCGTGCGACAGGCAATGCTTCCTTTGTAGTTTCACTTTAGCTACTTGTGCACATGTGCAGGTGATATACTTTCCATCTCCTTTCAGAGCCTTTCTTCCTCTTTTTATGTGGTGCTCTGTATATGTAGAGCTGCTAATGTGAACTCACTCCCCGCTCCCCAAAGCCGTGCTGTGTCCAGGAAGTTACAAACTGGAAGTAGTTGCATTGAAGTGAAGGCATGGGGACAAGTTTTAAAATGGGGAAACTGGATTTCTTTGGCCTGGAGAGGAAGAAACTCAGTACAGGATAGTGGTCTTTAAATACCCGAGCTGCTCAAGAAGCAGAGATTACAAAAGACAGTGCTTTCTAGGAAAGAAAGCTGTCCATCAAAGAACTGGGCTCCCTTGAGAAGTAGTGAGTTCCCCATCCCTGGAAATGTTTCTCCTGTAGAGAACATTGCTCCAGGGGGCTGAACCAGATGAAGGTCCGATGAAACACTGGGGTTTTGTGACTGACTGAGCACACAACTGCCTTATGAAAAGATGAGAAGAAGACCTCAGTGGGAATTGTGTGTCTGAGGAGGAGGCTTTGTGGCACATGCCTGGCAGCACGTGGAGAACGAGATTGGGATATAAGCTTGATGTCCTTAGTGCCCTTTTTTCCAGTTAACTATCAGCCCCCACTGGGCCGCCCCACCCACTGTCTCCCAGTCTCTCTCCACCACCTAAACCTCCTTCCTCTTTGCCTACTCAACCCTAACCATTTTCTGAAGCCTCTCTTCCTCCACAGAACCTTCTATTAAAACTTCCTCCTACTCACTGCCGCATTTAATGGAGATGTGATTCAAAGTTACTGATAGAGATCATGGGGCTCTACCCACCTGCCCACTCACCACAGAGCAGTAAGACGTCAAAGTTAAGAGAATGGCCTTTGCAGTCACACCAACGTTAGAATTTGAGTCTTACCAAAACTACCTATTACTTCCCACCCCTCAGCTTCGGTTTCCTCATCCGTCAGTTGGGGAAGATGATGCAAATGACAGCTCATGTTTGCACCAGGTGCTAACTAAATGCGTCATACACACAACCTCTCCTGAGAGGTACGTACTCTTCGTTCTCTGCACTTGACCACCCATAGGATTGCAGTGAGGCACGGAAGCGCTTCACCCAACCTTGCCCCACCCCCACTCCCAGTGCACACTTGGTGCTGCATAAATGCTGCCTGTTATTGTGATAAGTCAGGTCGTGGGATCTGGTGCTATAGCAATGGTAGACGTAACTCCACTCTTTTCTCCCCACGGATCATGACAACCTTGAGAACAGCTGGTCTCTACAGCAGTTTGGCATTTATTCATCTTGGACTGTTACTGGGTTGCTCACGAATCTATTTGTGTCTTGTCTCTGGAGGATAAGAACTATTGGTGACACTCAGGACATCTCCCCCAGAGAGTGATGAGCCTCTCAAGCCCACGGGGTCGTGGTGGCTGGAGAATGCGTGTTGGATTAGGTGGATCCCAGCTGGGCAGTTCCTCTAAGGCTGGGGAACGGCGCTTTCCCAGATGCCAGACAGATGCCTTGCAGAGAAATGACAGGCTGTGGGTGGGACCTCAGATAATGGAGAACTCTGGGGCCTCACAGCCACCAAGCTTGCCTTGGCAACAGCTCTTTTCCCTGTTCTCGTTTGAAAGGGAATTATGTGACTGCTGGCACTAGGCAATTATCATTTGTGAACATTTTTTCTCTTGTGTCATGTCAGAGAAAGGCACACACAAACCTTGCCTGTGAATAGTACATTCAGGAATTATAGGCATAAGCCAATCTAGTTTTAAAAATGATGTTGCCATCTAAATTCTATTAAGCCTACAATGCAATCTCCCTTAGACCAAAATATTCTCTTTTCACTTTCTTTTTCTCCAATTTAATTTGATTTTTGCTCTCTTCAGAGGATACACAGAAATCGGGTTAGGGCTTCGTCGATTCAGTATTGCCCGTAGAGAGCTTCTTCCCTTTCTATTTCAGCCCATTCTCTACTTCTTCCTTAATCCACTTTCTGCCCAGCGAATATCCCAAGAAGAACTGGACAGAGATAAATCATTTTGCCTTGGAAATTTATCAGGTTGAAAAAAAATAAACAATCTGCTGCCCTCCGAAACTCAGAAAATCACGTTAGCCTCAGGTACCAAGTCTGTTTATTTTCCTTTATCCTAAGGGATAGATTTCATTATGAAAGCTGGGCCCAACTGAATGTCCAAAGCAGTCCCTCATACCCAGGGAGTGCCAGAAATAATAAATGAATGTGTTTGCTATTGAAATGGTCCAATCGCGAATTCAGAAGGGATTATATTTGGTTTTTTGGAGGGGTTGAATCATATAGGTTTTAAATAATAATTCTGCAAGTTCAGCTCTTTTTGAGGGCATGCAGAATCACTTGAATCACAGGAATCACAACTCCTGAAAACCCAGAGAGTAATTGTTATAACAAGACTGAAGCAATATTGCTTTTTATGCAGCTTAAGGTGTAAGCAAATATTTCCTCTTAACACATTTCTAATGTTTGGTACAGTAACGTTCATCAGATTTGACGAAAAGAGACATACCTTTTTAAAAATCCAGGCTTCTCTCATTCCTTCCCTTTCTGTATCCAAGAAAATGAAGAAGAAAATACATAAATTAGAATAAGGCAAGTAATGGAGTCTAAGTGGCGTGTTTCTTTCTTTCTTATAAATTTTAGTTACGTGTTGACTTGTAAAGAAGGAAAAGGACTCTCTGTCTACAAGATCTGGTAAAAAGTGCCTTTCTGTTCTGTAGGAAAGGAAAATGACGGAGTAATAACAATATGATAATATTTCCATCCTGGCAGGCAAAGCAACCTCATGGATGTTTAGTGCAGCTAAGGAGAGCGCTATGATCTAGAATCATTTGAAGGCGCATCTCTGACAATTGGGAAGCCCCAGTGAAACTCCACATAAAAACTCAGACACCCTGGCCTGTGCACTACCTCCCATATTCTGGTCAGCTTTGCTACCACCCTTGGTCTGGCTTCACACACTGGCATTCTAGCCCCCTGGGATCCTGCCACCCTTTGACATGATGGACTTGATGTTGCAATGACCTTAAAAGACATCTTTCTGGTAACAAGACTACTAGGTTACAGACATCCTTGGTTACAGCCCAAGCAATGTGGCTTGGAACATTCTCCAACCAGGAAGGCTGGGCATGAATCAGTGGGCATTTCTCATAGTCAAAAGTAGAGTCCATGTTCTTCCAAAGAAGAATACAAGTCATTCAATCTACAGGGGCAAGAAAGAATATATAAAGGCCCATGAGCAAAATCTTGATCTCTTTGTCAAACTTAAAATTAGATTCATCAGCAGGGGGACCTTCAAGATGGTAGAGGAGTCATACATGAAGATCACCTTTCTCCCCACAAATACATAAAAAATACATCTACATGTGGAACAACTCCTACAGAACACCTACTGAACGCTGGCAGAAGACCTGAGACCTCCCAAAAGGCAAGAAAATCCCCACATACCTGGATAGGGCAAAAGAAAAAAGAAAAAACAGAGACAAAAGAATAAGGATGGGACCTGCACCTCTGGGAGGGAGCTGTGAAGGATTCCACACACTAGGAAGCCCCTTCACTAGCAGAGACGGGGGATGGCCCAGGGGGAAGCTTCAGAGCCACAGAGGAGAGCGCAGCAACAGGGGTGCGGAGGGCAAAGCGGAGAGATTCCCGCACAGAGGATCGGTGCCCACCGGCACTCACCAGCCTGAGAGGCTTGTCTGCTCACACGCCGGGGTGGGTGGGGCCTGAGAACTGAGGCTCGGGCTTCGGAGGTCAGATCCTAGGGAGAGGACTGGGGTTGGCTGCATGAACACAGCCTGAAGGGGCCAGTGCACCACAGCTAGCCGGGAGGGAGTCCGGGAAAATCTCTGGATCTGCCAGAGGCAAGAGACCATTGTTTATGGTTGCACAAAGAGAGGGGATTCAGAGCACCACCTAACCGAGCTCAAGAGACAGGCACAAGCTGTGGCTATCAGCGCAGATCCCAGAGACAGGCACGAGATGCTAAGGCTGCTGCTGCAGCCACCAAGAAGCCTGTGTGCGAGCACAGGTCACTATCCACACCCCCGCTCCTGGGAGCCTGGGCAGCCTGCCACTGCCAGGGTCCCATGATCCAGGGACAACTTCCCCAGGAGAACACACGGCACGCCTCAGGCTGTTGCAACATCACTCTGGCCTCTGCCACTGCAGGATCGCCCCGCATTCCGTACCCCTCCTTCCCCCCAGCCTGAGTGAGCTAGAGCCCCCTAATCAGCAGCTGCTCTAACTCCATCCTCTCTGGGCAGGGAACAGATGCCCTCAGGCAACCTACACGCAGAGGCGGGGCAAACTCCAAAGCTGAACCCCAGGAGCTGTGCGAACAAAGAAGAGAAAGGGGAATTTCTTCGTGCAGCCTCAGGAGCAGCAGATTAAATCCCCACAATCAACTTGATGTACCCTGCATCTGTGGAACACCTGAATAGACAACGAGTCATCCCAAAATTGTGGCGGTATACTTTGGGAGCAACTGTAGGCTTGGGGTCTGCTGTCTGCGACAGATTTGTTTCTGATTTTTATGTTTATCTTAGTGTAGTTTTTAGCGTGTGTTATCATTGGTGGATTACTTTATTGGTTTGGTTGTTCTCTTCTTTTTTTTTTTTTTTTTTTTTTACGGTACACGGGCCTCTCACTGTTGTGGCCTCTCCTGTCGTGGGGCACAGGCTCTGGACGCGCAGGCTCAGTGGCCATGGCTCATGGGCCTAGCCGCTCCGCGGCATGTGGGAACTTCCCGGACCAGGGCACGAACCCGTGTCCCCTGCATCGGCAGGCGGACTCTCAACCACTGCGCCACCAGGGAAGCCCTGTTCTCTTCTTTTTTAAAATTATTATTATTTTTTAAATTTTTTCATTTTAATAATATTAATTAATTAATTAATTTTTCTTTATTTTTTCTTTCCCTTTTCTTCTGAGCTGTGTAGCTGACAGGGTCTTTGTGCTCTGGCCTGGTGTCAGGCCTGAACCTCTGAGCTGGGAGAGCCAAGTTCAGGACACTCGTGCACCAGAGACCTCCTAGCCCCACGTAATATCAATCAGCAAGAGCTCTCCCAGAGATCTAAGTCTCAATGCTAAGACCCAGCTCCACCCAACGACCAGCAAGCTCCAGTGTTGGACACCCTATGCCAATCAACTAGAAAGACAAGAATACAATCTCACCCATTAGCAGAGAGGCTGCCAGAAATCATACTAAGTTCACAGACACCCCAAAACACACCACCAGATGCGGCCCTGCCCACCAGAAAGACCAGATCCAGCCCCACCCCCCAGAACACAGGCACCGGTCCCCTCCAACACGAAGCCTACACAAGCCACTGAACCAACCTCACCTACCTGGGCAGACACCAAAAGCAATGAGAACTATGAACCTGCAGCCTGCAAAAAGGAGACCCCAAACACAGTAAGTTAAAAAAATGAGAAAACAGACAAATATGCAGCAGATGAAGGAACAAGGTACAAACCCACCAGACCTAACAAATGAAGAGGAAATAGGCAGCCTACCTGAAAAAGAATTCAGAGTAACGATAGTAAAGATGATCCAAAATCTTGGAAATAGTATGGAGGAAATACAAGAAATGTTTAACAAGGACCTAGAAGAACTAAAGAGCAAACAATGATGAACAACACAATAAAAGCAATTAAAACTTCTCTAGAAGGAATCAATAGCAGAATAACTGAGGCAGAGAACAGATAAGTGACCTGGAAGATACAATAGTGGAAATAACTAGCGCAGAGCAGAATAAAGAAAAAAGAATGAAAAGAATTGAGGACAGTCTCAGAGACCTCTGGGACAACATTAAATGCACCAACATTCAAATTATAGGGGTCCCAGAAGAAGAAGAGAAAAAGAAAGGGTCTGAGAAAATATTTGAAGAGATTATAGTTGAAAACTTCCTTAACATGGGAAAGGAAATAGTCAGTCAAGTCCAGGAAGCCCAGAGAGTCCTATACAGGATAAACCCAAGGAGAAACATGCTAAGACACACATTAATCAAAGTATCAAAAATTAAATACAAAGAAAAAATATTAAAAGCAGCAAGGGAAAAGCAAAAAATAACATACAAAGAAAACCCCATAAGGTTAACAGCTGATCTGTCAGCAGAAACTCTGCAAGCCAGAAGGGAGTGGCATGACATATTTAAAGTGATGAAAAGGAAAAACCTACAAGCAAGGTTACTCTACCCAGCAAGGATTTCATTCAGATTTGACGGAGAAATTAAAAGCTTTACAGACAAGCAAAAGTTAAGAGAATTCAGCACCAACAAACCAGCTTTACAACAAATGCTAAAGGAACTTCTCTAGGCAGGAAACACAAGAGAAGGAAAAGACCTACAAAAACAAACACAAAACAATTAAGAAAATGGGAATAGGAACATACATATTGATAATTACCTTGAATGTAAATGGATTAAATGCTCCAACCAAAAGACATAGACTGGCTGAATGGATACAAAAACAAGACCCATATATATGCTGTCTACAAGAGACCCACTTCAGACCTAGGGACACATACAGACTGAAAGTGAGGGGATAGAAAAAGATATTTCATGCCAATGGAAACCAAAAGAAAGCTGGAGTAGCAATTCTCATATCAGACAGAATAGACTTTAAAATAAAGACTATTACAAGAGACAAAGAAGGACACTACATAATGATCAAGTGATTGATCCAAGAAGAAGATATAACAATTGTAAATATTTATGCACCCAACATAGGAGCACCTCAATACATAAGGAAAATGTTAACAGCCATAAAAGGGGAAATTGACAGTAACACAATAATAGTAGGGGACTTTAACACCCCACTTTCACCAATTGACAGATCATCCAAAATGAAATTAAATAAGGAAACACGGGCTTCCCTGGTGGCGCAGTGGTTAAGAGTCTGCCTGCTGATGCAGGGGACACGGGTTCAAGCCCCGGTCCGGGAGGATCCCACATGCCGTGGAGCAGCTAGGCCCATGAGCCATGGCTGCTGAGCCTGCGCATCCGGAGCCTGTGCTCTGCAACGGGAGAGGCCACAACAGTGAGAGGCCCGCATACCGAAAAAAATAAATAAATAAGGAAACACAAGCCTTAAATGACACATTAAACAAGATGGATTTAATTGATATTTATAGGACATTCCATCCAAAAACAACAGAATACACTTTCTTCTCAAGTATTCATGAAACATTCTCCAGGATAGATCATATCTTGGGTCACAAATCAAGCCTTGGTAATTTTAAGAAAATTGAAATCATATCGAGTATCTTTTCCGACCACAGTGCTATGAGACTAGATATTAATTACAGGAAGAAAACTGTAAAAAATACAAACACATGGAGGCTAAACAATACACTACTAAATAACCAAGAGATTACTGAAGAAATCAAAGAGGAAATCAAAAATTGCCTAGAAACAAATGACAATAAAAACACGACAACCCCAAACCTATGGGACGAAGCAAAAGCAGTTCTAAGAGGGAAGTTTATAGCAATACAATCCTACCTCAAGAAACAAGAAACATCTCAAATAAACAACCTAACATTACACCTAAAGAAATTAGATAAAGAAGAACAAAAACACCCCAAAGTTAGCAGAAGGAAGGAAATCATAAAGATCAGATCAGAAATAAATAAAAAAGAAATGAAGGAAACAATAGCAAACATCAATAAAACTAAAAGCTGGTTCTTTGAGAAGATAAACAAAATTGATAAACCATTAGCGAGACCCATCAAGAAAAAAAGAGAGAAGACTCAAATCAACAGAATTAGAAATGAAAAAGGAGAAGTAACAAGTGACACTGCAGAAATACAAAGGATCATGAGAGATTCCTAAAAGCAACTATATACCAATAAAATGGACAACCTGGAAGAAATGGACAAATTCTTAGAAATGCACAACCTTTCCAGACTGAACCGGGAAGAAATAGAAAATATACACAGACCAATCACAAGCACTGAAATTGAAACTGTGATTAAAACTCTTCCAACAAACGAAAGTCCAGGACCAGATGGCTTCACAGGTGAATTCTATCAAACATTTAGAGAAGAGCTACCACCTATCTTTCTCAAACTCTTCCAAAATACAGCAGAGGGAGGAACACTCCCAAATTCATTCTATGAGGCCACCATCACCCTGATACAAAAACCAGACAAAGATGTCACAAAGAAAGAAAACTACAGGCCAATATCACTGATGAACATAGATGCAGATATCCACAAAAAAATACTAGCAAACAGAATCCAACAGTACATTAAAAGGATCATACACTATGATCAAGTGGGGTTTATCCCAGGAATACAAGGATTCTTCAATATATGCAAATCAATCAATGTGATATAGCATATTAACAAACTGAAGGATAAAAACCATAGGATCATCTCAATATCTGCAGAAAAAGCTTTCGACAAAATTCAACACCATTTATGATAAAAACTCTCCAGAAAGTAGGCATAGAGGGAACCTACCCCAACATAATAAAGGCCATATATGACAAACCCACAGCCAACAAAGTTCTCAATGGTGGAGAACTGAAACCATATCCTCTAAGATCAGGAACAAGACAAGGTTGCCCACTCTCACCACTATTATTCAACATAGTTTTGGAAGTTTTAGCCACAGCAATCGGAGAAGAAAAAGAAATAAAAGGAATCCAAATCGGAAAAGAAGAAGAAAAGCTGTCACTGTTTGCAGATGACATGATATTCTACATAGAGAATCCTAAAGATGGTACCAGAAAGCTATTAGAGCTAATCAATGAATTTGGTAAAGTAGCAGGATACCAAATTAATGCACAGAAACCTCTTGCATACCTATACTCTAAAGATGAAAAATCCGAAAGAGATTTTAAGGAAACACTCCCTTTTACCATTGCAACAAAAAGAATAAAATACCTAGGAATAAACCTACCTATGAAGACAAAAGACCTGTATGCAGAAAACTATAAGACACTGATGAAAGAAATTAAAAATGATACAAACAGATGGAGAGATATACCATGTTCTTGGATTGGAAGAATCAACATTGTGACAATGACTCTACTACCCGAAGCAATCTACAGATTCAGTGCAATCCCTATGAAACTACCAATGGCATTTTTCACAGAACTAGTACAAAAAATTTTACAATTTGTATGGAAACACAAAAGACCCCAAATAGCCAAAGCAATCTTAAGAAAGAAAAATGGACCTGGAGGAATTAGGCTCCCTGACTTCAGACTATACTACAAAACTACAGTAATCAAGACAGTATGGTACTGGCACAAAAACAGCAATATAGATCAATGGAACAGGATAGAAAACCCAGAGAGAAACTCACGTAATATGGTCACCTTATTTTTGAAAAAGGAGGCAAGAATATACTGTAGAGAAAAGACAGCCTCTTCAGTAAGTGGTGCTGGGAAAACTGGACAGCTACATGTAGAAGAATGAAATTAGAACACTCCTAACACCATACACAAAAATAAACTCAAAATGGATTAAAGACCTAAATGTAAGGCCAGACAGTATCAAACTCTTAGAGGAAAACATAGGCAGAACACTCTATGACATAAATCACAGCAAGATCCTTTTTGAGTTACCTTCTGGAGAAATGGAAATAAAAACCAAAATAAACAAATGGGACCTAATGAAACTAAAAACATTTGCACAGCAAAAGAAACCATAAACAAGACAAAAAGACCACCCTCGGAATGGGAGAAAATATTTGCAAATGAAGCAACTGACAAAGGATTAATCTCAAAAATATACAAGCAGCTCATGCAGCTCAATATCAAAAAAACAAACAACCCAAACCAAAAATGGGCAGAAGATCTAAACAGACATTTCTCCAAAGAAGATATAAACCATGAAAGGATGCTCAACATCACTAATCATTAGAGAAATGCAAATCAAAACTACAATGAGGTATCACCTCACACTGGTCAGAATGGCCATCATCAAAAAATCTACAAACAATAAATTCTGGAGAGGGTGTGGAGAAAAGCAAACCCTCTTGCACTCTTGGTGGGAATGTAAATTGATACAGCCACTATGGAGAACAGTATGGAGGTTCCTTATAAAACTAAAAATAGAACTACCATACGAACCAGAAATCCCACTACTGTACATATACCCTGAAAAAACCATAATGCAAGAAGAGACATGTACCACAATGTTCATTGCAGCACTATTTACAATAGCCAGGACATGGAAGCAACCTAAGTGTCCACTGACAGATGAATGGATAAAGAAGACGTGACACATATATACAATGGAATATTACTCAGCCATAAAAAGAAATAAAACTGAGTTATTTGTAGTGATGTAGATGGCCCTAGAGTCTGTCATACAGAGTGAAGTAAGTCATAAAGAGAAAAACATATACCGTAGGCTAACACATGTATATGGAATCTAAAAAAAAAAAAAATTGGTTCTGAAGAACCTAGGGGCAGGACAGGAATAGAGATGCAGACATAGAGAATGGACTTGAGGACACAGGGATGGGGAAGGTAAGCTGGGATGAAGTGAGAGAGTGGCATTGACATATATACACTACCAAATGTAAAATAGATAGCTAGTGGGAAGCAGCCTCATAGCACAGGGAGATCAGCTTGGTGCTTTGTGACCACCTAGAGGGGTGGGATAGGGAAGGTGGGATGGAGATGCAAGAGGGAGGAGATATGGGGATATATGTATATGTATAGCTGATTCACTTTGTTATAAAGCAGAAACTAACACAACATTGTAATGCAATTATACTCCAATAAAGATGTTAAAAATAAATTATATTCGTCACT
Source organism: Stenella coeruleoalba (assembly GCF_951394435.1). Classification (NCBI taxonomy): domain Eukaryota; kingdom Metazoa; phylum Chordata; class Mammalia; order Artiodactyla; family Delphinidae; genus Stenella; species Stenella coeruleoalba. The sequence continues at coordinate 13,120,309 of NC_137156.1, forward strand.
GTTGGAGAGATGAATGAATCTGTCTAGATATCAATAAACATAAACCAATATGAGTATGTCTGTCTGTCATCTATCTATGTATTTATCTATCTATCTTTCTATATCTATCTTTTTGTCTCTTTATCGTGACATGAACATAGTTCCAGGTAATACGTTTTGCTAGTACTTACTAGACTCTATGCAACTTAACTTGGCACAATAAGGTCATGATGTTTACTCTCTCTTTTTTAAATGAGCAAAAGTAAAGTAGCTCCTCCTTAGGCAATGCAGCAGGCAAAAGTGTGTTATCAAATCACTGTCAGTGACTCTAAGCAAGCTGTAGAGAAAACCCTCAAAAATGAAAATTGACTGGAAAAGAAGGCTTGTACCCTTTGTGAAGCAGACATGAACACAATTACAATTTGTCTCAAACTTTGCAGGCAAATCTACCTTTGGATTGATGTCAAATAGGGAGAATTTCAGCCTGAGGACACTTTTTTAAAAAAAAATTAATTTATTTTATTTTATTTATTTTTGTCTGCGTTGGGTCTTCATTGCTGGTCGTGGGCTTTCTCTAGTTGTGGCAAGCGGGGGCCACTCTTCATTGCAGTGCACAGGCTTCTCATTGCGATGGCTTCCCTTGTTGCAGAGCATGGGACCTAGGTACACAGGCTTCAGTACTTGTGGCAAAAGAGCTCAGTAGTTGTGGCATGTGGGCTCTAGAGCACAGGCTCAGTAGTTGTGGTGCATGGGCTTAGTTGCTCCACGGCATGTGGGATCTTCCCGGACCAGGGCTTGAACCCGTGTCACCTGCACTGGCAGGAGGATTGTTAACCGCTGCGCCACCAGGGAAGCCCCTGAGGACGCTTTTTAAGGAACTGATCAGTACTGGAGAACAGAGGAAACAGAGAGAACTAGAATGGGCGTGTTAATGGAAACTCCATCTCTGTCATGCCTGTAGTGTCAATGAGAGCACAACCATGGAATGGGTACCACAGAAGCAGATAATCCCTGTTCCTATTTCCCCACCTTCAGCCTCCCAATCTGTCATTCTCCTAAAGTAGGAATTGTTTTCCTCCTTTCTGTTTTTAGTTGGCAATTATATCTGAGCACTGAGGTGCTGCCATCATGTTCTTGTAAAACATCCTGGAAGGGAAGCCAAGGTCCACGACCACAAAGAACGCTTGAGGATCTTCAGCATAGCCATAGAGGCACAGCAGAAAACGACCTCAGTCAAATCATCATGCTGCACGCCTGAAACTCATGTACTGCCGTATGACAATTTCACCTTAATAAAACTGGACGAAAAAACAATTAAATTTAATTAAATTAAAAAAAGAAAACACACCTCAAGGCAACTTTACCGTGATGGACCATCTTTATTTATCAAGTGTCTAACTTATCATTGGCTACTTTTGTTTAATAAGTGTCCGCCTATTTACTTGTTCACATGGAAATGATGTGTCGTTAACATTATCTGAAGCCAATGTAATTCATTCAAAGGGTCCCTGCTGAGTGTTCTCTCCGTTCTCCATCTCCATTGTCTGGGGAGGGTCTAGGGCATGATGCCATCTGCTGTTTCAACAAACAAGCAAAGGGAAGGGCCTGGGGTTAGGTGATATGATATGGCGCTTTAACTCATGCCTTGGAACCAGAGCTGAGCCTCTGTCTCTTTAGCGACTGGAGGGAGTAGAAGCACAGTGTATGGGCACACACTGAAGGCATCACACCCTTACTTCCTTTTTTAAAGGGCAAAGTCACGTTGAGTGGAAGGTGCTGTTGGAAAAAGAAAATGAAGGTCCAGGGGATTGGACTGTGGGATTCTATGTGTTGTTCTCATCAATTCTATCTCCATTCTAGGGGCTGTTTGTGCAATAGTGGGTGGATAGCTTTCTCTCTGGCTTTCAATTCATTCTAGTCCATTCTAATCCAATTTAATTTCTCAAAACACACACACACACACACACACACACACGCCTTCATCTCCACGTGGGAAGGAAAGGGAAGAATAACCGAGGTGACAGCAGAAGTCATGAGTTTGGCAATGAGTGGGCTAAGAGGACAGCAAAGGATGTAGACAAGGCAGCAAGGAGATGCTCTGGACCGATGGCCATGAGAAGTGCCAGTCGCGGGTAAAGCATGGAGGACTCAGGAGGTGAAATCATATCAAAGCTCTTTTATCGGCCCCATCTGTGGTCTCACCCTGTTCCCCAGGTTTTGTTTTTCTCCCTTGGTGAGACTTTGTACCTATGTGCTGGGGTAGAGAGGAGTGGAAGCTGGGTTTGGCAGAAAGGAAATAGAAGAAGAAGAATGAAACAAAGGTGAGAACTGAAGGCCGGCTAACAATTCCCTTGATTCCCCAGTTTCTGGATGTTGCCTCTATGTTTGTCCTGCAGAGTATGTGATGACGAGACCCAGTCCTGCAGATTCAGCAGCTGAGGCGTGAAAATTGGAATTGAATACTTTTGGAGAAGGACACATTTGTGATGGGATAAATGAATGACTATGTTCATTCATCAGAAGCTACGATGCAATGAATTTCCAACTGGTTAACTTCTAAATAACAAGACTTGCTATAATGAAGGCTGAAGGGTACTTGATTTTGGTTCTTATACTATAAAAGACATCAGAATTTGCACTTATTTTAAGTGTGGTAGGAAGCTCTTGATATAAAGAAATAGCAAATTCTGACCAGTGGGTCTTCATCTGCGTGGGCAGATATCTGAGAAACGAAAATGATTCCGAAAATGAAAAGACTATGGTGCAAAGAGAAAGAAAAGTTGTAGAGATAAGGTTGGCAACGCCTATCCAAGCACCGCTGAGTGGGGAAGACGCTCTCAGGCTGATGGGAGTTATGTTCCCACCTTAGCGAGGGATGTATCCAACTATCAGATTCTATGCCATTAAACATTCCAATCCAGTTCTGATGCCATATTCACCAATCCCCCTATGGTGATCTAGCTTCCCAGAGAGCTTGCGTAGGGGGAGAAGACATTGTTCAGGTCAGTGCAAATTTCTGAGCTATGCAGAGTTACATTTTCTATCATCAATTAATACACTTAAGTGTTATGCATCTATTTTAATATTCTAAGTGCAACGCTCTGGTTTTCAAACTGAGTCAAAAATGACGTCTTACAAAGCTCACTTCTTTCAGGGCCATAGGGAATAGTCATTATCCAAATCAGCAGTTGTTTCCAAATACACAGCTCCTGAAATCAAGGGAAGCCGACACCGACAAGGTTGTATTGTATACACCGACAGATTGTATAAGATTAGTCAATTTTGAAGGCAACTTAAGTGAGTCATTTCACACTGTTGACTCAACTGGTTTTGTATTGGTTTTGAATTTACATACCACACGCTTCACTTTCCATTACTAATTTCATCTTGCTCTTTAGCCTGCATTTATGCTGATGGCACAAAACTCGTGAGCTTTTCATCCTTTCTAGCTTAAAGATGCTCCTTGAGGTAATTATCCAGTCTTTTGGGATTTCTCCTCCTGTTTCATTGATGGGGCCATTCTCTGGGTCTTCCCAGAATCTGCAGTGGTGTTGCCTGACCTACCTGATCTTTTGGGCATCAAGTTAGCTCCAAATCCATTGCCTCTGGAGCTTAGGTCCCTACCCTCTGTGGAGGGAGTAGAGACATCCTGCTCAATGTGGCTTTTATTCCAAATCATGGTCAGAGTGATCTTTTAAAAACTCAGATTTTTTCCATCACTCTTTCCCCCCAAGTATTTAAAGGCTAACCATTGCTCTGACAAAGTTTGTTTCTTTTTTTTTTTTTTCAATCCCCATCTCCCAATTCATCCCATCCCCCCTTTTCCCCCTTGGTATCCGTATGTTTGCTCTCTACATCTGTGGACAAATTTTCTTAACAAGGTCAATGGAGCTCCACACAGACTGCTCCTGCCCCGTCCAGACCCTCATCAGGCTCTATATTCTCTCTGACCCCTGACCCTGCTCCAGCCCCACCAGCTCTCTTTCCTTTTATACGACACATTGTGCAGCTGCCCACCACAGTGCCTTAGCACATGCTGCTTCCTCTACCTCGAATGATCTTTCTCCCCTCTTGCCTGTTTAACTCCTATTTGTTCTTCAAATCTCAGTTCAACCATTAAAAATTCAATGGATGAATGTGCTGTTAAGGTATTTGGATGTATCCTTTTCATGGCAAGGTTTTCAAAACTGTTGTTTCGTTCTGGTGTACTCCAAAAAATTCTGTTTTCTGAAGCAGTGAAGCATACCATTAAGGTTTAAACCCTCACTGCTCTAAACACTCAAATGATAAATATCTATGCATTTATTTGTCCACTAATCTCAGACCAATGAACTTTATTTCTACTTAGAGTAACTGTGAAGATGTTAACAAACAGATCTTGAGCTGATAGGCCAAACCCTTAGTAGTAGCTCAGTGACTATTAAAACACAGCAAGATTTCTCAGTTACTTTTGACCAACAGAATAACTGCTTTTAGCTACCTGTGCCACATCAGATATTGATGAATATACAGATTTTTTTTAATGACATTTCAAGATGAATTTGGTTGATTAATATATATTTGGTCATATTTTTCTTCCAGGCTCACGTTATAGTCACAAAATCATAGTGACTGCATGCTGGTTGGAATAAGTGAGGGGCAGTATATGGCTTTTGATTTTCTAAAAATACTGAATTGTAATAACTTTGCATACCTGAGGCCTTTAGTATAGATCCAATTGAAAAATAAACTTTTAGCAAACCTTGGAGAAGGTTCCAAGCAGCAGGATGTACTAACCTAGGAAATAGTCACTCTGGTCAGTTACCTACTTAGGCTGCCGCTGTTGGTTGGGTAAGTAGTTTTGTGCGTTGGTTGGCCAAGTGCTGTGAAAGCAGATAAGAAACTCTTGTACACACACACACACACACACACACACACACACTATGCACACATACAAAGTTGCAATAACTGAACCTCAAAGAAGAGACACAGATTTTCTTACGAGTTGAAACTGAATGAAGCTATGCATCTCAGTACCTGTTATTGGAATCCAAAGGGTATTCAGGCATCAACTGGGGCATTTGTTAACTACTCGACTTCTGAAATTAACTCAACAATAATAATCGGGAATAGAAATGTAGTAAATGACAGAGTACCCAAGAGGAAAATGCAGGCTCAAGGTCTGGGTTCCCTAGCAGAGAACGTCCATCCCCCAGCACCCTTGCTTGAACACAAAAAGTTTTAAGGAAGTGATGTGACCCTGGCCTCCTTTTGCAACCATAACTAGTGGGCAAACTCCACTCTTCCAGTAGACAACACTCCAGCAACTTTGGGTGGCTGTTCTAACAGAACGGCATCATTGTCAATAGGGCAATGAAATATACACCCTCAGCCCCAAAGACTCTGTTTCTCGATGCACATAGATGTATGTTTGGATGCATTGTCCTGGTGTGCATGTTAGCTCACTTCTCGTTCTTTCTCTTTTCTCACTTGTTAAAACGCAAACTTCAATATCTTAGTAAGAAAGCTTTTCTTGGAAATAGATTTAGAACACGTGGAGTTAAGTCTATACAAGGGAAAAGGACATTAATGTTAATCTAGTAACGTGGGAAATACCCTCACAACAAGCTCCCTCTAAGAACTCCTTTGTATCTCTCCCACAATGATACAAACGTCTTGCTGTAAGTCAGGGCTGTTACTGCTGAGTTTTTCGCAGTTAGTAATGGATGCTTCTAATCTGCTTGCATAGACAACAGGAAATGAGTGACTTTAGGGCCTTGGAAATAAATTATTGGGCTTACGGAGCCCAAGGAGGCAATGTTTTGGGGTCACAATTTTTCATCTACAAAATTACTTCCCACTTATTCCATCTGTGAGTCTCTTAACCTTTGTTTTTTCTATACACCATTGCCAGATCGGTTTTTCTGAGGATAGCCCTGCTCAGCCCTGCCTTGTTCAGAGGCTGCTGTTCATCTTTAGACTGATGTAGAAATTTTCATCCTGTACAGTTGAGACCTGCCCATATAAAATTCTAGCCAATAGTTTAGTCGTGTCCATCCCCATACCCCACCCCCATCACCCTACTTCCGCTCTGTACTTGAGCCCAAGTGGATGGCTTTCTGTTCTCTGTATGTCTTTCCCCAGCCTGTCTTTTAACATCTTTCTTGTCCCCTAAAATCCATCTCAAGTCTCATCTCTCTGATGAAACTTTTTCCCGGGTCTCCCAGCTACATAAGAGGCCCTACCCTCTTAACTACAATAGATCTGTATTCCTCCTAGAAGTGTGTGCACTTATGTCAATGCCCATCCTCCAGTCAGAGCTCCCCCAGGGCAGCTAATGCATCCTAACCTCATCTCTGTGTCATAGTTCAACCTCTGCAGCACAGTCCCTTGCTCAAAATGGATATCTGTGGAAAGGAACTGAATCAATGTATTTTCCACTTATTTATAAACAAGCAAAAAAGTGTCGGGTATTAGATGGGGCTAGGGAAGAGAACTATCAGATAAGAAAGGTCCACAGACAAGTGGTTGTCTTTCTTCCCTTTAGAGAAGAAAGAATATCTATCCATCCAGTTCTCGTACTAACCTGTTACTATCTCATGCTATAAATATCCCAGGGAGATCCAGAAATAGCAAAAGAGAAAAATGGGGCTTCTGATATCATGGGGCCTTGGGAGTGGAGGGGTCTTTACTTGTCCCCAGACCCATCTTAGAGAGTCTGTGAATGGTGGGGAAAATGCAGAGAGAGGGGGGCGGGATTTGGGAAGCAGCTGACCACTAACAAGAAAGCAGGTTAAACAAAGAATGAAGTAATGCCATTTGCAGCAACATGGATGGACTTAGAGATTATCATCCTGAGAGAAGTAAGTCAGACAGAGAAAGACAAATATCATATGGTATCACTTTTATGTGGAATCTAAAAGAATGATATAAATGAACTTATTTACAAAACAGAAACAGACTCACAGACTTCAAAAACAAACTTATGGTTACCAAAGGGGAAAGGTGAGGGGGGCGCAGATAAATTAGGAGTTTGGGATTAACATACACACACTACTATATATAAAATAATCAACAAGGACCTCCTATACAGCGCAGGGAACTCTACTCAATACTCTGCAATAACCTATATGGGAAAAGAATCTGAAAAAGAACTGATGTATGTATAAGTATAACTGAACCACCTTGCTATATACCTGAAACTAATACAACATTGTAAATCAACTATACTCCAATATAAAATAAAAATTAAATTAGAAAAAAAGCAAGCAGGAGGGGGTGCTGAGTGGGGGGATGGGAAGAGAGAAGGAAAATGGGTCGCTAAAATGGAGATGGAAGACATTCCAGCTGGTTGACGCCAGGGCTGCTGGGAAGCCACCACAGCTCTGCCCTTCTTGTAACTTAATCTCCACCCTTGCCTCTTCGTCTATAAAATGCCCCAGAGGTGATGTGGGTCCAAAGCGCTGGAAGATTCTTGAATTAAAAGGCACTATGGAAAGGCCAAAGCATTACCATTATTATTATAAGGAACGTGTCATAGCAGAAACAGACACCACAACGCAGAATTAAAAAAAAAAAAAAAATACCATGCTGTCAAATTCGAGAGTGACTGGGTGTGAGATAATCTGGCAACCACAGTGGAGCAAGTGTTCAGGAGAGGTGAGTATTTTTCCACTCTTCCAGAAGGCCGGGAGCATAAACAGCAACAATTTTTGCCTCAATCTTTCAGGCGTGTCCATCACATGAAGCTTTCAAGTTGAATGCTGAATAAAATACCCTAAACACAGCAGAGAGCAAGCCCAGACTGAACATCTTGAAAGTGGTAAGCTGAGAGAGAAAGCATGCCCATTCCACGTGAATGTTTCGGCAGTGTCAGAAAATGCAGCACGTTGAAAAAAATCAGGCTGTGGCTTTCTTCAGCGAGTTCCGTTTTAACAGTCCAAGGGGAATTCGCGTTTTAACACAGCAATTTAGGCATCGTTAGCATCAGAGCGGGGAGCAGTTAGCTGGACACCATGTGCTCTGTGACAAATTAGGACGCCCTGAAAGCAGAGAAAACTTACACAATAGGTGTGTCCCTAGCACAGGCCAGCGCTTCGCGCCAACCACGTGCATGAGGTGAAGCGAGATCAGCTGTGTCTGTGTGGATTCAGGACCAAGGGCACGGTGAGAAGAGTGGGATGCTGGAGCGACAGACTTGCCCACCAGCAAAGAGATTGGCTAATAATAGTCGTGTTTGTACCAGAGAGAATTGAAGCCACAGCAGAAGGGGAAACTAAAGACATTAGATTTTAGTAGAGCTAATTTTGGAAGAAGGGGGAAAGTGCTGAGGGAAATGAAACAGGATAAAGCTGTAGAAGAGAAAGCCACGAAGGAAATAGAAAGTGTGCAGAGAGAAATGAATGCCTTTCCCAAATCACTACAAGCTACCCAGTCATAAATATTCCAACAGCGTGTTAAAAAAAAAAAAGGAAAGTGAAGGTGGATTAAAAGTGAGAATCAATAGCAAGAGAAACAAATGCTGTGTGAGAAGAATTTGGGGAAGGATAAGAAATCAAGGATTGGCTAAAAGACAATGATTGAATGAAAATAAAATGTGGAGAGGTCATTCTTTGGTTGAACAAACACCTCTGATCGCTCCTCTCTATACATTGTCCTCCCAGCTCCCTTTCTCTCATCCTATAAATAATCCTATTTGTACTTTTCTGTCTGGCATCTGCTTCCATCCACATCCATTGTGATTCAGGTCGTGTTTACTCCCATATTTTTTTTTTAATTGCTAAGATCATTTTATTTATTTGCTTATTGACTTATTTATTTTTGGCTGCGTTGGGTCTTCATTGTTGCACGCGGGCTTTCTCTAGTCACGGTGAGCTGGAGCTGCTCTTCATTGCGGTGCGTGGGCTTCTCGTTGTGGTGGCTTCTTTTGCTGCAGAGCATGGGCTCTAGGCGCTCAGGCTCAGTAGTTGTGGCTCGTGGGCTCTAGAACGCAGGCTCAGTAGCTGTGGCACATGGGCTTAGTTGCTCCACAGCATGTGGGATCTTCCCGGACCAGGGCTCGAACCTGTGTCCCCTGTGTTGGCAGGTGGCTTCTCAACCACTGTGCCACCAGGGAAGTCCCTCCCATATGTTTTTGACTGAAGGTAGGGAGGTGGGTTATCTGAAGTTGGGGTGATGGGGGGACCCACCTTGGGGAAAATACTAAGGCTTTAGGCGATGGCTACCCTGCCTGTTAAGAATGCTTCCCTCAACATCAGAACAAGACGTGACTGAAAAACTTCTGAGGTACACACCGAATAAGTCAAGATGTTGGCAAGGGATATTTAGAACATCATCACGACATGGAGAACACGGTCACTGAGGGAGGCACAGGCGAGCATCTCTGCCCCACTGTTCCCTTGGGGACATGGGAAGAAGGCACACATCTCTGGGTGGCTTTGCACAGGGTGTGAAAGGCACTGGAGACTGACAGCTTTTAAGCCTTAACTCCCTAATAAGTAGGTCAAGTGGAAGTCTGCAAATGAAAAATGAAAAATCAGGAAGGGGCAAAAATTATACCTCATGGCTAAATTACCAGCAAATGACTCCAATTCAGCATGTTGAAAAGGGGAAAAAAAAAATGATAAAAAGAAGCATCTGGTCTGTGGAAATTCAATACATTTATCAGCAAGCACACATACTCTGAAATCCAAACTAGCATGAGTTTTCATACTTCGTTTTCACAGATTTTTTTTTGGGGGGGGTGTCTCAGTTTGGTGGGTAGCTTTTATTTGGTACAAAGAGTCCAGAAAAAAATTCTAGGCGCTACGAATTACTACCTACAGGTGAGCCCTTGTGACCCCCGTCTCAGGGCCCTGCTGGGAGCTGGCCACAGGTCAGGAATCCCCAGCCTGCTCCACCTCTGTGTGCGTTACACTTAGAGGAGAGGGACAAGGCTAGGCTTTCTTCATATACCTTTTACAGTAGAGACAGTAACACTTCCTCACTAGGAAATCTGGGGGCTATAGCCAGCTTGGCAACAGAGGGCTCAGGTTGACTCTGGGGAAGAGGAGGCGATGCTTGGTTATACTGATGTCTGAGCTCGTAGTATGTGAACAATGGGAAATTGGAAGAGGGCTGTACTGGGTTAAATAGTATCGCCCCCAATATACACGTCCATCCAAAATCTCAGACAAATGTAATTCGTTAAAATGAGGTTATACTGAATGAGGACGGGTCCTAGATCCAATGACTGGTGTCCATATAAGACACAGATACAGACAGACCACACACACACACACACACACACACACACACACACACACACACACACACGGAGGAAAGATGACCATAGGCAGATAAAAGCAGAGTTGAGTGATGGAGCTACAAGCCAAGGAATGCCGAGGATTGCCAGCCACGACCAGAAGCTAGAAAGAGGTGAGAAAGAATTCTTCTCCATCCTTTAGAGAGAGTACAGCCCTGCTGACACCTTGATTTTGGACTTCTAGCCTCCAGAATATGTGAGCGAATAAATTTTTGTTGTTTTAAACCATCCAATTTGTGCTGCTTTGTTATGACAGCCCTAGGAAACTAGTATATGTGAGGACAGTCACAGGCAGGGAGTCTGACAATAAGTTACAAAAGGAGTGAGGAAACAGTCAGAATAACTACAAAAAGCTGACCTGAGGACAATAAAAGCACAGCCTCTCAGGGCCTTTTACCATAGAGTAAATAACCCGATGTAGCCCACACACACAGTTGGGGATGGAGGGGAAAGCGAGAGGACATTTTAAAAATCAAGTCTCAGACAATTTTGATGTGCATGAAAGTAACACTTAAATCCTCATTGGCCAGATACTGCAAAGGGAACCGTGGGCAGGGGCAGAAAAGAAAGCACCTTTTGTTTCCAAGGGGCAGTGTTTTTAGCCGCACCCTGCTGGAAGCTATTTCTTCCCATTCAAAAGCACGGGGGAAAGATAAATCGCTCCTCCTAACAGGTTGCAAGGAGAGATCAGAGGGTTTGCTAGAATCAGTACAGTAGAAGATTCAGGGACCTAGAATAAACTGTAGAAGTCGGGCTGGGAAGACGTGTGGGGCAATTTCTTCTCAGGTATTCTACATGCCCAAGGCCAGTTCCTTCTTCCATTCTCCAACGTGTGGTTCCAAGCCTTCAAGACTTTCCCTGAAGCCCCAGACCTCTCCTTCTGTTTTCTTCTTTCTTGGTTTAGTGCATCCTTGCATTTCTCTACACAGAGAAAGTTCAGGCCATCCACTATGCATGCATTCAACCTCTTGCCCCCTTTTCCGTAAGTACCCATTGTATGTCTTTCCCGCCTATCCTGGAAGAACAGGATTCTCCCTCGTGTTCAAAGTCAACTCTTCCACCTGCACTCTGTATCTTCTCATCTTCTTAGAGACCTTGCTCCTTCAGCTATCTTCTCCTTCATGTCCCTCAGTATAAAATATATTCAACCCTTCTCAATTGAGGAAACCTCTCTCTGGCTTCTGGGATAGCTCCCATCAACCTCAATAATTACCCATTTCTAGTCCTTCCCTTCTTGAGACTCCTTGGAAGAACAGACTGTATTCAACAGGTGCATTTTTGCACCATCCTGCTGTAAGTCAGGCTATTGGCCCTATCATTGCACTGAAACCATCCTAGCCAAGGTGACTGCCAAATAAGATGGCATTTCCTACTCTTATCATAGGTGATATCTCTGTGGTATTTGGCATTGCCCTCTTTGAAATTCTATTCTGTGACTTAAATGACACTACTCTCTTCTTGTTTTTCTCCTACTTCTCTGGAAACTCTTTTTTATCTTTTTAAGGTTTTTTTGATGTGGACCATTTTTAAAGTCTTTGGTGAATTTGTTACAATATTGCTTCTGTTTTATGTTTTTTGGTGTTTTGGCTGCAAAGCACGTGGGATCTTAGCTCCCCGACCAGGGATCAAATTTGCACCCCCTGCATTGGAAGGCAAAGTCTTAACCACTGAACTGCCAGAGAAACTCATTTTTAAATCCCCTTCCCTTGATCTCCTTTTGTTTTGGGACTATCCCATGGTCTTCCAATAGCCCCCCTTTTAAATTTCTGAGCCCTCTCTTTTTCACTCTGAGAGGAAGATGCCTGGAAAGCCTCTGCCCAAAGAATGTCATCCACACCCATATTTTAATACATGCTGATGAATCCAAAATACGTATCTAAAGCTTTGCTCTTTCTCCTTACTCATACTCCACAGCCTCTCCCAATTCAACACGTTCAAAGTTCAACTCATCGTCTTTGTCTACTACTCCTTTACCCACCCCAACCCCCAATCAAAAACCCTTGCTCTCCCCCTAAGCTTCTTTCCTTCACTACCGATAATTCAGCTAAGGTTTCTTGAAGTACCGGATATATCTAAGTGCCTGGTCCTGAGCTTGTAGAGATAAATGAGACCTCAGAGAACAGAAGGAAAGAAAGACAAGCAAACACATAAGTTATAGTTTAACAACAGAAGCAAAACTAGAAAGATGTACAAGATATAGAGCTAGCGTGGAAGAGAAGATGGTTATCTGGATCGGAGTAGGAGGGAGATTAGGTCAGCAGTGCCAGGGAATGCTCCCACAAAGAGCTGCTGGTCTGTCACTCTCAATGCTCACCGCTACTAATCTCCACCCCAGCCTGAATCCTGGGAATTTTCCTGGAGTCATCTCCTATACCTATATCAATTTCTATCAGTTCTACATGCAAAAATCTCTCAAAACCTGTCTCTTAGACAAATTTAGTTTATCTCCTAATGGGCTTAACTCTTATTTCACTCCCAATTCTATCTCAGTGAGAGCAAGGAGTTCACCCACTTTGGTCACTTATCTATCGTGCATGAATAGATTAATTTCTGTACAAAGTGGATGCTTAATTTTGTTGAATGCAGAAATGGTCCAGAATGAGATTCCTAAAACTTTTATCTGATCATGCCACTTTACTCTCTACAAATCTTCAAGGCCCACTCACTGTGATCAAAGTAAAATTGAAAATTGCCTTGGCAAACAAAGCCATCTTTACATTCCGGGCTCTGCAGATTTTATCAGCAGACATATCACTCGTTCCAGCTTCTGTGTTTTCTTTTCTTTGCTCTCCCTTAGAATCCATTTACCTTTCTGGTCCTCCAGATGGATTTTTCATCATTTAAAATTCAGGCATCTTCTTTTTATCCCTCCTATTCATCCTTTCTGTTCCAATAAGACTATGACTTGTCCTTGACTGTCTGTGTTCTTAGGCTTTCACAACATTTATCACTAATTATCTCTTTGACATATTCACTTCCCCCATAAAATTGTGAGATCCTTGAAGACAGAGCATGGGAGTCAGAACAACAACAACAACAAGTCAACCTAATTAGCATGTGATGGTGTCACTCTTGGGTCAAAGAGAAAACCACAAATAGAGACAAATACAGGCTGATTTAAGATTCTCCTTCTACTATACACATATTGCTATCTCTCAGGGTAAAATTATATTACATTTATATAAGAAGGCAATCAAGCGTGTAATATATTTAGAAAGATTTCTATCAAAACGGTTGAGATTTTTTAAAATATTTGGGAGCTTACAGAGGATAAGCTTTAATTATCTAAAGACTCATTGGTATGGAACACCTCATTGCCTTCTAAAACTAGATAAATGGATATATGACAAAGGTTACGAAACATGCAGCAATACCTTCAGAACAAATGCGAGATGACAAACTCTACTGGTGTGATCTGTAGCATTAAGCCCCAAAGGAAAAACTAGAAAGACCATGGATAAAAGCCACAAAACTGGGGGGACTATAAAACATTCAGCAGGAGAAGGGAAGGGAGGGACAGAGTTCTAGATGCCTGAAAGAGGTCTTTCTTCTTTTAGACGTAAAGGGTAACTGCTGCTTATAAAGTGTTTTCAAAATCATGATATTTAGCGTGCCTTTGACACTCTTGATTTACAAAGCATGATTGTGAATATCAACTAATCGATCAACCTGCAAAACAGTCTTTAGAATTCAGTAATACTGGATCCCAGTTAAAGAGGAGCAAACATGCCTGGAGAAGCCACGGAAAATCCCATGGTTGGGTCAGAATCTTCAGGAGCAATGAGGTCAGCCATTGCAGATGTAAACTGCAATCTTAGTCTTGGGTCAGTGTCTCCCAAGTTCTGGAAGCTTCATAAGATGATAAATTAGTAAAGGACATATTTTTTTTTCCCCAGCTTTATTGAGAAGGACAGATATTTTTACTTTTAATAGTTGATTATTTTAATGAGACTTTGGATAATTTATAAATATAGCACCTTATTCATGATTTTATAACGCTTAAGATGAGTAAAAAATATTAAAAAGGAAATCTATTCAGAGAAAAATAGTGATGATACTGACATTATGTGCCTATGGAAGAAGCCACCAGGGTGATAGGTTTTGGCAAATTCTAAGTAAGAACAAGTCTGACTCTTATTATTTCAAATTTGTGCCTGTTTAGTCTTCATGTCTGAATGAAATGATTCTAAATTTGTGAGATTTTTATTTCTGATGTGGAGTTAAAGAGAAAAGGATAGAAAAGGGGGATGATCTGAGGAAAAGGAGGCAGGGAAAGTAGGGAAAGCTTTATATGTAAGTTCTAAACGCCAGTTAAAGAAACCCAGCAGAAACAAGTCCTCTGAATACAGTGTACAAAACAGTCTTCATGAAGCTTCAGCTCTATTTTATTTAGAATTTGGCTCTCTTGAGTGCCCTGGGGAGATAGGCATCTCATTTTTCAGAGGGGCCGAGAGAAATAGCAATCGCTCGCCATTCTTCTTGCCAACGTCTTGCACAAACAGCACACAGCAGTGGCTCAATCTAACAGACAACACAGAGCACTCAGAGCCCAGTTCTCTTGGTAGAGACGAGGCTCCTAGATGGGTTGACCCAAAAATAGGATATTTTTGAAGTTCTTTTTTTCCCCCCTTTTCTCAAACTACTGCTTCTAATTGCATCCTTGCAGTTGATAGGAATTTAATAGGAAAAGCTAGACCAAGAAATGTCAGAGGTGACACAGAGACATGTCAGGTCCACTCTGCGGAGGTCACAGAAACAGGAGCCAGTCACCAGATTTGCCAGAAGAAAGGCCTGGAACATCACATTTCAGCCACTAAGGGATGTTCTGTGGTCTCCTGCAGAAGGGCCCAGCCTCTGCCGTAGGACATCTCTCAGCCTCATCTCTCAGCCTCATCTCTGACCACTCCAGCTCAAACAGTCCATTCTCTCAGCCTAGTGGAAATCTCTTTGTTTTTCAAGACTCAGCTTGACCTCACTTCTTTCAGAAGATCCCTGGTTCTTGTGTCCTGAGTTAGAGCCAATGCTCTGGGCTCCTGTAGTGCCCTCTCCCTTCTCCTTTTGCCTCTCTCCCTCCCTCCCTCCCTCCCTCCTTCTCTTCCTCCTTCCCTCCCTCCCTTATTAGATCCTTCAGCAGATATTTACCGAGCACCTACTATGTTCTATGATTGTTCTAAGCACTAGAGCTATAAAAGCAGCACCTGTTTTCATGGAGGGTACATGGTGGGTACAGCCTCCCGAAACCCCTCCAAACTTTAAACAACATACTTTTGGGTTTTTGTTTTTTTGTTTTTATTGAAGTACAGTCGATTTCCAATGTTGTGTTAGTTTCAGGTGTCCGGCAAAGTGATTCAGTTATAAATATACATATTTTCTTTTTCAGATTCTTTTCCATTATAGGTTATTACAAGATATTGAATACAGTTCCCTGTGCTATACAGTAAGACCTTGTTGTTTATCTATTTTATACATAGCAGTGTGTATCTGTTAATCCCAAGCTCCTTATTTATCCCTCTCTCACCCCCTTTCCCCTTTGGTAGCCATAAGTTTGTTTTCTATGTCTGTGAGAACAACATACTTTTTGATAATAAAAGTTCTGTGATGACAACAAAAAGGGTCACATGTGGTGACCGGAGGAGGGAGGGTGGTTTACTTTAGGCTGGATAGACAAAAAGGTCCTTTCTGAAGAGAGAATTTTAAGCTGAGACCTTGATGACACAAAAACGCTGTAAAAGGAAAGATCTGGGAGGTCAGTGTCAACAATGTAAGAAATGGTTCTAAGACCGGGAAGAGCTCTTGGGAGTTTTCAGAACAGAAACAAGGCCAGGGGGCTCGCGTGGATGAGTGAAAGGGGGATCAAGATGAGGTCAAAGAAGGAGGTAGGGGCCAGGAACCACGCGCCTTTTTAGGCCATGGACAGGCATGTGGATTTTATTCTGAGGGCAGTTGGAAGCCACCTTAGGTGGCTTTCAACCAGGGGGAGGTGGGAGGATCTTCTCGAAATCACCTGATGAGTTATTTTAAAGACGTGCTTGTTTGCCAGACATTCTGATTCCTCAGGTCTGGGGCAGGCTGGGCGTCGCATATAGTGAACCATTGACCAAGATGCTCTGTAGACACATCTGACTTGACATGTTCAAAGTCAGAGTCATCATCTTCCCCTCATTCATCCTTCCTTCCCCTATGTTTGACCAAACCTGCTTCTCTTGTATCCTATTCCAACATTGGCAGTTCACAGCCACCTAAGTTGGAAATCAGAGTCCTGCTTTATTTCTCCTTCACTGTCACAATGAAATCTAACCAGACTGAATCCTGTTCATTTTATCATCAAAATATCTCTTCATTTGGTCTTTCCTTTCCACTGCCAACTGCAGTAATTCAGACTTTCACTACCTCTCATCTGACATTCGTAATACTCTCCTAAACTCGCCCACGGTCTCCATGAACAAAGTTATCTTCCACACCTCAGTCAGTGTTCTCTTTCTAAAACAAAAAATGTGATAACAGTGGGCGAATCTCTGTCTATGAGGGAGTCTACTGACATTTCCTTCCCAGATATCGCGGACTCTCTTGCCTGTTAAATATCACTAATAACTCCATGCACTTACAGAATAAATTTCAAGTCTTTACTATGGTTTATCAGACCCTTTTGAATCTGCCCTAAAAGTATGTCCCTCACACCACTCTAACTCTATTTCCTACAATTACTTCTTGCTTCTAGACTATGCCCTGCCTTTTCATGCCTCTGTCTTCTCACAAGCTCTTTCCTCTGCCTAGAATGTCCTTCTTCTCAAGCAAACTTCACTTGTTTTTCAAGTTCCAGCTCAAATGAATCCTCTAAAAGTGTAGGTGCTGCGTTCTTAGTGCCCGCACATACAGCATTTAGCACTTTATATTTTCAGGACTTCTGGTTTCAGTTATAAATATCTGAATCCCCATGAGCCTCTCAGGAGCAGAGCCTGGGTCTTATTTATCACTTTATTTCTAGCACCTAGTGTAGTATCTGGCACAGAGAGCTGAAAAAGATATTCATTAAATGGATAAACCAATGAATTATCTTCATCTCCCACCCCCATTTGCTATGTATTTTGATATACACCCCCTCTTTGCGAGCAAACACAAAGAACAAACAAGATCCAAAATTTCAAGCCAGTTCTGTTCAATGGCCCCCATGGATTCTTCCTCAGTCACAGCTTTAAATAATGTAAGGTGATGCTACATTGGAATTATCGTGGCACAGCAACGGCATCTGAGATTTAACTGAGTTTAGGCCAAAAGATTTCATTTTTCAAGTGGTTTTTGCCAAAGTGGCTAAAACAGAAACAAGCAGGCACTGCTTTAAATATAGTTTGCTTCTTCTTCTGTTCAGGGAGTTACTGGCCCACTTTGAAACTGGTGAAAGCTCTCCAGGGGACAAAAGCAATGATCATTCCTTTCAGTTTAACTACAGGTAGGACAGCCACTCAGAGACACTGAAGGGTTTGAACTATTTGTCCTGGCACTTTCATTTGGGTTTACCTGATACAGTGCTCTGCTAAGAACTTACTAATGAAAAAGCAACGTTATTAATGGTTGGCTGTGCTTAGAAGTTTAGGCAAGGAGGTCAGCAAGCTCTAGAAAGAAGGTGTCCGTATATCTCCCTTAGACAGAGTTTTACCCACTGTAATCACAAAGCAGAACACAGGTAGCAAAGGCGGCTGTAGGGCTGAGCTGGGAGACTTTTGACGCATAAACATGTAGAGATACAGCTGGAGCCTGGGAAGAAGGGGACTACCATTGCACAGAGAGGACCTCTGTGTTGGTTCCCTTCAACTGTTCACCTGTGTCCCTCTTTGTCTGGACAACGGGAAGGGGCTTCACTGAGCTGTGCTCTCACTCTATAGAATGCCTGTTGCCCAACTTCAGGGTGAAGCCAGTCCCACACTGGCCGTTTTCCATCTCTTCACTGTAAAATAGGGGAATTCAGGTCTAGGAGAGTGAGAGTGAGTTCAGAGGAACGAAAGATGGCTGACAAAGGGGTACGGCACACACCAGGGAAGCCTGCATAGAAGTTCTGGTCTTTGAGCATAGAAGAAAACACAAGATTTAGAGGTTAAGAGAGGAGGAGAGTGCTGCCCTGAAGGGAATGTAGATGTGCAGAGGGCAGAGACAGAGCAGGGGGAAGTTTGTTCCAAGAACAGTGAACCTAACTGGTAGCAGAACTGAGTCCCACCACATCTGTCATTTAAATCTTTAATCCGCTAATGTTAATTGAGTTCCTTCTATAGGCTGAGTACTGTACTACAGGCCTGAGGAGGTAGGGAAAAAAAAAGACATAGTTTCTGAACTCAAATAACTCAGAGTCTAATGGAGGAATCAGCCTCCATTAGAGCAATATGATCGATGCTATGGTAAGAGGTATCAATAAGTGTCTTGGAAGCACACAGAGAGGACAGCCTAATTGCCTGGGGGATCACAGAAACCTCCACGGAGGTAATGACATTTGGAGTGGCTTTTCAAGATAAGCAGGAACTTGCTAGGTCTGCAGAAGAGAGCGCCAGCAAAAAGAGACTCTCCTAAACCTTCCCTGCATAACTGCTCTCCATGAACCCTCCAGTACTTCCAGTTTCCTTAATGGTTCTCATCTACACCAGACTCATCTTCAGCCCACTCTTTCTGCTTGTTACCTGTCGTGTGTGCCAAGCTCTGGATGCCCTTTCCTGAATGCGGCGGCCCAACACCTCCCTGAAGCTTTCCACGTGGTCTCTATAACTCTCGTTCTTTGGGGAAATGACATTACTGCTGATACATCTGAGATGTCCAGTGATCAGGCAAGACAGTGTACAGCAGTGTAAGGGCTGGCATAAACGCCTACAAAAGAACCACTCACGGCGATCCTTCTACGCCTGTTCCCAAAAAACATCTCAGGAAAATGTGATGCCAAGTTAGCAAATGGCTGCCACTACTCCAGCCCACGATGTTCTCTCCCCGCTTGGAAATTCTAAAACGCTCTTAGTTTGTACTGCCAACTTTAGAATATATAAATGCATCATTTTAAAAATAAATTCATCATTTTAATTGTTTCTTATGTGCCACTAACTAGACAAGAGTTGATGGTATAGTCAGCTGTATCTCCCTAACTTGACAGTAAGGTCCCTCATGACAAGAACCAACTCTCAAATTCTTCTATAAGGAGCATGACCCTGCGCCCTGGGACACCGCTAGCAGTCCCAGTCATACCCATTACGTGATGACCCTACTTAGAAGCCTACCACTAACCAGCCCTGTACTGGAAACATCCATCCACTCAATGGAAGGTACCCAGAAAATATTCGATTAATTGATTTTCTCCAAATTTTCACCAACCATCTGGTCCTAAAGACAAAATGTCTCAGAGCTTTGCCTCGGCTGTGACAGCAGTGCTAAAGTATTCACTGGATCTGATACCATTTCTTTTATGCAGATGATGCCTAAAGCTACATCTCTGGCCCTGACACATCATGAGATCTTCAAGAATCCCACTGTCCTCTAACTCCAGTCACTTAAACTCAATATGTCCGGAATTTAGACTCATCACCTCATCCTCAGGCCTTCTCTTACTCCTTCCTTCCCTGTCTCGGTGAATGGCATCCATTCTGTGGCTCAAACCAAAACCCTGTGAGACACCTGTCATTTCTAACAGGAGGAACCATAAAATTTACCATTTAAAGCAGTGTGTTCTTGAGAGTGAAGGGAGGTGCTAATCGTAATTACTGTGGCATAACCAGAACTGTTCTGGACAAACGAGGACCCATGGCGACTCTCTGCTTACTTTCTCTTACCACTTGATGATCAATCAATCAATCATCACGTCCTGTCAGTTCCATCTCCTAAAGACCTCTCAGGCTCTGGTGCCCCCCCTTTTTGTGGCCATCATCTCTTGCTCTCAGTTTTGCAAGTTTCCAATCCATTTTCTACCTAATGGAGGGATCTTTCTGAAATATACATTTAATCATTTCACCCCGTGCTCAAAAACTCTTCAGTGGTCTTGCATTTTTTTTAAGAAACAAGTTCAAGCTCCTCAATCTGGTCCCCATTTACCACTTCAACATCTTCCCTCATCGCCCTTGTCTCTTATTACCCTTGCAATTTATGCTACAGCTTGAGTGTAGTACTTCAGATTCCCTGCAAATGCTGTACTCTCTCATCATGCAGCCTTTACACACACTCTGCCCAGAGCCCCGAACCCTTCTGTCTCCTCACATATATCACATGGTGAACTCTTCTTCATCCTTCAGTACCCCTGCAATCTTACCACCAAGGTTTACAACTAGCCTCCATCCAGCAATTGGAATGCCTTAGCTAAAATACAAATCTAACTATGTCACTTCTTTGATTAAGCAATTCAGTGATTTCTGATCTCCTGCAGCAGAAAATTCAACCTCCTTAGTAGATCTCTGGAAACATTGATTTACACTCTGCCTTTGCTCTTACCATTCCTTGTGCCTGGAATGCCCCTCCATATCTGGGGTGGTGCTGGGCTTGAATCTTGGTTCTAACACTCATTAGTGGATGATCTTGGGCAAATTTTTTTTTTTTACATCTTTATTGGAGTATAATTGCTTTACAATGGTGTGTTAGTTTCTGCTTTATAACAAAGTGAATCAGTTATACATATACATATGTTCCCATATCTCTTCCCTCTTGCGTCTCCCTCCCTCCCACCCTCCCTATACCACCCCTCCAGGCAGTCACAAAGCACCGAGCTGATCTCCCTGTGCTATGCGGCTGCTTCCCACTAGCTATCTACCTTACGTTTGGTAGTGTATATATGTCCATGCCTCTCCCTTGCTTTGTCACAGCTTACCCTTCCCTCTCCCCATATCCTCAAGTCCATTCTCTAGTAGGTTTGTGCCTTTATTCCTGTCTTACCCCTAGGTTGGTTCTTCATGACATTTTCCCCCCTTAAATTCCATATATATGTGTTAGCATACGGTATTTGTCTCTCTATTTCTGACTTACTTCACTCTGTATGACAGACTCTAGGTCTAGCCACCTCATTACAGATAGCTCAATTTCGTTTCTTTTTATGGCTGAGTAATATTCCATTGTATATATGTGCCACATCTTCTTTATCCATTCATCTGTGGGTGGACACTTAGGTTGTTTCTATCTCCAGGCTATTGTAAATAGAGCTGCAATGAACATTTTGGTACATGACTCTTTGAATTATGGTTTTCTCAGGGTATATGCCCAGTAGTGGGATTGCCGGGTCATATGTTAGTTCTAGTTTTAGTTTTTTAAGGAACCTCCATACTGTTCTCCACAGTGGCTGTATCAATTTACATTCCCACCAGCAGTGCAAGAGGCTTCCCTTTTCTCCACACCCTCTCCAGCATTTTTTGTTTCTAGATTTTTTGATGATGGCCATTCTGAGATGATATCGCATTGTAGTTTTGATTTGCATTTCTCTAATGATTAATGATGTTGAGCATTCTTTCATGTGTTTGTTGCCAGTCTGTATATCTTCTTTGGAGAAATGTCTATTTAGGTCTTCTGCCCATTTTTGGATTGGGTTGTTTGGTTTTTTGTTATTGAGCTGCATGAGCCGCTTGTAAATTTTGGAGATTAATCCTTTGTCAGTTGCTTCATTTGCAAATATTTTCTCTCATTCTGAGGGTTGTCTTTTGGTCTTGTTTATGGTTTCCTTTGCTGTGCAAAAGCTTTGAAGTTTCATTAGGTCCCATTTGTTTATTTTGGTTTTTATTTCCATTTCTCTAGGAGGTGGGTCAAAAAGGATCTTGCTGTGATTTATGTCATAGAGTGTTCTGCCTATGTTTTCCTCTAAGAGTTTGATACTGTCTGGCCTTACATTTAGGTCTTTAATCCATTTTGAGTTTATTTTTGTGTATGGTGTTAGGGAGTGATCTAATCTCATACTTTTACATGTACCTGTCCAGTTTTCCCAGCACCACTTATTGAAGAGGCTGTACATTCCTGCCTCGTTTATCAAAGATAAGGTGGCCATATGTGCTTGGGTTTATCTCTTGGCTTTCTATCCTGTTCCATTGATCTATATTTCTGTTTTTGTGCTAGTACCATACTGTCTTGATTACTGTAGCTTTGTAGTATAGTCTGAAGTCTGGGAGCCTGATTCCTCCAGCTCTGTTTTTCGTTCTCAAGATTGCTTTGGCTATTCAGGGTCTTTTGTGTTTCCATACAAATTGTGAAATTTTTTGTTCTAGTTCTGTGAAAAATACCAGTGGTAGTTTCATTGGGATTGCATTGAATCTGTACATTGCTTTGGGTAGTAGAGTCATTTTCACAATGTTGATTCTTCTAATCCAAGAACATGGTATATCTCTCCATCTATTTGTATCATCTTTAATTTCTTTCATCAGTGTCTTATAATTTTCTGCATACAGGTGTTTTGTCTCCTTATGTAGGTTTATTCCTAGATATTTTATTTGTTTTGTTGCAATGGTAAATGGGAATGTTTTCTTGATTTCACTTTCAGATTTTTCATCATTAGTGTATAGGAATGCCAGAGATTTCTGTGCATTAATTTTGTATCCTGCTACTTTACCAAATTCATTGATTAGCTTTAGTAGTTTTCTGGTAGCATCTTTAGGATTCTCTATGTATAGTATCCTGTCATCTGCAAACAGTGACAGCTTTACTTCCTCTTCTCTGATTTGGATTCCTTTTATTCCCTTTTCTTCTCTGATTGCCGTGGCTAAAACTTCCAAAACTATGATGAATAAGAGTGGTGAGGGTGGGCAACCTTGTCTTGTTCCTGATCTTAGTGGAAATGCTTTCAGTTTTTCACCATTGAGGACGATGTTGCCTGTGGGTTTGTCATATATGGCCTTTATTATGTTGAGGAAAGTTCCCTCTATGCCTACATTCTGCAGAGTTTTTATCATAAATGGTGTTAAATTTTGTCGAAAGCTTTCTCTGCATCTATTGAGATGATCATATGGTTTTTCTCCTTCAATTTGTTAATATGGTGTATCACATTGATTGATATGCGTATATTGAAGAATCCTTGCATTTCTGTGATAAACCCCACTTTATCACGGTGTGTGATCTTTTTAGTATGTTGTTGGATTCTGTTTGCTAGTATTTTGTTGAGGATGTTTGCATCTATGTTCATCAGTGATATTGGCCTGTAGTTTTCTTTCTTTGTGACATCCTTGTCTGGTTTTGGTATCAAGGTGATAGTGGCCTCGTAGAATGAGTTTGGGAGTGTTCCTCCCTCAGCTATATTTTGGAAGAGTTTGAGAAGGATAGGTGTTAGCTCTTCTCTAAATGTTTGATAGAATTTGCCTGTGAAGCCATCTGGTCCTGGGCTTTGGTTTGTTGGAAGAGTTTTAATCACAGTTTCAATTTCAGTGCTTGTGATTGGTCTGTTCATATTTTTTATTTCTTCTAGATTCAGTCTTGGCAGGTTGTGTATTTCTAAGAATTTGTCCATTTCTTCCAGGTTGTCCATTTTATTGGCATAGAGTTGCTTGTAGTAATGTCTCATGACCTTTTGTATTTCTGCAGTGTCAGTTGTTACTTCTCCTTTTTCATTTCTAATTCTATTGATTTGAATCTTCTCCCTTTTTTTCTTGATGAGTCTGGCTAATGGTTTATCAATTTTGTTTATCTTCTCAAAGAACCAGCTTTTAGTTTTATTGATCTTTCCTATTGTTTCCTTCATTTCTTTTTCATTTATTTCTGATCTGATTTTTATGATTTCTTTCCTTCTGCTAACTTTGGGTTTTTTTGGTTCTTCTTTCTCTAATTGCTTTAGGTGCAAGGTTAGGTTGTTTATTCGAGATGTTTCCTGTTTCTTAAGGTAGGATTGTATTGCTATAAGCTTCCCTCTTAGAACTGCTTCTGCTGCATCCCATAGATTTTGGGTCGTCTTGTCTCCATTGTCATTTGTTTCTAGGTATTTTTTTATTTCCTCTTTGATTTCTTCAGTGATCACTTCGTTATTAAGTAGTGTATTGTTTAGCCTCCATGTGTTTGTATTTTTTACAGATCTTTTCCTGTAATTGATATCTAGTCTCATAGCGTTGTGGTCAGAAAAGATACTTGATAGAATTTCAATTTTCTTCAATTTACCATGGCTTGATTTGTGACCCAAGATATGATCTATCCTGGAGAATGCTCCATGAGCACTTGAGAAAAATGTGTATTCTGTTGTTTTTGGATGGAATGTCCTATAAATATCAATTAAGTCCATCTTGTTTAATGTATCATTTAAAGCTTGTGTCTCCTTATTTATTTTCATTTTGGATGATCTGTTCATTGGTGAAAGTGGGGTGTTAAAGTCTCCTACTATGAATGTGTTACCGTTGATTTCCCCTTTTATGGCTGTTAGTATTTGCCTTATGTATTGAGGTGCTCCTGTGTTGGGTGTATAAATATTTACAATTGTTATATCTTCTTCTTGGATCGATCCCTTGATCATTATGTACTGTCCTTCTTTGTCTCTTCTAATAGTCTTTATTTTAAAGTCTATTTTGTCTGATATGAGAATTGCTACTCCAGCTTTCTTTTGCTTTCCATTGGCATGAAATATCTTTTTCCATCCCCTCACTTTCAGTCTGTATGTGTCTCTAGGTCTGAAGTGGGTCTCTTGTAGACAGCAAATATATGGGTCTTGTTTTTGTATCCATTCAGCCAATCTGTGTCTTTTGGTGGGAGCATTTAGTCCACTTACATTTAAGGTAATTATCGCTATGTATGTTCCTATTCCCATTTTCTTAATTGTTTTGGTTTCGTTATTATAAGTCTTTTCCTTCTCTTGTGTTTCTTTCCTAGAGAAGTTCCTTTAGCATTTGTTGCAAAGCTGGTTTGGTGGTGCTGAACTCGCTCAGCTTTTGCTTGTCTGTTAAGGTTTTAATTTCTCCATCAAATCTGAATGTGATCCTTGCTGGGTAGAGTAATCTTGGTTACAGGTTTTTCTCCTTCATCACTTTAAATATGTCCTGCCAGTCCCTTCTGGCTTGCAGAGTTTCTGCTGAAAGATCAGCTGTTATCCTTATGGGGATTCCCTTGTGTGTTATTTGTTGTTTTTCCCTTGCTGCTTTTAATATGTTTTCTTTGTATTTAATTTTTGACAGTTTGATTAATATGTGTCTTGGCGTATTTCTCCTTGGATTTATTCTGTATGGGACTCTCTGTGCTTCCTAGACTTGATTAACTATTTCCTTTCCCATATTAGGGAAGTTTTCAACTATAATCTCTTCAAATATTTTCTCAGTCCCTTTCTTTTTCTCTTCTTCTTCTGGAACCCCTATAATTCGAATGTTGGTGCATTTGGTGTTGTCCCAGAGGTCTCTGAGACTGTCCTCAGTTCTTTTCATTCTTTTTTCTTTATTCTGCTCTGCAGTAGTTATTTCCACTATTTTATCTTCCAGGTCACTTATCTGTTCTTCTGCCTCAGTTATTCTGCTATTGATCCCATCTAGAGTATTTTTAATTTCATTTATTGTGCTGTTCATCGTTGTTTGGTTCCTCTTTAGTTCTTCTAGGTCCTTGTTAAATGTTTCTTGCATTTTGTCTATCCTATTCCCAAGATTTTGGATCATCTTTACTATCATTACTCTGAACTCTTTTTTAGGTAGACTGCCTATTTCCTCTTATTTGTTAGGTCTGGTGGGTTTTTATCTTGCTCCTTCATCTGCTGTGTGTTTTTCTGTCTTCTCATTTTCCTTATCTTACTGTGTTTGGGGGTCTCCTTTTTGCAGGCTGCAGGTTCGTAGTTCCCAATTGTTTTTGGTCTGTGCCCCAGGGGCGAAGGTTGGTTCAGTGGGTTGTGTAGGCTTCCTGGTGGATGGGACTGGTGCCTGTGTTCTTTTGAATGGGGCTGGTTCTAGTCTTTCTGGTGGGCAGGACCACGTCTGGTGGTGTGTTTTGGGGTGTCTGGGAAGTTATTATGATTTTAGGCAGCCTCTGTGCTAATGGATGGGGTTGTGTTCCTGTCTTGCTAGTTGTTTGGCATAGGGTGTCCAGCACTGTAGCTTGCTGGTCATTGAGTGAAGCTGGTTGCCGTGTTGAGATGGAGATCTCTGGGAGTTTTTCACCGTCTGATATTATGTGGAGCTGGGAGGTCTCTTGTGGACCAGTGTCCTGAAGTTGGCTCTCCCACCTCAGAGGCACAGCACTGACTCCTGACTGCAGCACCAAGAGCCCTTCATCCACACGGCTCAGAATAAAAGGGAGAAAAAGTAGAAGGAAAGAATTAGTAGAAGCAGAAAGAAAGAAAGAAAGAAAGGAGGGAGGGAGGAAGGAAGGAAGGAGGGAAGCAAGGAAAAAAAGAAAGGAGATAAAGTAAAATAAAATTAAGATAAAATATAAAGTTATTAAAATAAAAAAAATTATTAAGAGAAAAAATAAAACGGACGGATAGAACCCTAGGACAAATGGTGAAAGCAAAGCTATACAGACAAAATCTCACAGAGAAGCATACACATACACACTCACAAAAAGAGGAAAAGGGGAAAAAATCATAAATCTTGCTCTCAAAGTCCACCTCCTTAATTTGGGATGGTTCCTTGTCTATTCAGGTATTCCACAGATGCAGGGTACATCTAGTTGATTGTGGAGCTTTAATCCGCTGCTTCTGAGGCTGCTGGGAGAGATTTCCCTTTCTCTTCTTTGTTCTCACAGCTCCCAGGGCTCAGCTTTGGATTTGGCCCCGCCTCTGCGTGTAGGTCGCTGGAGGGCGTCTGTTCTTCACTCAGACAGGACAGGGTTAAAGGAGCCGCTGATTCGGGGGCTCTGGCTCACTCAGGCCGGCGGGGGGGGGGGGGGGGGGGGGGGGAGGGCGGGGCACGGAGTGCGGGGCGGGCCTGCGGCGGCAGAGGCCGGCGTGACGTTGCACCAGCCTGAGGCGCGCAGTGCGTTCTCCCGGAGGAGTTGACCCTGGATCCTGTGAGCCTGGCAGTGGCGGGCTGCACAGGCTCCCCGGAAGGGAGGTGTGGAGAGTAACCTGTGCTCGCACACAGGCTTCTTGGTGGCAGCAGCAGCAGCCTTAGCGTCTCATGCCCTTCTCTGAGGTCCGCGCTTTTAGCCGCGTCTCGCACCAGTCTCTGGAGCTCCTTTAAGCAGCCCTCTCCTCGCGCACCAGGAAACAAAGAGGTAAGAAAAAGTCTCTGACCTCTTCGGCAGGTCCAGACTTTTCCCCGGACTCCCTCCTGACTAGCCGAGGCGCACTAACCCCCGGCAGTCTGTGTTCACGCCGCCAACCCCAGTCCTCTCCCTGCCTCCGACCGAAACCCGAGCCTCAGCTCCCAGCCCCGCCCGCCCCGGCGGGTGAGCCGACAAGCCTCTGGGGCTGGTGAGTGCCGGTCGGCCCTGATCTTCTGTGCGGGAATCTCCCCAATTTGCCCTCCGCACCCCTGTGGCTGTGCTCTCCACCGCAGCTCCGAAGCTTTCCCCCTCCGCCACCCGCAGTCTCTGCCCGCGAAGGGGCTTCCTAGTGTGTGTAAACCTTTCCTCCTTCACGGCTCCCTCCCACTGGTGCAGGTCCCGTCCCTATTATTTTGTCTCTATTTATTCTTTTTTCTTTTGCCCTACCCAGGTACGTGGGGGGTTTCTTACCTTTTGGGTGGTCTGAGGTCTTCTGCCAGCGTTCAGTAGGTGTTCTGTAGGAGTTGTTCCACGTGTAGATGTATTTCTGGTGTATCTGTGGGGAGGAAGGTGATTTCCGCGTCTTACTCTTCCGCCATCTTCCCAGAAGCCTCCTTGGGCAAATTTTTAACCTATCTTTCTGTGTTAGCTTTATCCTCAGTTCAGTACAATAGGGATAATCATAGTATGTATCTCAGAGAGTTTTTGTGAAGATGACACAAATGAGAATTTTAAACAATGCACATAATCAACTTTCAGCAAATATTAGCCATCATCATTAGTATCCTTATTGTTACTGATGTTCTAGACATTATCTCCTTCAAGAAATTTCTGTTCAATTTCCAGGTTTCATTCATTCATTCAGTAATACTTTTTATTTTATTATAATTTAACTTTTTATTTTATTATATTTTAACTTTTTATTGTATATTGGAGTATAGTTGATTAACAGTGTTGTGAGAGTATCTAGTGTACAGCAAAGTGATTCAGTTATACATATATATGTATCTATTCTTTTTCAAATTCTTGTCCCATTAGGTTGTTACATAATATTGAGCAGAGTTCCCTGTGTTATACATTAGGTCCTTGTTGGCTATCCATTTTAAATATAGCAGTGTGCACATGTCAATCCCACACTCCCTAACTATATTCAGTAATACTTTTTAAACCCATACAGTCTTCCAGAGACTCTCTAGACACTAAGAAATAAAGATGAATCAGGTGGTCCCTGCTTTCAAGAATACCATAGTCTAATTCTTCTCCCAGATCCCTTGTGGTAATTTCACCGTAATATCCCAACATCATCTGTTCATATGTGGTACCTTCTCCATGAGGTTGTTGACTCTATGGTCCTCAGAGTCAGAAATGGATGTATTCACTCTTGATCCCCCAGGGCCTAGTACACTTCCTGGCACATAGTAGGTTCTCAGCTAATATTTGTCTGACTGAACAAATACACATTTCATCATTCTAGTCTTAACACAACTCTTATCAAATATTATGCAAGCAAGTCTCAAATTTATAGAAACCAGTTTATACCAGTTCTAAAAACTGTCCTTGTTTCTGCTGTGCCGGAGAAAATAAAAGTGCTACTGTACTCTTTGTCTATTACTGCTGATGATTTCAGAAGTCTGCAAACCTTAGAGACAAAATATGCAATAGCCTGTTATAAGTTATGGATGGAAGTGAAACAATATCTATTTTGGTTAAGTTTTCTTAGTAAGCTCCATAACAATAATCATTGTATATTTCTCTGAAGCAGTCCTGAAATTTGTACTGCGGACAAATTTCAGCAAGGAGCATCCAAACTCAAAGCCATCTGTCTGTCCCTCTTTCCATCCCTCCATCCACCTATCCACCCATCCATTCACCAGTTAATGTCAGTTAAGCTTAAACTCTATCACAAAATGGTGTCAAGACACTAGAGTCTTATGCATTTCAGTATTTCTTTCTTTGTTTTTTGTTTTTTTTTTTTTTGCGGTACACGGGCCCCTCACCGCCGTGGCCTCTCCCACCGCGGAGCACAGGCTCCATATGCGCAGGCCCAGCGGCCACGGCCCATGGGCCCAGCCGCTCCGAGGCACGCAGGATCCTCTCGGACCGGGGCACGAACCCGTGTCCCCTTGATCGGCAGGCCGACTCTCAACCACTGCGCCACCAGGGAAGCCCTTTCTTTCTTTTTTAATATTTTAATTTTATTGGAGTATAGCTGGTTTACAATGTTGTGTTAGTTTCAGGTGTACAGCAAAGTGTTTCAGTTATACATGTACATATATTCATTTTTTAAAGATCCTTTTCTCGTATAGGTTATCACAGAATATTGGGTAGAGTTCCCTGTGCTGTCCAACAGGTCCTTGTTGGTTACCTATCTTATATATAGTAGTGTGCATGTGTTCAACCCAAGCTCCTGATTTATCCCCCTCTCCACATTTCCCCTTTGGCAACCATAAGTTTGTTTTCAATATCTGTGAGTCTGCTTCTATTTTGTAGATATGTTCATTTGTATCTTTTAAAAATTAGATTCCACATATAAGTGATATCATATGATATTTGTAGTATTTCTTATAGAATTTTCAGCATTAAAAGTAGGAGAAAAGAAGACTATATGGATGTGTCATTTCTCCTTAACACGTTTATTATCGGTATTTTTATCTGATCATAAGCACTTTTATCGGCGTTGATGATAAATATGCCATGTTTTGGGAAAAGTTACCTTTTTTAAAAAGATTTACTTATTTTTATTCTTTTTTATTTTTGGCTGCGTCATCTTAGTTGCTGCATGTGGGATCTTAGTTGAGGCCTGTGAGATCTTTCGTTGTGGTGCGTGGGCTCTGTAGTTTGTGGCACGTGGGTTCTCTCGTTGAGGCACGTGAACCCAGTAGTTGTGGCGCCAGGGTTTAGTTGTCCCACAGCATGTGGGATCTTAGTTCCCTGACCAGGGATCAAACCTGCGTCCCCTGCATTGTAAGGCAGATTCTTTATCACTGGACCACCAGGGAAGTCCAGAAAGTTACCTTTTGAAGAAAGCAAAATAATTTTTTTACATTGCTTTGGGAAAGCAAACCTGAGTAAATAGGTAAAAGTCCTGAGGATTTAGTAGAGCTGGGACTTCAAGGCCTAATGAGCAAATGGAGAGAGATGATCATATGGTTCTAAGTTAAACAGTAACCCCCCCAGCGCGCACTTGGCAAACTGTAATCATTACCAGTGCTGAGTGTGCTGATAACACTAATAAATCTAATCCTCCAAACCAAACTTAATTGACCTGGAATAACTACAAAGAATACCAGTCATAGTAGAAGAGAACATGCTTATCGTGAACTCTATAGCTGCACACTCTCAGAAGCAATGCGTCAAGAAACACTTTCTTTGAAGAAGATCCCACAAGAACAAATGTGTCACCATAGTCCATGGTATTCCACCCTCTCCAAAAAGTCTGATCTCTATTGAATCAAAGAAGAAAAATCTCCAGGCTTAGACACGTCATTCCCTGCATAGTTATAGAGCTCCACCTGCTGCACGAGGCATGGGCAGCACACCCTAAAGCCAGGAAATCTCAGAGGGGATAAAAAGATGGGATCAAACCTGTGCTGACAAGGAAACAATCATGCACGTAGTCTCACGAGAGCTCCTTTTCAGAAGCCCTGAGCATGCCACCCTTCAGCCGAGCTCAGTTAACTTCATTAAACATCAACAAGCAAAGGTTGTATTGTTACTCGGTAGAGTCTATCCCTAAGGGATACTCAGGAAGTTGGGGGAATGTAGGACAATTTCCAAGCTCACCTATCTTCCTTCTGATGAACGTGGGGGAACTTTAGCTCCTAATCCTATACAGAACCAATACAAATATATCCAACTGTGAATAGCTGATGATAACATCACAGAAGAGTTGCTTTCTCTCTCTGTTCCGAAACCACGGCCACATTTTCCAGGTGTTTCCCTTGAGAACGGACCATCAGCATCTCATAGTGTGTGCTGCCCACCTGCTGTTCCGGAAGCAGCAACCCACGAGCCCAGAGGAAATATCTGAGTCATTTTCTTCTCTGGAGTGCTTTTTTATAGCATGCCTCTTGTCTCGGAATCTGAAGAGGCTGGCAGGTAGGACTTCCTCCATGGAGGACCTTGGGGAGACATTCCACCAAAGAACAACTCTCAAGCCTTCTGGTCTCTCTCATCTGAAAGATCCTAATTCCTCATTAGTAATTAGTCACTGTTTTCTAGGATTCCCAAAGGCTTTCTGGTTACCTCAGAAAACATAAATACTGTCGTTTATGTTTAATCTGTGGATTTTGCTCTGTCTCTTTGAATTCTATTTTGCTGGTTACTTACTTATTCTAGAATCATCTAATGGAATCATCAGCTCAATAGTTGGATGCCTCCTGTCCTCTCCTGCTGTCCAGAAGCAGCTCTCTGCCTGTTGGCAATCATCTACAAGAGGACAGCCTCACAGACAGGGACCACAGGAGCCTCTGAGAGACCATGCAAATTAGGCCAGCCTTTCCAAGTGCTGAAATGAACTTGCAGGAGTCTTGCAGGCAAAGGTATATTTTGGGACGTCAGCACTGCATATTGAAAGTTAAATCCCCTGTTTCACATTAGTATTTCTCTCTCTCTCTCTCTCTCTCTCTCTCTCTCTCTCTCTCTCACACACACACACACACACACACACACACACACACACACACACACACACACTGAGACACACAGATACAGTCTTTCATTTCTCATTGTGTCTGATTGTCTCTTTCTGTATCAGTCTGTCTTCTTCATGACTTTCCACTCTTTCTGTTTCAATCTCTGTGACTCTGTGTCTATCTTTATCTGTCTAGTTCTCCCATGTTACTTTTCCCAGTGTAGTCCTTTCATTAAAATAAGAAAATCCTATTGTTAAATGGCTGCCACTAGTTGGTCACATGAGTCAGTGTGACCTACCCCATTTATAGGTTATTCTTGTACTATAGAGACCTGATTGGATAAGGGTTTTCCAGGTAAGAAGAAACTGATGATTTTGTATTCCCAAGATTTGGATGCTTAAGAATGGACTAGCATGGGAATTCCCTGGCAGTCCAGTGGTTAGGACTCTGAGCTTTCACTGCCAAGGTTTCAATCCCTGGTTGGGAAAGTAAGATCAAAAAAAAAAAAAAAAAAAAAAAAGAATGGTCTAGCAGTCTGCCAAAAGACATATAGAGAAGAGGAAGAGGCATGCCATGCCTCTGGAAATATGGAGTGCCCCGTCTTCTAACCACACCCAGGCAATAATCAGGAATTCGATAACTTCACGAGGAGTGTCATGGAGCTGAAGCCCAAGTCACATGACGCCATCAGAATTCAGATGAAGGCTCTTCTGAAGATTTTAGAAAATTGATTGTATTCAATCCTTGCTATAAGAATGTTTCAAATCAGCCTTCCACGAGTTTCTGATGAATAGAAATACAGGCAATCTCTTGTATCCATCCCTCCCCCACATTCCTATCCAGTGGCCACATCAACATCTGGTGGACATTCTGAGTGAAATCTTAACCAATTTTCATAATTGGGAGGAGGAAAGTGGAGCGTAAGAAAGAATAGGAACGATGATCAGAGTGTACAAAAACACTGGAGGAAAGTGCTTTTTTAAAACTTGGAATAAATATATTCCAAGTTGGGAAAGGGTGACTAAAATAAGTGAAAATTAACTAAAGTTACTCATTTCTAAAGTAGATTCAAAGAGAGTGTTTTTCACATACTAAATTGGCATAGATTCTAAACTGAGAATAACTAGTGCTGTTAAAGATACAGTGGAAAAGGGACTTTTAGGGACTCATAAAAGGACACAGAGGTTTTGGAAATCAGTCTGATGGAACATTAAGATCCTTAACATTTTTTTTCATATCCATTGACATAGTAACATAGAATTCTGGGTAGGATTCTAAGCATATATTCTGAAATGATTTTAAAAATAATAAACAGAGAAATTCATTACAGTATTATTCATCATTGCATAAAGAAAGAAAAATTGGAAAGAATTTGAATATCTACCATTAGGGAAATAGTTAAGGAAAATGATTTGCAGATAATTTTAAATATAGAGAAATGTTTATAATACAGTGTTAGGAGAAAAGGAGCAAGATATTATCTAAACTATGATGATAGGAGTAAGAAAAACTGAATGTGGATTTATAAGTACTTTTTTCCTTTTGAGTTTCTGAGGTCTTGCAAAGTCTCTACAATATACCAATGTTACTTTAACAATCATTCTCAGAAACCTGTAGACCCAAAGACAGAAATTCGAACACTTATATAAACCTTGTGACTCAACCCACCAACCAATTCTCTGATGTCTGACTCCCTGAGAAAAGAAACTGTATAAATGTTTCCTTCTGAGATTCTTAGACTCTCTGATAACTTTCTATATTTATCCTTTATTGAATTAAAATTACCACAGCCCTGATTACCAAACCACATGCAAGATTTTCAGAAATATTTTGGAGCAGCTTCCCATATCCTCCAGGGTTTTTCTGTAGTTGCAAATTTCAGAGGGTTTAGGTAAACTGAATATTACATGAAAATATAGTGTTATAAGTTGACTTACAAAAGTTCTTTGGTAAGATTTTAGTAACCATATTTTCGTGAATAAATGGAACTAGGAGAGTGAATCATGTCCTGAGATGTCTTTGTCTGGGAAAGCCTTTCTTAATTAGAAATCTCTCCCCTGGGGCCTTAGGGCCAGGTTCAGGGTGCCACAGGACTGTCAACCGTACCCACTTCCGTTTAATTTTAGTAGGCTCTCACAGAAGCTGTTGGTCTGATAATTCAACCTTGTTCTTAATTTGTATATTCTGGATAGTTGTAGTTGTCAGATATACGTACAGGGAATATTTTCTTAACAATGACATTTTTTATAGGTAATCTTTTTTTTAACTTTTTATTTTATATTTGAGTACAGTTGATTAACAATGTTGTGTTAGTTTCAGGTGTACAGCAAAGTGATTCAGTTATACATACACAAGACTTTAAAATTTTTTCATGAAATACAAGTTGTTGGCTTTTTTCCTGTTAGTTTTAGTGTTTTTATGTCCTTTCTGAGAAACATTTGCCTACCCCAAGTCACAAAGATAGTCTTCTATGTTTTCTTCTAGAATCTTTATAGTTTTAGCTTTTAAGCACAGGTCTACGATTTAGCCTGAATTAAGTTTTATGAGGCATAAGGTAGGGTTCAAAGTTGATTTTCCTCATGCATTTGTTCAACTGTTCCAGAACTATTTTGTTAATAAAACTTTACTTTCCTTATTGAATTCTCTTGACACATTTGTTGAAAATCAACTGACCATATATATGTGAGCTTATGACTAGCCTCTGTTGTATTCCACTGCTCCGTTTGTATATTCTAACACCAATTATCACACTGTTTTGTTTACTGAAATGTATACTGAGTCTTTAAGTCATACACTGTAGGCCTCCCAACTTGGTTCTTTCTTCCCTTCCTCCCTCCCTCTCTTTCTTTCCTTCTTTCCTTTCTCTTCCTTCCTTCCTTCCTTCTTTTCTTTCTTTCCCTCCCTCCCTTCCTTCCTTCCTCCCTTCCTTCCTCTCTCTCTCTCTTTCTCTCTTTCTTTTCCAATATTGTATGCTATTCTAGGTCTTTTACATTTCCAGATACATTTTAGAATGAACTCTTCAGTTGTGATTTTGACTGAGAGTACAGTTGGCCCTTGAACAACATGGAAGTTAGGGGCACTGACCCTCTTCAGAGTTGAAAATCCACATATGACTTATAGCTGACCCTTAGTATATGTCGTTCCTCTAGATTTGCAGTTCCGCATCAGTGGATTCAACCAACTGCTGACAGTGTAGTGCTGTAGTGTTTACCACTGGAAAAAAGCCATATAAGTGGACCCATGCAGTTCAAACCCATGTTCTTCAAGGGTCAACTGTATATTAAATCTACAGATAAATATGTGGACAATTGACGTATTGAGAATATTGAATTGCCCTATCCATGAAGATGGTATTTTCTTCCATTTATTTGCATTTTCTTTAATTTTTCTCAGGAATATTTTATAGTTCTCAACATGTCTTGTGTGTTCTTTCATTAAATTCATTCCTTAGTATTTTATTATTTTTTTAAGTTCTGTTTTAAAGGAATTAAAAATTTACTCTCCTATTCTTTACTGTTTGTTTATAGAAATGTAAATGATTTATGCATATTGATCATGCATCCTGTGACTTTGCTAAATTTACTTATTCTAGTAGTTACTCTTTAAAATATTTAGTATTCTCTATAAAATATCACATTATCTGCAAGACCACTTTACTTCTTAATTTCCAATCTGTATGCCTTCTTTTCTTACAGCTTTAAGATAAAAATCATCATAGAAGAAACTGAACATACTTAATTATTACAGTTTGATATGTTTTGACACATGTATAGCCCCATAAAACCATCACTGTAATTAAGGTAGTGAATATATCCATTACACTCAAGTTTTTTTGTGCCTTCATGTACTCCCTCTTTTCTACCCCTCCCCATCTAAATTTCTTTATTTCTTTTACTCGTCTTATTGCCTTGACTAGAGCTCCAAATTACAAATATCAAAAATGAAAAAGGGAACATCACTGCAGATTTCACAGATATTAAAAGGATAATAAGAAAATATTATGACTACCAATACTTGACAACTTAGATGAAATGGACAAATTTCTTGATAAATATAACTTAGACTGAAACTAAAAGAAATGGAAAATCTAAATTATTCTATATCTATTAAAGAAGTTGACTGCATTTTGTTCCCTCATTTCCAAAAAATTCTCCCAGACATTCCCAGTCATTCCTTTTGTTTCAATGATTGTCTCTACCCTGATGAATTCCAAATATCTATTTCCAGACCAAACTTTTCTCTTGAGCCCCAGATCTTATATCCAACTGTCTATTTAACTTTTCCACTTGAGTGTCCAAACTCCACATGCCTCAAGCTGAACTCACTACATTGTCTCCCCACCTCCACCCGACCTTGTCCTTCAGTGTTCCTAATCTCACAGGAATGGGACGTCCAGGTGCTTCCATCAGAATCCTGGGTGTCATCCTTGACTCCTCTTTTTCCTCAGTCCTTCACATTCAGTCAGTCATTATGTTGCCAGTTGAACCTCCTCAAAATCTCACAAGCCCATCCAATCCCTTCCAACCCCACTGTATTATACTAGTACAATCTACCTTCAGTTCTCACTTCGATTCTACATTTGTATTTTAACTGTTCTCCTCTTACTCAATCTTTTCTCCCTATAGTCTGTTCTCCAAATTGCCGCCAAACTGGTATTCTAAAACTGAGATTTAATCGTGACATCCCCCTGCTTAAGATCATTATTGGCTCTGCAATGAAGTCCAACTCTCTTAACATTCTTATGGGCCCTGTGTAATCTGATTGGTGGTTGGCTCGTCAGCATTCTGAACTTTCCCTGCCATAACACTAATTACATGATAATATCTTGAAACGTCTGTCTTTGTGCTTTTCTTTTCCCAGCATCCATATAGTTGCGTGACTTTTCTGTTTGTCAGAGGCATTTACTTTGCTTGGAGGAAAAGTAGAGTTAAATTAGGAATTTAAAAAGCAGGAAACAGTCAATGTTCAGAATTTCTTTTTTTTTTTTTTAAACCTCTAAACAAACTTTTGAATATCTGAAGAGAAGTCCTGAGGGAATCAGAGAACAGAGTTTAGACCATAAAAATAGAAGTAGGAAGAGGATAAAAGGAAAGTGGAGCATTGCCTCCCCACCACTACATATAAATAGAGGGTCTGTTGGGCTGAGAATCGGGAGTGTGGAGTAGAAGATGGGCATGACCTTAGAAAAGGTGGGGGCTGGGAATGAGAGGCCTGACTGGGCAGGACAGATACAGAGAAGCAGGGTGAGCAACAGAAGAATTGCTAACCAGACTGAACAGCACTAGGAATTCCTGTTGAAGCTGAACCAGTGCCTGCAGACCATCTGTTGCCATTCTAGGGCATATGACACTCTACCCAAATGGTTAAGTGTTAGCTCTTCATCTTGTCCTTGGCTGCTTCCATTATAACAGTTCAATTGTTTGTTGCTTTCCATCTGAAATGTATGGGTAGTCACTGCTCTCCTCCATTTTTTAAAAGCTTAGGATACTCATAAATTCTTCTCCCAACAGATAGGGTTGGGGCCCTGACACCCAGAGATGAGATAGTAGACAGTCCCTGCACTAAGACTTAGGTGTAACGGGACAATAGTGAAAAACATTTCTATCACACGCTTACTATATAGTATTAAAATCACTTCTTTACTTTTCCTATCTTCCATTAGACTGTAGGCTTAGGAAGGCAAAGACCTTGTCAATCTTGGTCAACATTAGGCCCCAGTGCAGAGCCTGGTATGTTGCAGGTGCTCAGTAAGCACTGTTTGGTTAAATCAATGATTTAATAAAGAATGAGTGATTTTAAATATGTTGACTTTAACTAGGGAGAATATCAAGGTGGCAATGCTTTTTTATCCTACACATGTAAGGTTGAACACTTTTAGAAATTAAGTTAGGGAACTAAATTATTAATAATTTTAAAGTATTTCCTGTTTTGTTTTTAAGACTTCCCAACCTTGGAGGCCTGTTTGCAGTCTCCTATATGCATTCTTTGGAGTCCTGTATATATTTGGCGTTTCAAATGATAAAGCCGTTGAAAGCATGGCACCAAGAGGGTTGGAGCAGGCATACGTGTCATCATGAGGAAACTCCATTCCTCCCTTTTGCAAGAAATAGTTTGACGGACATAAAATTATTACATTAAACTTTTTCTTTTCTACGTGTGGTAGAGTGAATAAGAGTCCTCCAAAAATGTCCATGTCCTAATCCTCGGAACCTGTTATCTTACAGAGCAAAAGGGATTTTGCAAATGTGATTAATTTCAGGATTTTGAAATGAAGAGATTACCCTGGATTCTCCAAGTGGGCCCAATGTAATCACAGGGGTCCTTATAAGAGAGGCAGGAAGGTCAAAAGTCAGAGGAGATGTGATGATGGAAACAAAGTCAGAGGGAGATTTGAAGTTACTCTGTTGCTGGTTTTGAAGATGGAAGAAGCAGCCATGGACAAAAGAATGCAGGCAGCTGCTAGAAGCTGGAAAAATCAAGGAAACAGATTCTCCCCTAAAGCTTCCAGAAGGAACATAGTCCTGCTGACATTTTGATTTTTAAGGCTTCTGATCTCCAGTATTGAAAGATAGTAAATTTGCATTGTCTGAAGCTACTAAGTTTTGGGTCAATTATTATACAACCATAGAAAACTAATGCAGTTCTATAAACTTTATCAGTTGCATTAGGCATATTCAGAATGCTAGCTGAGAGGGGTTTGGAAAGAGCTTAATGAGGTGACACTCAACTGGGACAGAACAGGAATTCTATAAACAGATCAGGTGATGCTAAGGAATTTAAATTATTCAGTTATGTATAAATTGCCTAATGAATATTTATAAGCATATGTCTGAATATTATAAACATATCCAGATGATATATACACACACACACACACACACACATATCACACCCAAATACACACATATACACTATCTTGAGAGAGGTGTAAACAGAAGAGTGTGATAAGACTCTTTTGGGATAAGAGTACCTAATCCATTTTTAATTACCTGTGACTTACCCAGATTTTCCCCATATAGTACTTTACTTGAAAAACTATTGTCAGAGTTAGTCTGACCAGTGTTTCATGGTAAACCAATGATTGATTTCACTGGGTTTTTCCTAAGAATATGAAAAATCCTGATCTTTGAGCAAAGCTGAAAAAATATTTTGTCTGCTTTATATAATACTAGGGTCAAGGTTAAATGTATAAATAGAAGCCATGAGTGGTGCCAAGTTCTAAACCTGAACTCTGCCCCAATTACAATGTTTTGAGAGATACCAACGAGACCCTCTCAGCCAAAATGTACTCTCCACTTTCATCTTAATGTCTGAAATTCCATTAGTAGCCATTTGTTCAATTATGTTAGTAAGAGCTTGTGCGTTAGTCTTCTCTTAAAATGCCAACATCCATAGGATAGGGAAACTCTCCACGTCGTTACCGCCAGCTACTTTAGCAGGAATAATTCA
Organism: Stenella coeruleoalba; assembly: GCF_951394435.1. Lineage (NCBI taxonomy): Eukaryota > Metazoa > Chordata > Mammalia > Artiodactyla > Delphinidae > Stenella > Stenella coeruleoalba. The sequence continues at coordinate 13,159,741 of NC_137156.1, forward strand.
TATAGATTCCTTTTGAGGAGAGTAGGAGATGGGGAAGGAGGGGAATATTAAAAAAAGAAGAAAAGAGGACACCAGAATCTGCCTAAGGCTGGCCATAGCGAAGTTTAAGAACTCTGTACTCAAGCTGTTATCAAACTCAGCTGCGAGCAAAATCACAAAATAATAATTGCTAAATGCACTAACTGCTATCTCATCTATGCCTACAACAGCCTGGTTTATTAGGTGGTAATATGATTCCAAATTTAAGGAGGTACAAGGTGACGTATAGAGCTGGAGGTGAACAAGTCACTAAATAAGTGCCTGGTCTGTGGGACTCATTATGCTGCCCCAGTTCCTCTCGCGAACCTTATCTTTGGTACCAGCCTCTTCCTCCACTGCCTCCCTGACTTTGCATCTCAGATGCTCTGTGCTTTCCTGTCACCCTGTCACCCAAAGCCTCTCATTCTAGAGCCCCCATTTGATTGGCTTCAGACTTCTATTTCTTCCCTCAGTGGCAGAGCTGGGGTTCATTTAACTCAAGGAGGGTTGCAGAGGGTTGCAGAGGGCACAGAGATGCTCCTGAGAGGACTCCCATGGGCTTAGCTGGAAGTTCAAGAGGGCAAAAAGTTAGCACCCTATTGATTCAGTAACAAGCAGCAAACAATGACCATACCTGTATTTATTCAATGGCCAATGAAGGCCACTTTTGCAGGGTGCTATGGTAGCTGCTAGACAATTGAAGTCAGTGTTGGGGAAATCTGAGAGCGTGCAGTGGAAACACAACCACATGAGCGAGAAGACTTCAGTGTAAGAAGAATAAATCACAAAGAGGGTCTTGTGCTGGAGCCCCAAACAGTGATCCCGGATTGGAATTGGAGCACAAGAAACAAAGCAAGAGCCTGATTGCTAGAATAGGTGAAAGTCAGCTGAGCAGCAAGTGTGCCTCGACCTTGATCTACTCAGCTGAGGAAGTTTCTGCTGACTTACTAGAGCTCAGCCTGCAGCTGACGGTTGTATAGGCTGAGCCAGTGTTTTTCAAGCTGCGGGTCATGACCCATCCGTGGTCATGAAATTGGTTTAGTGGGTAGTAAAGAACACTCTTGAAAATAAATAAAATAGACTGGAATGGAAGAGAAAAGAAGGTAATGAAGGGCACTGCACATAGTAATGGTTTCAGTTGAGGTACAGGTATCTAGTGATGTAAAATACATTTCTCAATGTCACAGCCAAAAGAAGTTTGAAAACTTCTGACTTGAAACTAGAAGATACAGGCCAGGAAGCCAGACTAATGATTATGTTTAAAATATTTTCTGCTTTTTCCAAATGACTGTGAGCTAAGATAATATACCAATCCAGATAGTGGTGTGGCTGCAGATGAAGGAATTAAATAATACAGCCTTCTTCATGGAGATATTCCACATATAGCCCCACTTGAGAAGAAAATTGGGAAATAAGGACGGAGAGTTTTTAAAGCTCAATGAACTATTAGTTGTTTCCATACCGAGTTACTTTACACGTTGACGAAGGTATCACATGGATCCTTAGCTCAGGCGTCGTTGAGCTGCTCTGCCTTCATGAGACCATGAACTAGGACCAGCTCTGAGGAACTCCCTCTAGCCAGCATGGCAGTGCCCTTGTGCGGTTCAGTCATGAGGTCGTTGACAGCTAGTGTCAACGAATCCAAAATCTGGATCTGAAACCTCCCTTCGCCTTTGTTCCACATCTTCAATTACTCACTAGATATTTTCACTTCAGATCTCCTTCCACATCCAATCCTTTCCAAAAATTGTATCTTCTTTCCCTAAATACACTTCAGCTGCTATCTTTTCTGTCTTTGTTAATGGTACCAACACCCTTTCAATCACTCATGATTTAAAGTTTGGAATCATGTTTAATTTTCCTCTTTTCTTCATTCCCCATAGGCATGTACATATACTCCCAGAACAGAATAAATATGTATTGAGGTGTGGTCTTTTTGGTCCCAGGTTCCCCATTTCCAATGTCTGCCTCTTATCACTGCCAAAAAACAAAAAACAAAAAACTCTCCTAAAGTAATCTCTAATCACACTATTTCTCCTCACTGAACAAGTGGCTCTCATTTCCTGCTATGAGGCATTTCATTTTCTGACTGTTTCCACTTTTTAACCTCAAACTCCTTCCCTCTGCCTCCTCAAATATAGACCCATCTCCACCAATCTATTTAACAAACCCTTAAATTGTATTTTCCCCAGAACTTTTCTAAATGCCTTATACATATTAAAACTTTAACTGACAGAAAAGCCCTGTGCACAGTAGGTAATATCACCTCGCATTTTTACGTAGGAGAAAACAGAAGCACAGAGAGGTGTATGAACCCAAAGGATACCCATGTTCATGTATCTCATCTCCCTGTATCCCGGGAAGGTCGTATTTCTTTTACCTGCAGTGTTCCCCTCTCCTGAAATGCCACTGATCTACCTGTTAGTTATAAAGATCCTACTTATGCTTCAAAGCCCAATTGCCAGCTTTATCCTTTCTCCTTGACAACTTATCTTTCTTGAAAACTCCAGGTCTCAATATTTATCGCCGTTGATTCCTACAATACTCACCCTCTTCCACACGTAAGTTGGCGCTTGATGACATAGCTGTCTTATATCCCCCTAACGGTTCCTGTGCAGGAGTCTTACCCTGGGGGCAAGGACCATGGCTTATCATGGTTCTGCGTCCTTCCCCCTCATTCTTTCCTTCTTTGCCATTTTTACGCCTCCTTCCCCTACCCCCAGCCAGGCCTTGCAAATATTGAGTACATGAAAGATACTCCCCAAATAATGAATTGACATTGAATTCCTTTCATAGGTAGAGTGGGGTAGCCTGGCGTGTTCATTCAGGTCCTCTGAGAAGTAAATAACGAGACAGAATGAGACTTACTGGGAGTCTCACTTATGTAAGAGATTTCTTGGGCTAAAAATGCTGTGAGGGAAAAAGAGGAGAGAGTCAGTGGAGGTGGGAACAGTCTTTAGAACATGATGCCGGGCTAACCCCTATGAAAGAGAAGGAAAGGAAGGAGGGTTGGCTAGGGAGACTCTCAGACTGCAGCACAGTTCTAAGACAATCTTGGTCTAACAGCTATGGAGTTCCTAAGCTGAAGTCCCCGGTGGGAGGAGTCTCACAGCAACAGGCTGCGTTAGGACTCTGCCGAGCCAGATCCTTGCCCCGAGCAGACTCCGGGTAACTGCGGCCTGGGCGTGGACACAGAGGTGGATTTGGAGCACAGCAGTTTTGACCGTCATTCAATTTTGCTTCCTGCAGCAGAAGATCTGAGTGGCATGTTTTCTTGGCCATTACTCCTGGGATACTACAAAGAACACTGGATTCAAAATCAGAAATCTTACCTTTGCATCTCAAATGTATCCATCACTAACTCTGCACCTTCATTAAAACTCATCTTCGTCCCTTCATTTGTAAAATGGAAATGGTCAATAACTCAGAGACCTATTGTGAAGACCACACATTGGCAAGAATACACAGCACTCTGTCTACACTGCGTGTGATTTCATCGGCTCTATCTAATTGTAGTAACACCTGACATTTGTGAAACATCTCATGGGTCACAGCAAGTTTTGTTCCAGCCAGTGATCCTGTGAGGAAGGCAAGACCAGGATTCTTTCCTACCTCCACTGCCCTCCTGGCTCTCTGAGAGATAGAATGGCTCTGGAGAGGAAGTTGGTGTGCTGAATTCAGATGGGGACAGGATGCAGAGCCCACTTGCACGTAGGGCCTGGTTAAAACCATGGCAGGTGAGGAATCAAATTACTGAGGGAAGGGCTTCCCTGGTGGCGCAGTGGTTGAGAGTCCACCTGCCGATGCAGGGGACACGGGTTCATGCCCCGGTCCGGGAAGATCCCACGTGCCGCAGAGCAGCTGGACCCGTGAGACATGGCCACTGAGCCTGCGCGTCCGGAGCCTGTGCTCCGCAGCGGGAGAGCCCACAGCAGCGAGAGGCCCGCGTACTGCAAAAAAAAAACAAAACAAAAAAAATTACTGAGGGAAAAACATATGTAAAGGATCACATGGGCCCTGGTGATCCAGGTAGATGTGCACTGGTCCAGAGCATCCTCTCAACCTGAAGGCAGCCTGGCCAGGTCCAGAGTCTAGCAGGTCACAGAAAGTGAGTTCTGATCCTGGCATAGACACTGACTGGCTGACTGACTCCCCCATCCTCCTCGTGCAGGTGGAAAGGGGCACACAGGTGTATCTGGCAGATCTGGGGAGAACTTACCTCTGTCTATGTAGGAGCAGAGGGCTCATCCCCTTCCCTTAATGGTTCTGGCCCTCAAGAGTAGTATCAAGTAAACAGTCATAGAACTGGCTCTCCTCTGCCTGGAGAAGCATGGGAAAGTCAAAGCCAGGGGCAAGGAAAACTTCTTACTCTTCTATGTAATATCAAGTTCAAAGAATGCCAAAAGCATCTGCAAAATCCCTGCAGGAACAGCAGTAGCGAATTTGGAAGGAGCTGGCCCATGCGCTGGAGGTTGCACATACACAGGGAGTAGAATTAGAAAAGAAAGTAAACAGGGTTTCTGCTATGGGTTGACATATGTCCCCCAGAGAGATATGTTGAGGTCCTAACCTCTAGGACCTCAGAATGTGACCTGATTTGGAAAGGGGGTCTTTACAGAGGTAATCAAGTGAAAATGAGGTCATCTGGGTGGGCTATCATCCAATGACTGGTATCCTTATAAAAATGGGAGACTTGGGCACAGACACACACACATAGGGAGAACACCACGTGAAGGTGAACGCAGAGATCGGGTTGATGTTTCTGTAAGCCAAGGAAGGCCAAAGATAGCCAGCAAGACACCAGAAGCTAGAAGAGGGGAATGGAACAGAACCTTCCTCAAGCCCTCACAAGGAAGCAACCCCACTGGCACCTCATCGTGGACTTCCAGCCTCCAGAACCGTGAGGCAATACGTTTCTGCTGTTTAAGGCACCCACTCTGTGGTACTTTGTTACACACCAAGCAAACTAAGGTTCTCCAGGAGCTCACCCAAAGTGTCATCTGTGCTGAAGGAGAATGGAACTTGTCCTAAGGCCACTTCTTTACTTCTAGATGAGGTCAAGTTCACCTCCTCTTCCTCTGCCTCCACACCACTGCCCCCCACCTGTCAGCTCCTAAGGTTTATCCTGGAGGCGTCTGGGGGATGTGGTGACGTTGTGGGGGGAATCAGTGTAGGTAAGTTGGGGGAGGGGGAGGGATGGTTAGTGCGGGTCCCTTTTTCCTACTTCACCTCTTGCCGGGCGTTTGAACGGAACAAAATAAGACCAAACGCCATTGATCCGATTTACCTCTGGGTCAGAAGACCAGCTAGCTCTACGACTAGGCAGAGCACTGGGGCTCACGCGACTCGGCGTCTCTGAGCAGCAGAGTCCCTGGGCAGCACCCTCTCACTCTTTCATCACCCAGTGAGTTTCACCTGTTTTCGCACAAACGCAGGCCCCCTTTGGGTAATCAGAGAAGGAAAAAGCAGCTCTGTGGAAGGCAAGGTAAGGAAATCCATGCTGGGCTGTCCAAAATTAGACCGGAATCCTCACCACCTAGGAAAGCAAAGCACTACCCTTCTCTGCGAGCCTGGATCACACGCCTTTGTTGGGAGTGGGATTTGCGGCGTAGACCTGAATTGTTCCAGCCTCCAACACTGCACCCAGACCTGAAACGGAATCTCTGTCTGTGGGAACTTTTGACAAGAGCTGGCAAGCTGAGGTTTTCTTTGAAATGTGGACGAGGGCGTAGCACTTGCTCTCTCGTGAGGGGCAGGGCTCTCCAGCCTGTGTGAGCTGCAGGGTTTGCCGTCATCAGCAGGAGGGGAAATTGCCCTGGTAAATTACCAAGTGGGGGAGATAGGAGTCAGGATCGCCATAGCGGAATTTACTGTGAAGTTCCAAGATTCTGTGAGAAGAAACCATTCTGATGTGTCATGTCGTGCATGCTATGGCTCTGTTCAACAAGAAAAGCTTTCATTTTAAATCATGAGAAAGCCGTGACACATGATTTGAAAATATTCTGCCCTGCTTTGCCTTCCCTTATGGCAAATAAAAGTCTTGAAATAAAAATGTTTCCACTGGGGCTTCCCTGGTGGTGCAGTGGTTGAGGGTCCGCCTGCCAATGCAGGGGACGCGGGTTCGTGCCACGGTCTGGGAGGATCTCACATGCCGCGGAGCGGCTGGGCCCGTGAGCCATGGCCGCTGAGCCTGCGCGTCCGGAGCCTGTGCTCCGCAAAGCGAGAGGCCACAACAGTGAGAGGCCCACGTATAGCAAAAACAAAAACAAAAAATGTTTCCACTGATTTTCAGATCTTTGCATGGGTTGCACCTTTCGTCACACATTCTCTCTGATATTACTCACCGGCAGCTTTAATGGAAGTTATTAGCATGAATGAACACTCTTTCTTAATGGCTGAATCCTGGGTGAAATCGTTTGTAAAGCCCAAACAGTCAGACAGAGAAAAGCAATTAATAGAATTCTCCTTCATCTGAAAGAAACTTGGATTGTTCGTGCAGTTATGTGCTGAGGGAAATGAATATGGTAGTTGATTATCAGGAAAAGTAGACTGAATCTTGCCCTCGGGTCAATTCACAAATGTGCTCCAAGTGGAAAACCCAAGTCTGCGACCTCGAGGAATTGCACAAATGTATCACAAGACAAGATCTGGCCCAATGCCAGAAGCGGATGAGGTCAAACTCATGACTCAGAAAATACGCAGTGGACCAGGCTCTCATTCTTTTGCTCTCCACTGTTGAACGGAGATCTCTTCCACTTTTCTCCTGCCCCCATCTCCTGTCATTAGAAGTAAAAATGGGATTCCCAGGTGTTTAACTTATGTAATCTTGCAAAGATGCGACATGTACTCTCTCATCCCATAGCCTGATTTTTGTTGTGGCCCTTCTTGCTCTGTCTGGAGGCATTTCAGCAGTTAATGGGAGTGATTCAAATGATCCTACTCCAATTCTGGCTATTTTAAGATCCTTAGCTTTTCTTAGCCATGGATTTCTTCTGTCTAAATCTGCCCGACGGAATTGGAAGCTGCCCAGAATCATCTTCTTTGGAAATTACATTTGTGCATCTAGGGTATATTTGTCGTTCCACCCACGCTCAAGCCACTTTTTGAGAAGTGCAGAGCAAGTCATGTGACAGTCATCAGTGTATTTGCACCCTTTTTTGTTTAAAAACATAATCTGCATTACAAATTGCACCAATTCCTGTATGTAGTAAGTCATCATTCAATAAAAAGCCCAAATGTATGCCTGTCACATCCAACATAATAAACTGCAAGTAAATACATCTTTTCTTAGTCCAAATCAGTCAGTAAATGATGTCTTTATTTTCTCTGTTATGCACCAAGTTTGCAATCAGCTTTATTCTTGATTCTCTCAGGCCAAGCCCGCACAGCTTAAGAGCAGTGGAAAGAGCGTGCTTTTGTCAGAAGCATTTGGACAGCTGAGGACAGGAACGTGGCCAAAGCCATCCATTTCTCCAGTTCACTTTGTTTTACCTCATCTTCGTCCGTCCAACATGATCATCATCTTCATCATAACTTCCATCTAAAAAAGATTTATTACGTCTGTATCTGAGACGATGCTGTAATACAGCAAGACATTGCTCCCTGCCTGCTGTAGATGAGTTTGCTGTTTACAAAGGAGTATGGTGTAGAAGAAACACTTGTGATTTGAAGACAAAACTGGGTTAGGACTGCAGTCTTGTCACATACATTAGATACTTGTCTTTGGAAATATTATTTAACCTCTGAGATCCTCTGTTTTCTCATCTACAAGATGAAGATAACAGGTACCTCCCAAAATAGATGTGATGACTTTAAAATACATGTGTGTTGTGCTAGGTACACAGGACCTGATCAATTAAGCTTTAACAAGTAACACAGATGCGATTTTACGGAAAAAGGCAAGCTACCCTGGCTATATCTACTGTGGACATATTATTAATAACAGTGATTTATCATACTGGCTACCACGATCTCCTTTAATTCTGTAACAAGTAAGGTCGACTCGTCATTTCCTTTTTATAAGTGAAGAAAGTGAGACTCAAATAGTAAGCCAGATTTTTCTGCCTTAAATCTGGATTCCCTTTTCACGAAGATCATAACCACTTCAGTGCCCTCTCTTTGTCCTTCAAACAATTCAAGCTTGTTTCTGCCTTTGGATCCTTATATTAGCTGATTTCTCTGCCTAGAAAGTTCTACCTTCAGTATTTTACATATCTGGCTACTTCTCATTATTTAGGTTTCAACTCAAATGCCGCCTCCTCAGAGAAGTCTTCCTTGACTACCCTATTTAACGCAGGCTCCTCACCCAGCCATAGCTTTAAGTCTCCCTTTGCACTTTATACCCTTCCACTGACCCATGGCCCTCCTAGCAGTAGAGGAGTCAAGTGACATAATGGCTAAGACTGTGGGCTCAAGAATTAGGTGGTCTGAATTTAAATTTTACTTTCACCACTTACTGGCAGGGTGACCTTGGAAAGTGGCTTAATCTTGCTTTCTATGCCTCAGTTTCCTCCTCTATAAAATGGGGTTGATAATAATGTCAGTGGCAGCATAGAAGCGTTGGTGGGATTAAATGAATTAACACATGTGAATCAGTGTCTGATGGAGAGTAAACACTCAATTAATATTGATTAAGCTTTTAGGGTTATGTGACACACCTCATTCTCTGACATTATCTCAACTGTTTGTGTTTGTTTATTGTCGTCCTCACCACGACAAAGGCATGGAGTCCCCTGTCTTGTTCACCACTCTGTCCCCAGCATTCTAGAATGGTGCTTAGTAGGCACCCAATAAATATGTGTTGTTAGTGAATGAAAGAACATTAGATGTATGTATATTAGAGACCAACGAGCAAAGGTGTGATGAAAAAGAGGTGAGGACACAGTAGCTGCATATTTAGGTGAGATGGTTTCTGGGGAATTCCTGCTTCTGTTTCACTATATATCAAGGATTTATTCTCTCAGTGCATTCCAAAGCCCTCTGTCCCCTCTGATCTTGTCTCTGGGCACTCAAGCAAAGATCTCATCTAACCAGCACCTCCACACATGTGCTTATGACCCACAGGTGTAACTTCATAAGCTGCTACGACTCAGGAAGAAAAAGGCACGCTGAACCCTCTAGAAATAATAGCAGATTTTATGGCTACTCAAGTAAGGCAAGGCGTGGGCCGACTCTATAAAACATCAGTATCCTTATAAAAATAGAGCAGGATCCAGAAAGTGAGCAAAAGGTGGGGGGGAGAGGGAAAGACCTTGACAAAAGCCACTTCTGCCACACACACTTCACACACATACACACTCTCACACCATGAAACACTCTCACACACATGCAACACACACTCACAGCCTTGATGCTTCTGTGCTTTTCCTTCTGTGATAGGAACCTGTACCGACTCATAGAGGTTGTCCAATTACTCATCCAAAGCATGAAGCCAGGCCAGGTGGTCATCGCACCTTTGCCTCCATCTCTTTACCTGGTCATCGCACCTTTGCCTCCATCTCTTTACCTGGCCAAACATCCACAGTTTGGCCTCATCCATCACCGTTTCGGTTACCAGTGCCCTCCTGGCCGCTCTCTTCTGTACCTTACAGCTTGGTTACACCCAGGGTGACCTATGTCCCTGTTTGTCCAGGACAGCCCTAGTTTACACACATTATCCTCAAGTAATTACCAGTGGACATTAAATTATATGGTCCCCTAATCATGCTCAGCTTCATGTGTGAGGCTCAGAAGAAGATGCCGAAATCCCAATGGGAGTCACTTCTAGTGTTTCCCCCAAAAGAGCTCCCGAGAACAGCCATCCACTGACTTCTAAGTCAACAGTAAGCTAATAATCTTAGGCTGTCCCATTTCTAAAAGGATGGCAAAGAGATGGAAGAACGTTAAGGTATTGAGGTTATGGGGGAAAGTCGGAATGCAGGTGAACTATAATAAAGTGTAATGAATTACAACAAAATAGAAAAATCAAAATCTTACTTCTTCCTTCAGCTTCCTAATGCTAAATATGTAAGTAGGTGTATTTTGCCATTTGGAATAAGTACCACTCTGCCTGTAAGAAAAGCTGCCTGTAAAATAAATTTCTGTTTATGATAGCTTACGTTCCTGTTGAATTTCAACTTAAAATATGTCGTTCAGTGTTTGTACATTCTCCTGGAACAAGTGGACTTAAAAGTCTAATAAACTTTCACTTCTGTATGACTGGGATGAATGCCCACGCAGGTTGAGATTCAACTACTTGCAGCAACTCTTCCCCAAAATGCACATCCTCGACACACTGTATACTCATTTACACAGTCACCACTCATAGCAGGAGGTCCAGAAGATCGGTCTAACAATTCTCCAAGACTATCATTCGTGTTCTCATCTCCTGAATAAGATTCTAGTTCTTTGAAGCAGGAAATAAGCTTTGTAGTTTTCTTACTTTTAATTCTACTGATCTTTTTACAGGAATAAAACATGAATACATTCTCCATGTAAAATATTCAAGTAATGCTTTGTACTTTTCTTGTCTACCTGAAAAGATCTTGCACATACTAGGCATAAAATAAGTGTTTAGGAAAATGTCAGCTTTATAAATAGAATACTGTCATTTGGCATATTGGAAAATGCTCCAAGTGTTCAGTTAAAAGGATTTTACTGTGAAATAGATCACACACACAAAAGAGTGTATAAAACATATGTGTACGGTGTAAACTATACTAATAATATGTGTAATGTTTAAACTATACTAATGATATGAATGCTCAAAAATTTATCATCCCGCTTAAGAGACAGAACATTATCAGTACTTAAGAATTGCTCTTCTTGACAAGTTCCATATAAAACCATACTGGAATTTTTGTTAAAATTTTATTGATTCAATAGCTATATACCTTTCTATTGTTAAATAAAATAGAGATAGAGAAGACCACACTATACCCTATACCTATACCCTAATTATTCATTAGGGTATAGCCTAATGAATAATTATAAGGTAAAGAAACAGAAATTTACCAACCATTCTAAAATCTCCTCCGTGTTCTCTATCCAGAAAAAAGTCAACCACCATCTTAAATTTTATAGTAACCAATTTCTTGAAATTCTTTATGATACAAGTATAGTCTTATTCATCTTTTCAGTATTTATATACTGTAAAATTAACTTTGGGGCTGTACAGTTCATTGACTTTTAGCACATGCATAAATTTATGTAACCACCATCACAACTGGGACACAGAACAGTTCCATTGGCCTCCAGATTCCTTCATGCTATGCCTTTGTATTCAAATCTTCCTCCACCCCTAACCTCTGTCAACCATTGATCTCTCTCTCTAGAATTTTGCCTTTTCCAGCATGTAATATACATGGAACAATATGGCATGTAACCATGAGACTGGCTTCTTTTATTCAGCATAATGCATTTGAGATTCATCCATGTAATTGCTATCTTTTTATTGCTTAGTATTCCACTGAATGGGCTACCACAGTTTTGTTCATCCATTCACCCACTGAAGGACCTTTGGGTTGTTTCCTGGTTTGAGTGATTATGAAGAATGCTTCCATAAACATTAATGTGCAGGTTTTTTGATGAACTTAAGTTTTCATTTGTCTAGGTTAAATACGTAAGAGTGAGATTGTTGGGTCAGACTGTAAGGGTATGTTTTACTTTGTAAGAAACTGTCAAACTCTTTCCTAAAATGGCTGCACCATTTCACAGTCCCACCAGCCTTGTTTCTTTGCCATCACAAGAATTGCAAGTTTTATACTTTTATTTTTGTTTTAGCCATTCTAACAGATGTATAGTAGTGTATCATTGTTGTTTTAATCCGCCTTTCCTTAATGAGTGATGGTGTTGAGTATCTTTTTATGCACCTGTTTGACATCCCTATATCCTACTTAGAGAAGTGTCTACTCAGATCCCAGTCCCACTTTTAAATTGGGTTATTTATTGAATTTTGAGAGTTCTTTATATATGCTGGATACAAGTCCTTTGATGCATATGAGATTTGCAAATAGTTTATCTCTGTGGCTTCTTTTCATTCTCTTAACCTTGCCGTTCATATTTTAATTTTTAAATTTTGATGATGTCCACTTTATCATTTTTTCTTTTATGGATCACGGTTTTGGTGTCATATCAAAGAACTCTGCCTTACCTAATAAGATTGTAAAGATTTTTTTCCCATTTTCTTCTAAAAGTTTTGTAATTTAAAAGAATTCTTGACTTAAATATAAAGTCTTTTAAGTTGAATTTTGTATACAATGTGAGGTATATAGGTGTCCAATTGTTCCAGGACCATTTGTTGAAAAGACTATCTTTTCTCCATTGAATGACCTTTGTTAAATAAATTGGCCGTATTTGTGTTGGTCTACTTCTAGATTTATTTTCTATATGATTCTTATGCAAGAATCATACTACCCTTAATAAGTGTAAGTCATAGAAATCCAGTAATGTGATTTCTCTATTCTTTCATGAAACTGTTTTGGTTATTTTAATTCTTTTGATTTCTGTGCAAATTTTAGAATCAGTTTGTCTATTTCTACAAAAAATTCTGCTATTTTCTTATTAAAATTACATTGAATCTGCAGATTAATTTGGGAGGTATTAACATCTTAACTATACTGAGTCTTCTAATATATTAGCAAAGCATGTCCATTTATTTGCATCTTTGACTTCTTTAAATGATGTTTTGTGTTTTTAGCGTATAGATCCTACAAGTCTTTTGTCATATTTATACTTAAATATTTAATTTTTGGAGCTATTATAAATGGTAATTTTTTTAAATTACAGTTTCCAATTGTTTATTGCTAGTATCTAGAAATAAGATTGATTTTTGTACGGTGACCTTGTATCCTGCAACCTTGCTAAATTGACCTACTAGTTCTAGAGGCTGGTTTTGTAAACCCCTTGGTATTTTCTATACAGATAATCATACTGTCTCTGAAGGGAGATAGTTTTATTTCTTCCTCTCCCGTATGTATGCCTCTTTTTTTCTTGCCTAATTGTGCGAACTAAGTCTTCCATTGTGATGTGGAATAGAAGCGATAGAAATGGATATCCTTGTCTTGCTCCTGATCTCAAGGGGGAAGCATTCAGTCTTTTCCCATTAACTCTGGTGTTAGCTGCAGGTTGTTGATGTTCATCAGGTTGAGGAAGTTCCTTATTGTTACTGGTTTGCTGAGTGTTTTTATCATGAAGTTGTTTTGGATTTTGTCAAATGCTTTTTCTTTGCTTCTTTGGAGACAATCATGTGGTTTTTGTTTTTTAGTCTGCTAATATGGTGAAGTACACTGATTCTCAAATGGTGAACCAGACTTGCATCCTGAGATAAAATCCATGTAGATGTGATTTTTTGGGTACATATTGTGGGATTTCATTTGCTAATATTTTGTTGAGAATTTTGGCATCTACTTTCATGGAGGATATTGTTTTTTGTTGTACTGTCATTGTCCCATTTTAAGATCGAGGTAATGCTGATCTTCTACGTGAGTTGGGAAGTGTTCTCTCCTTTATTTTGTTTCACATCAGCCACACGCATGTACAGGTTGGGGCTTCACGGAGAGTTTTATGGGATTCTTTCCTCAAGCTCCTTCTCGTCATGACTTCCTCCATTCTCTTCAGCTCCCAGAGTCCCATTGTCCTAGTTCCTGGGTCCAAAATATAGGATTTTATCTTTCACCTTCTGTTTCACACTTCCCATGGTTGGTTCCACTTCCAGAGCGAAGCAGTAAAAGAAAAGAAACCATGGCAGGACTTCCCCTCCTCTATCAGGTAAAGTAACTCCCTTTACCCCCATTTCTTTCCACAGAGGGAAGGAATTTTTTTCTCTCCAGGAGTTTTAGGTGCCTGTGCACTGCTGCAGCAGTGTTAGCAGCCGTGACTCATTTTCAGGACTAGGTCTTGCCTCATGGAATGGCCAGGAGAGAAGAAAACAGGTGGTTTCTCCTACTCTCCATCCTCCTTCCCATCCCCACCATCTTCCTCCTCTGCTTAGAAAGAAGGATTTTCTCCTGGAGCTTGTTCTGACCATTGCCTATAGCACAGTTCCCGAGTTCAGGCTACAGTGGGACTAATCCAGGAGATACGGGAAGAGAAAAAAAGAGGCAAGTTGTTACCCTATGCACCATTCTTCAACTTTTTAATTCCTTCTCCAATCTACCTCCTATTATTTATTTTCAGGGTCCTCAAATAGTTGCTTTGTATATTCTGTCCAGGGTTTTTAGTGCTAGGCTGTAGGAGAGATAGCGTATAGTGTGCTTACTCCATCAACTGAGACTGGAAGTCTGGTCTTTCCCATTTAAAGAAAATTTAGTATCTATATTAGGCCTCTTTTAACGTTCCTGTCCATCCTTTTCTTTTCCTTATGATTCATTTGCTAAAGGACTTGGGCCATTTGAGCTGTAATACATTTCCCATACTCTAGATTTTGTGGATTAAGACTCAGGTTTGATCACTTTTGCAAAACTATAGGTGACAGGGTATTCTTTCAATGGGAGGCAGATAATGTCTTGCCTATTTTTCTATAATCTTTATAGCCATTATATTCAACCTCTAGATCCATTAATTCATTAGTGGGTGCAATGAATGGTAAAAATGACGTTATTAACTTCCATGATTTCTTTTTTATTGATTTATTGGAATACGTATAAAGAGAGACACATCCCTCTATCTGTTATTTGGTTACTCAAGGGTATAGTTATAATAGGGAGGTCAGGATAATGTTTCTCTTTCCTTGCAATTATTATCTTTAGCGAAGCTCAGATTCTTCCATCTTCGATGAGTGTGATCCTCTTCAAGTTGGCTACTGAATTTTTTTTGATATGACTCTAGTCATCTTTGATAACTTCCTTGCTACCTGATATAGCAAGATATTCCAGGGACTTTTTGTGTATTTCCTACTCCAAATCTAGAATCAGCCATTTCCCCAAGAATCATTGATATCATTCAGTGGGAAGTCAGTTGTGTTTCAATACCATCATCTAAATGCTAGGGGTGATTATTGCTACTGCGTTGGTCATTGTTTTTAAGGAAGTTTTAGTGTATAGACCTAGAAAAAATATATATGAGATAAAATATCTAATGAGCTCAACTGACATTTTCTATTTAAATTCAAGATTACAGATTTTTTACTCGAACTTTTCTGTATTACATTCGTATCTCCTTTCTTCCACACTAAGAATCCTAGTTCCAAAGAATACTGAGGACAATAGATTAGAATACACCATAATTATTTGTTTAAACCACAAAGCATATACAGCAGTCTCATAAAAGCAAGCTAATTCTACCACCACCCATGTAATTACTGAAAATATTTTTTAAAGTTTTCACACTCTCCCCATTTTTCACAATCGTCCAGTATCTACACTGTCAGAGCATATATCCATTACATACTATATCCTCTTCCTTTTGAGCCTCTTTTAGTCTTGGTTCTAAAAGTAACAGTACACTTGATGTTTGCCAATATTAACAAATGTCAGTATCTCTCCAGTTATTTTGGTTGTCTGAAGAGCATTCTTTAATAGATGCTGCAGGAGGAAGTCATATGAATAATATTCCCTGCATTTATGCATGTTTACTAGTTTGTCCTAGTTATGTTTGAAAGTCAGTTTTGCTGGATATAAAATCCTTAGCTCACATTTTTCTTTCTTTAATATTATATATATATATATAATTTATTTTCTGTTGTTATTAGAAGGTCTGACAATAATCCAATTTAATTTCCTGTATAAATTGAGTGTTCTTTTTAGCTAGATGCCCAATGGATTTTTTTCCCTTTTCTTTAAGGTCCAGTAATTTTATTGGAGTAAGCCTGGGTGTTAGTCATTCTAGGTTGATGTTCTCAGGTGTACGGGGTGGCTTTTCCATATATAGTTTCAAAACATTACTATTTCAGCCCTGGCTAACAGCTTGACTGCAGCCTTGCAGTGGACCCAGCTAAGCTGTGCCTAGACTCCTGACCCAAAGAAAACCTTGAAATTCTTTAAGCAGTATAGTTTGTGGTTATTTGTTATAGCCACAATTCAGTTATCCTGAAGTATAGGATTTGAGCGGATTAATGAAATCATGTAAAGTGCTTGACACATTGCCTTACATATATGAGAACTCAATTAGTATTAGCTATAATGTAAGTAACAAAATTCAGAATCCCCCCCCCCTCAAATAAGATGAAGGAACATTTTTAGCTTCAGATTTCTAAGAATCTGAATACAATGTTTGATAGAAGAATGATATTGCTGAGGTGGTTATATTCACCAGAGGCTCTCATAAGCTAATGTCCCCATGCAGACACTGTGTAGCAAGCAGGACTCTGTAAAGATGTGATATGATTTTTTAGTTTGAAGAGCCAGAAACCGCCTTTTTTTTTTTTTTTTTTTTTTTTTTTTGCGGTATGCGGGCCTCTCATTGCTGTGGCCTCTCCCGTTGCGGAGCACAGGCTCCAGACGCGCAGGCTCAGTGGCCATGGCTCACGGGCCCAGCCGCTCCGCGGCATGTGGGATCTTCCCGGACCGGGGCACGAACCCGCGTCCCCTGCATCGGCAGGCGGACTCTCAACCACTGCACCACCAGGGAAGCCCCCAGAAACCAATTTTAAATTAGCCATAGTCCTTAGAAACCTGGAGCAAAGTAGATCTTCACGAGTACCATGTATTGCCTCCTTACCCCCTGATGGACTGGTGCTATTTTGATATAGTTGGAAGTTGGGATTGATTATGTCTATATGAAGCGCTGAGCATTTAGTCTGCCCCATTGACTCTATCTCACCAGACTGATCCAAGGTCTGAAATCTCCCCTGTGACCTTGCTAAAGATAGCTCAGGTAGCAAACACAGAGTGTAGTTTGAACCTTTCTCATTCTGATGACAAAATCCTCAGCATTCTGCTCCACTTGCTTTCACATAGTTTAAGGCACAAATCAGAACTGTAGTATCATGATGGGGCATATTCTCCCAGCCTATCTTGGAGAAAAACCATACATTTGTTTCAAGCATTTTGCCTGCAGGTCCCCATTGCCAATCTTAATAGTCCATCCTAGTGATGCTTGACTTCACAACCACATGTGCTCAATTAACTTGAGCTATATTAAACCTGTAGGAATCAATCCCACAGATGCCAGCAAGCTTTGGCCTGTGTTACCTCTTTTGCCCTTAGTCCTATCCTGCTTCTTTGCTCCAACACAAAGAGCCCTCTTGAATGTTTTCCCTGACAGGCTGGCTGGGCTACAAAGTTGCTACCCACATTCCATAGTCAGGTTGCATTGTCTGGCATTACGCTCCACTGTTTACTTAGAACAAGGGTGGGGACATTTTTCTGTAGAAGGTCACTGACCATGAGAGAAAGTTTTTCAGTGGCTGTATAAGTAAAAAGCAGGTAAATATCAAATATAAGGCTCAGCCACTTTGTGTATTTAAAATTGTTAACAAGAAAACAAATGAGAAGAGAACAAATAATAAAAATTATTGTTTCATATCTTGGCTCTTTATAAAGGAGAGAATGGGAGACAAGTAGAAGGAAGAAAAAAAATACTGTTGAAAATTTTAAAAATAAGTACTGATGGATGGAGTAAAACTCCAAAGATTTAAGGAGAGCAATTGAATACATACATACATACACACATATAGGTTTTATACATACGCACACATATATATGCATATATATTTAATTGAATACTGTGATGGTTGCTTTTTTTTCTATTTATGTGCTGTTTTTAAGAAACACATTCAAAACATAAGGATCCAGAAAGGTTGAAATTAAAGGATACAAAAAGTTACTCTGTAGAAATATCAACTGTATGTTTTCTACGGTGTATAACAAATAACCACAAACTATACTGCTTAAAGAATTTCAAGGTTTTCTTTGGGTCAGGAGTCCAGACACAGCTTAGCTGGGTCCACTGCAAGGCTACAATCAAGCTGTTAGCCAGGGCTGAGTTCTCATCTGGAGACTTGGGCTGGGGAGGACCTACTTCCAAGCTCCCTCAGGTTGTTAGAAGAATTTATTTCCTTGCAACTGTAGGATTCATGGCAGCCTGTTTCTTCAAAGCTAACAAGAAAGGGACAGAGAGAGAGAGAGGAATGGAGAGACTAGAACAACATCCAAACGGCCTGTGCTAAACATGGACCTCTTGAGAAGGAGGAAGATAAAATCTTGTAAAATTTACCATAACCACAGGAGTGACATCACATGTGCTGGTTAATTTTATGTGTTGACTTGGCTAAGGAATGCCCAAACAGCTTGTAAAACATTATTTCTGGGGGTGTCTTCAGAAGAGATTAGCATTTGAATCAGTAGACTGAAAAAAGGTCAACCCTACTAATGCAGATGGGAATCGTCCAATCCATTGAAGGCCTGAAAAGAACAAAAAAATGGGGAAACGGTGAATTCATTCTCTCTACTTGAGCCAAGACATCCATCTTCTCCTACCCTCAGACACTGGTGCTCTTGCTTCCCAGGCATTTGGACTTATACCGGGACTTGTACCATAGTCCCCCCGATTCCCAGGCCTTCAGACTCAGACTGAATTACAGCACTGGCTTTCCTGGTCCTCTAGCCTGCAGACAGCAGATTGTGGGACTTCTTGGCCTCCTTAACCATGTGAGCCAATTTCTACAATAAATCTCCCCATATACATATATATCTTATTGACTCTGTTTCTCTGGAGAACTCAAAACACAATCAATTATATATATTCAATACATATATTCAAATATATATTCAATTGACTACATATTCATATTTGCATGGCTATAATCTCCCAGATATCTTGCCTTCTCTGTGATCCTATCACATTTGAATGGAAAACAAATCAAGAGAAACTAAAATCGTCCAGGTCCCCATTAGAGAAGTTGCCAGTGGTCACTTTTGTATGATATAATTGTGTTTGGGTAACCATGGGATAAGGGAAAATACAGGCTCTTGTTATTTGTCTTGTGCTGAGGATTAAATTGAAATTGAAGAATCAATTTAGCTCCAAGCCCAAAGTTTCCCCAATCTGGTCCAAATCATTCCCTCTCTTAATTCCATGTGTACACAGCTGGCCTCAGCATAACCTGAGCAACTACTATCTTGTGCTATTTTGTTCCTTCACTTGTTTGTCTTCTGAATCATCATCACAGCTCTTCCACAGTCCCTGTTCAAAGTAAATATCAGTTACTGAAAGAAATTAATATGCCACAGAAGCTTCCTTCGACAACAAAGAACATATTATGGTCACGTTTCAGTACCAGGAGGCTGCTAATTCAGACACAGGATGTTTAAACAGCCATTAAAGATGGACCTTGAAGCACTTTTCTTTGAGAAGAAACCATAACACAAAAATATAGGTTTTAAAGTGAATTCTCGTAAGACTCAATATATACCATATTTTCTCATGAATGAACCCTTTCATTTTACATTCATTTCTGAACCATTCATATCATCTTTTTTTTTTAACATCTTTATTGGGGTATAATTGCTTTACAATGGTGTGTTAGTTTCTGCTTCATAACAAAGTGAATCAGTTATACATATACATATGTTCCCATATCTCTTCCCTCTTGCATCTCCCTCCCTCCCACCCCTCCAGGCGGTCACAAAGCACCAAGCCGATATCCCTGTGCCATGCGGCTGCTTCCCACTAGCTATCTACCTTACGTTTGTTAGTGTATATATGTCCATGCCTCTCTCTCGCCCTGTCACAGCTCACCCTTCCCCCTCCCCATATCCTCAAATCCATTCTCCAGTAGGTCTGTGTCTTTATTCCTGTCTTACCCCTAGGTTCTTCATGACATTTTTTTTTTCTTAAATTCCATATATATGTGTTAGCATACAGTATTTGTCTTTCTCTTCTGACTTACTTCACTCTGTATGACAGACTCTAGGTCTATCCACCTCATTACAAATAGCTCAATTTCGTTTCTTGTTATGGCTGAGTAATATTCCATTGTATATATGTGCCACATCTTCTGTATCCGTATCACCTTGACTTGCAATAATTTCATGAGATTCTAGCAGATATACCCCTTCTTATGGCACTTATATTTGCTGTGAGGGTAAGGGTAGTTAACTGTATTAAAACTATGACGATATTTTACATATATCAAGCAGCTTTAGAATGAGCAGAAAAGCTCCCCAGTCACCTGGACTGCAGCCCTGTTCCCTGCATCTGAAGCAGAATATCATCTGGTCATTTGTCTTTGTGCAGTGGGTTTTTCTGAGGTTTAAATTCATATAGTATTTGTGTGGCTCTAATCTCTCAGATGTCTTGCCCTCTCATATCGTGATCCTATCACATTTAAATGGAAAGCAAATCAAGGGAAACTAAGATTATCCAGCTCCCCGTTACTCGGACATCTATTAGCACCTCGTCTGGATGTTATATGGAGTGATGCAAATATCCTCTGTGTTTAGGAGGTCCATGTTTAGCACAGGCCATTTGGATGTTGGCTAACAAGAAAATGGCCTTTATGCCACAGGAACAAACTTAAAATAGTTTATTTAACTGGTGCCTAGGAATGTTCCACCTAAACCACATTCCCATGGAGAAAGTCTCCCTGGTTACAGTTTTTATTGGTTGGTTTGTTTATATCTGCCCTGTCCCCGAAAGAATTTTAGACAGCTAGTCCCTGCTGTCAGTCTGATATGGTGTCCCATGTGTTATTAATAAAAATCCTCCCAGTGATGACTTGAGGATGGGGATAAAGCAAACATTTTGGAGTTTTCTTAGTGCACCATTAAGATATTGCTAAAACCTCATTCTGGCCCTTGCTGTCACTTTTTTTTTTTTTTTTTTTTTTTTGCGATACTCGGGCCTCTCACTGCTGTGGCCTCTCCTGTTGCGGAGCACAGGCTCCAGACGCGCAGGCTCAGCGGCCATGGCTCACGGGCCCAGCCGCTCCGCGGCATGTGGGATCTTCCCGGACCGGGGCACGAACCCATGTCCCCTGCATCGGCAGGCAGACTCTCAACCACCGCACCACCAGGGAAGCCCTGCTGTCACTTTTAATACTTTAACCTATGACATAGATTTTTAAATATAGATGCTATTGTTTTCATTTAAATGGCTAGGATTTTATTTTATGTTCACAAGTAATACAAAGCAAAATGATAACACCTGATCTTAATCTGAAAATGGGAAAGTATTGATGGAGGCATTCTAGGTAATTCTGTCTTCTGGGAAGATTCACCCTCAGGGAGACTAAGGAAGCTGAGAAATAAGGAAGACTTATTTACCCAATTAATCAAGACCAGGAAGTGATGACTTAAGTTGTATACACTTTTGTGATAATAGTAGCAGTTTCCACTGATCAAATACATATTCCATACCAGGCACTGTAATAGGCAGGGGCTTTACAAACATTTGTCCTTTACCATGATCGTACTATTATCACCAACCTACAGAAGAGGAAATGGAGGTGAGGGAAGGTGTGGATGCTGCTCAAAGTGATTCAGCAATGTCAGGCTTCAAACGCAGGTCAGTCTGGCTCCAGGCCTCACCCTTCAGCACGGTGATTCTGCCTCCCATGTGATGCTATGATAACACACATGTGACATCAGGAAGTCCTTGTCTGCTCTTGAGATGGCTGAAAGAAGCTTCATAGATTTCATGTGCACCCACATCATAGCTAATTTTGGCCTTTCTTTGGGATAAGTCTGGAGTAACTGTAACCCTCTGCATAGCCCTGGTTCTAATTTGGATTATCAAATATTTCAAGCCTCTTAGATAAAGAGACTAGATCACAGACGTTGTCATGCAGGATATAGTTGGCAAACATTTCCCTTGCAGTCATCATTCATTAGGAGAATTAGCAAGGTTAGGATGGAAGAGACCGACACTTGGAGGATTTGGTAGAGAAGAGATTTCAGGAACAACAGGAATGAGTGCTGTCTGCCACAGTCCACCCTTTTGGCTCACCGATATTTTTATATACTCACAGTGCGTATTTGTCCCATCTCCATAAAGATGATCCCAAAGTCCGTCAAGTTATGGCAACAAGCTCAAAGCTCAGTTTCTGAAGCAAATTGAAACCTTAGTTCTTCCTGTCCTGATGCAACGAAGGGAGGTGTGTCAGGGAAGCCAAGAAATTCCCTTGGAAAGTAAAACTGCAGGAAGAAAGAAGAGAGAAATGTTGTAGTAAACTCATACAATTTTAGCAGAGCAAAGAGAAAAAGGAGAGGGGAGAGAGAGTGGAAGGAAGATGACACCTGGAGCAGAATGTGCTGAAGAGGGGTCTTCAGGCGCCATAGACCCTCATCAGGAGGAACTCTACATCCGCAGACAAAATTGGAAAATAAGGGACGTTGTTGTTCCAGAAAATGTGTTTTGATATATTAACCCAGAAATAGTAACTCTTTATTCTATACTTAAGTTCTTAGACTCCTTCCTATGCAAATGAGAATCTCCTTAAGATTAAAGGATAGATCAGCATGGAAGTGTATTGTAGCAACTGCTGGTTCCATCCAAACTTCTCCGTTATTGGCAGGACCCTTACTTTTTTGTTTGGGTATCCTTCCCTCCTCTTTGTGACGCGTGAATAAACATTTATGAGCCTCAGACAATCATGGTGGTCCATTCCCCCTTGCCAATGATTATTTAAGGTGTGCCTGTCACTCAGTTCTGCCTAAATGAGACATGGGATAAATCTGCTGGGTGGGGCCTATGGAAAAAAATGTTTCCTTAAATAGAAGAAATAGTCCCTCTTCCACTCCATTTTATAGTAGTATCTGGATGTAATACTTCGAACAGAAGCAACAATCTTCTGACCCAGAAGAGGCTAGCCAAAGTCAAGGTTGACCCTCTGAGGAAGACAGGGCAGAAAGGCAGAAGGAATGACATAATCTAACCACTGAGTTAACTGGACCTTAGATCTTCCCTATCCAAGAACTTCTTGCTATGCGAAGTACTGTATCTCATTAATGTTTAAGCCATTTGAGTTGGCATTCAGTTGGTAGCAGGATTTGTTTTAGGCAGTTGTGGTAAGACACACAGACATGGAAATGGTCACCAGAGAGGAGGAAGTTTTTATTATACTCACAGTCTCCTAGAAACAGGAGGCACAGCGTGCCAGGAAGAGCCACACAGGAAGCACTGAGGTAAGATGAGTGGGCAGAGAGAAAGAGAGAGGGGGAAACAGTTGGCAGGAGCCTTTATTGTGGTTTCTGAGGGAAATAATGGGCTTGGTAAGGAAGCAGGCTTAGGACTGGCTAGATTGAATAATTTCTGTGGGCTCTGGGGCATAGGGGCTGTCCCTACTCATCTGGTATCTGGTCCTGGGGTGATTAGGACAGGGTGAGAGTGGCCCAGAGTACAGTCCCCAGCCTTAGGAAGTTTCCAGCATCCTTGATGAAACATAACTAATATGCATGAAACAGAGAACAACAAAATAGTGTCTAATTGAGCAAGGAGCAAATTATAGGCTTTAGAAAAAGGAAAAATTAATGTGGACTACCCTTATTCATGAAGCTGTGACAGGAAACCTTGCACCTAAAAGAGTTTTAAATAAGTTTACGCCAAAGTATATCCATCAGTTCCTATTTTATCCTTTAGTGCCTTCGTTTTCACATTTGAAAAACTGGAGGTAACACTTATCCTTTCTCATAGAGGGAAGGGATGATTACCAAGGGAGATCCTTGGGATAAAGGTGCCAGGATGCAGAGACACCTGAAGGAAGAACATTATCTTGTTAACCAAATAGAAAAGGCAAGAAAATAAGAGATAGGCATCAAAACCTGAACAGACTGCATCCATTAACATAACCTGGACTGGCCCAAAGGCACAATATTGAATGCTTCTGGTATGGTGTTTCTCCAGCATCGTGTTGGCCAGAACTTATCATGTAGATCCCTTTTACCACATTTCTAATTATTTGGCAAACTTTGGAATCTTCAACGAGAGAAAGCAGTTATCTAGTGCCAGGGACTATTTCAAGAGCTTTTGGGACATATCAATACACTTAATCCTCTTGAAACAATTCTGTGTGGTAAGCATTATTATTATCACCTTGTTTTACTGATAAGGAAACTTACGCACAGAGAAATAGCTTGCCCAAAGTGTCACAGCATGCAAATGGAAGCAGTGGTTTTGAATCAAGATAGTCTAACTGGAGCTCATGCACTTAACCTCCAAGTGGTAAAAAATCTCCCAGCACAACATTGTGAGGCTTTGTAACTGGTTGGTACTGCAAAGCAAAGGAAGAGCCAGCATAAAGCTCCTATTATTATTATAATATTAATTAATATTGTACAGGAGGTGTCCACAGATTGCAATTTCACTGGCAGACCAGGGAGGGTAATGGGGCCACCTTTACCATCTAGACGCCCTATTAATGATTCTGCATACCGCCTAGTGTGGAGGCCATGGTGGAGAGGGGTGGGCAACAGAGAAACAAAAGATGGTGGTAGGAGGAGGGATGTGGAAATGGGACAGCTGGAATGGATGCAAAGTGGGGAAAAGGTTGGAAAGCAGGGCAGCATCTTAGGCAGCCAGGGCTCATTCTGTTATTGAAATAAAATTTCCTGGCAATAAATTATCTGAGTATCTCAGGTCTTTTGTCTATGTTGAAATGTTAATGCAATGAACCACATGAGTGCGATTTCAAAATTGGTGGGCCAGCAGCACAAACTGGGAAGTCTTTTGCTTAATTTAAACCTCTAAGACAATGAGATTTGACCAGGGTGAGTTTGTGATCGTTGGCATGTTTACAAAGTCACAGTCTGGGTATTTTTCTTCTGGACACAGGTTATCCAGTTGGCAGGTACTACTATTGTAAACACTGGGGTAGACACTCTGGTAGATGCTGGGGAAATAGATGGAGATGTTCAGCCCCTGCCCTCAAGGATCTCACAGTCTATCGTTGATCGATGACGATGCAGCACGTGTGACAAGAGATGGCACAAGCTGCCAAAGAGGCACAGAGGGGGAAAAGCCTGACTATTCAAGGAAGTTTCCGGGAAGAAATGTCATGGCTGACTGTCGCAAAAAGATTTGGAGTCTCCCAAATGGAAGGGAAGGATGAGGAAGGACGTTCCTGGCAGAAGGGATAGGTGGGCAAAGGATGCAAGTATGAGAGAGCATGACGAATTCCTGCCCTTAGAAGATGGTATTTTTTTTCCAAGTTAGCGTACATTTATTATCTCACAGTTAGGACTCCATGGTCAGGAGTCTGAGCATGGTGTAACTGGGTTATCTGTTTCAGAGTCTCTCACTGGGCTGCCTTCAAGGTGTTGGCCAGTGGTGGGGTCTGATTTTAAGGCTTGACCTGGGAAGGATCCACTTCCAAGCTCATGGGGTTTTTGACAGGATTCAGTTTCTTGCAGGCTGTTGGTCTGGCAGCCTCAGTTCCTTGCTGACTGTTGGCCAAAGGCTGTCTTGAGTTCCTGAGGCCACGAGAGCTTCCCCAACCCAGCAGCTTGCTTCATCAAAGACAGCAGCGGAGAGTCTGCCAGCAACTTGGAACTTAGCATCTTATGTCGTTCAGTCCAGAAGGGTCACCCATCATCTTGCTGGATGTCATTGATTAGAGGCCGGTTACTAGACCGGTGCACACTCGAGGAGAGAAGATTACACAAAAGCAAGTGTACTGGAAGGTGGGGGTTTGAGGCAGGAGCAGCTTAGGAGTCTCCCTGCCACAGAGAGGCCATTCCATGTCTAGAAGGAGACGTAAATCTCTATCCATATGCCCTGCATTGTAAATACCCTCCCAATTGAAAAACGTGATAGAAAATTCTGGCTGGATCTATAACAGCCTCCTAATTTGCTTCCCCCCCCCCCCCACCTATCTTCTCAGTCACTGCAGGGAATTTGTGCACCTCTCTTGTACCCCTGAAACCAAGCCCCTTCCTGGGATGACAATGTCACTGGCTCCCAGTCTCCTATCTCCTAAATTTCTCCCTAATCTGATTACTACTATATTATTAGACTCCATTATCATATTACCCTTTTTAGCATATAGATAGAATTTTGGGTTTCCCTAAATGCTTAAAATAATTTTTACCCTTTTAAACACTCTTTAAATGCTTTTTCAATGTTACTCATTACCGGTGAGATGTAGTCACCTCTGGCTCTTTTCAAAGGGCATAGCATTAAGGAGATAACAGGTTTTGACAAGTTATTAAAGAAGGGTTAAGTCCACAGATTTCATCATCATTCCTGGCACAGAGTTTGAGGTAATATTTCCTTTTTATTTTGTTACATGGGCTTTAGCACTAACTAATCCCCCACGGGCCACCATCACCCAAGGACCTTACTATGTGAGAGCTTCAGTGACAATACATGGCTTGTGAGTTGCCTGAAAGAGATCAGAGAGTATCTTAGAAACAAAGTAGAATTTGTCTCTCTCTGATCACTATAACCAGAAATGGAAAAGAACACCGAACCAAAAATAGTAGCACCATTTACTCTGACAGAATAGGAAACTAGCAGCTTCTGCTTGTGAGTTTTAGCCTTTCAAGCAAGCAACACCTCTGTGACTCCTTCTACTCATCTGTCAAACAGCAAGGATGATATAAATGCAAATGTATTTCCCTAAACAGCGTCCAGAATTAGTACAGTGTTGAGCCCAGTTTGCACAGCTCTGAATTTTACCAAAAGAAAGGCCCAAAATAGCTGAGTAGTCCACCAGCCAAATGGCAGGCCAGGGTTGCCACGGGTTTTAATAAAATTCTATTTATAGCCAGCATCTGGAGCCACACTCACAATTGTCTCTTAAATAAAAGAAAGACAGGATTGTTGTATGCGTCATTTAGAACACAGTTTAACAGAACATTCTAGCACAGAAATGAACAATCTTGAAGAACAATCTTTAGATGTATGTGGGAAGGTAGAAAAATCACATGCTTTGGAGTCCAGAAATATGGTTCCTAATCTCCACTTGGCTTCTATGGGACTCCCACACCCACTATAGCCTAAGTCATTAGTTCTCAAACTTTTTCACACGGGAACCCTTATCTGCAAAGGGGAGCAAGCAAGTCACTTACTCAGGAATTTGAGGGAGGGCCTGGAGAAACTTCTTGAAATCATAATATCCTGTTTAAAATCCTCCGATTTACATGGACATAGAGAACCGTTGCCAGGGGGGAGGGTGTTGGGGAAGGGATGGAGTGGGAGATTGGGGTTAGCAGATGTAAGCTTTTATATATAGACTGGATAAACATCAAGGCCCTACTGTATAGCACAGAGAACTATATTCAATATCCTATGATAAACCATAATGGAAAAGAATATTTTAAAAAGGATGTATATATGTATAACTGAATCAGTTTGCTGTACAGCAGAAATTAGCACAATATTGTAAATCACCTATACTTCAATTTAAAAAATTTTTTTTAAATACTCCGATTTACTATAAAAATCTATTTGAACTTTGTGTTCGAATCCACATTTTATATGTGTTCTTGGTTTTAAATAAAAATGCTTTAAATTAATTATTGTCATGTAAATTTACCTTCCGAAAGTTGGGCCATGTTTATCATGCGGCATTGAGTGGCCACTGTGGCACATTGCTATGTATGTCGGGGAAGGTGGGGAGGGGAACGTACTCCCTGATACTGAACATTTCAGCCAAAGTGATTATACAAATGAGAGAATTGATATCACTATAAACTCATGATTTCCAACCTCAAGTGGACACCTGATGTGGCCCAGCTGTACAGTGACTGACTCATTGTGTCCTCACTCTCACAGCTCTGATTCCCCCCTGCCCCAACCATCCTCCTCCAATTCTCCTTTCAGGCTTTACCTTAGGAAGTAATCACTCAGGAGCATTTGACACAGTGAATCACTCCCTCCTTCTTGAAAGATCCTCTTTTCTTGGCTTCCATGATACCACTTTCTCCTAGCTTTTCTTAAACACATCTGGCAGCTCCTTCAGAGTCACTTTTGCATGAATCCATTTCCTGCCTGTCTTCCGAATACTGGGGTCTTCCTGGGATCACTTTTCAGCCCTCTTCTCTTTCAACCCTGTTTTGCTAGGCAACCTCATCTACTCTCGGGGTTTGTGCAGATGATCCCCAAAATTGAATCTCTGTGCTACCACCTTCCTTCTGAGCTCCAACCTTATATCCCCTTTGGATGGTTTCCTGACCTCCCAAATTATCGTGTCTAAAATCGAACACTTTATCTCTGTCCCTCTTCCTGCGTCCCCCAACTCAGTAAATGTCACCCATCCACCCTGTCATGTGCCCAGTATTTGGGGAGGTCATCACTGATGCCTCATTCTCCCTTAACCCTAACATCGAAGACAACGGTAGATCTAGTCTCACTCAAACTACAGAGGGAATCTGTTTACTTCTCTCCATCTTCACTACTGGGCATTCATTGTTTATCACCGGGGGACCATAACAGCCTCCTAATAATTCTCCCTGCTTTAACTCTTGTTCCCTTTCAATTTTTTCTCGAAATAGAAACCAGACTGATCTTACAAAAATATAATTGCATTCATGTCAATCCTCTGTACAAAACCCTTCAATACTTATTATTGCACTTAGAATGAAATCCCAAACCCTTGACATGGCCTAGAGGGTACTTTGCACTCAATGGCACCAGCCTCTCTCTCTCTAATCCAGTATAATTTGGTGTCAGCCTGGAATGTTCTTCTCCAGGTTTTTGTTTGTTAGTTTGTCTCTCCCCTTAAGCCTCAGGTTAAGTGTCTAACCCCCACTCCCATCTCATTATATGATCTCACACTAACTTGTACTTTCCTTTATATCGTTGTGATTAGATGTTGGTCTGATCATTAACTCATTATCTGTATCCTCACCAGACCCTGAGTTCCTGGGGGCAGGGGTCATGTCTGTATTATTATTGTTGTTATATTATTATTATTATTCCCTCCAGTATACCTCAATGCCTTGACCTTATTAGGAACTCACTAAGCCCATGTTAAATACTGTGGGCACACAAAGAATATGATTGGTGACGCCATTCCTCACTGAGAAGGCTGCACAGTCCTGTGGGGTTCCTAGTAGATGGGACGCAGGATCTCTGGGGTCCGAGCCTGTTTCTAGGAGAATGGTGCTGGACAATCCACTTTTCATGTCGCTGGGCTTCATTTTCCTTATCTGGAAGTTTCCCTGCTCCTGTCTATGCCCACCCCCAACCCACCCCATGATTCCCATCACAATCCCTTTTAAGGCTAAGATTTCTTTCTATGGGGGAAGGTAGCAGAGGGGAATAAAAGTTTTCCCCACAGAGCCTGCCCAACTGTACTGCCCAGCTGCATAGGCTGATTATTATTGGTACTTTAAAGTAGAAATGTAATTAGTGTATTCGTTCTTAATTGCATCGTTGACCATGAGTAGCACAAAATCCATTCACCTAAGATTATCCTTGGAGAAGTTTTGGACACAATAAAGGCAAGCTTATTATTACTCCAGCATCGCTGTGTTTTATTGCCCCCTGGTGGCGACGTTAATTACTTAGCCCTGCACGTTTGAAGATGCTGCTGTTTAAACCGGGGTCCACAGATTTTCCCCTGGAGATCATGGTATTCGCTTCTCTCCGAGTAAAACTAGAGACAAAGGGCGTGAGGGCATTCTCTTGATGAAAACTTCTGTGTCGGCTCCACATGCATTTTTTTCCTTAAGGGCGATTGCTCCCTCCCTTTTATGTCCCTTCCCCCAGGAGACGTTTTTGTCCCCTCTGAGTCGCCATCCAGGGAGGCAACCACCAGAGCGATTAGCCATTTGGTCTCAGAGAACAACTGCTTGGGGACTCCCATTTTAGGGAACAATATTCAATCCGATAGGAGCTAGCTTTCACATGGGACTTAGATGTTCAGGCGGCAAATTGATTCAAATGTATAAAATAATAGAAGAACTACCAACAATCAGACATCTGAGGTTATGTATAATAACTGCATATAATAATTGCATTCTAGGGAAGTGTCACCTGCACACATGTTTTCATGTTTCCAAATGCATTTTCACTCTTCAAATCAGAAGCTTACCCAAGAGACACAAGTCAGCTACTCACAATTGTACATCCCTTTTTTAGCCTTTGAGATGAAGTAGGGAAAAGGTGGATATGGGGAATGTTTCTAATTGATAGAAAATGCTTTAACAGAGTTGAAAAAATATATATATATCTTCAGAGATGGCTGCATTTATCGTTAAAGGAAACAATTCAATAAGAAGTGACTGACTGTTCAAAAAGGAGAGCTAGCAGTGGAAACGCAGTTTTCCCTGCTCTCTGCATTCCCATTTTTGTCTCTGTAGCACTGGATTTAGAATCAGACAGTTCTGGGTCTGAATCTTGACTCCTTCCTTACCAGTTGTGCTACTTTAGGTAAGTGACTTAAGATTTCTAAGCCTCAGGATCTTCTAATCATCTACAAGATGGGTATAATACCCACCTCATACACTTGTTGTGAAGTTCGAATGTAATATTATATGTAAAATGCTATGCAAAATGCCAGGCACATATTAGGCATTCAAGAAACAGTAGCTATTACCATAACTGTAATTATTCTTAAGGTTATTCAGAAGGGTATGAATGATCTTGAGGGGAAAAAAATAACATAAAGCCAATCAAAGCTAATCATTTGCATTCAGGAGCAATATTTAATCTCTTTTAAGAAGAGAATCTCTTTTAGGAGATATTATGAATAACAAATAATTGACAAATAATATTCATTTTATACACTTATTTCTTCCTGTCTCCCTGGGGCAGGCAGAACTCTAAAATGGCCCCTAATATCCCAGGACCCTAGTGTATACCCCCTGTATAATCCCATCTCCTTGAATGTAGGTAGACCCTGTAATTATGTTGGGGTGTCACAGTCATGGTTAGGTTAAATTATATGGCAAAGGTGAAGGCATTTCACCTAAGGTTCTACATTAGTTTATTTTGAGTTAATCAGAAGATTATCCTGGGTGGACCTAACCAAATCAGGTGAGCCTTGTTTTGTTAAGCAATTGATTTTATTTTTTTTTATTTATTTTTTATTGAAGTAAAGTTGAATTACAATGTTGTGTTAATTACTGCTGTACAGCAAAGTGACTCAGTTATACATATATATACATTCTTTTTCCATTATGGTTTATCACAGGATATTGAATATAGTTCCCTGTGCTATACAGTAGGACCTTGTTTATGCATCCTATATATACCAGTTTGCATCTGCTAATCCCAAACTCCCAATCCATCCCTTTCCCACCCCTCTCTCCCTTGGCAACCAGTTGAGCCCTTTAAAGGAGAGTCTGCAGGTCAAAGATAAAAAGAAATAGCAGAGAATCTCTCCCTTTTGTCTTGAAGAAGCAATCCTCAATGAGTTCCACAGATGCAAGAAAATAAATTCTGCCAATAACTACGTGAGTTTGGAAAAGGATCCTGAGTCCCAGCTGAGACTCCAGCCAACACCTTTTTTGCAGCTTGTGAAATCCTGAACAGAAGACCTGGACTCCTGACCTATGGAAACTCTGAGATAATAAATGTGTGCTTTGCTTCCCTGCTGGCGCAGTGGTTGAGAGTCCGCCTGCCGATGCAGGGGACACAGGTTCATGCCCCGGTCCGGGAAGATCCCATGTGCCGCGGAGCGGCTGGGCCTGTGAGCCATGGCCGCTGAGCCTGCTCGTCCGGAGCCTGTGCTCCGCAATGGGAGAGACCACAACAGTGAGAGGCCCACGTACCGCAAAAAATAAATAAATAAATGTGTGCTGTTTTAAGCCACTAAATTTGTGAAGATTTGTTACGCAGCTATAGAAAACTAATACACTTCCCAATTACTGTTACAAGTAATTACTATTACTTATTACTCCCCCCAAATCCTACCATAATAGTTACTGGTGTTTTAATTTCCCAAAGAATTGGGAAAAGAGACTAGATGTCAAGACCCTTTCTTTCAGTTATTTGATTGCTTCTTTGACTCATGGGTTATTTAGAAGAAAGCTTTTTAGTTTCCAAATATTTAGGAGTTTATTCAGAGATCGTGTCATTGGTTTTTTAATAATATTTCCAGTATATTTTTCCATTTCTCCCCTCCTGGCCTTTGTGCTATTATCATTGTCATACATTGTATCACATAGGTCATAAACCCCATACTATGTTGTTATTATTTTTGTTTAAACAATCAATTATCTTTTTAAAAGATTTAAATAGTAGGAAACATTCCTTTCTATTCATGCATAGTAGTTACTGTTTCCAGTGCTCTTCATTCCTTTGTGTAGACCCATATTTCCATCTTCTATCATTTTTCTTCTGCCTGTAGGACTTCCTTTTCCATTTCTATATATAAGTCTGCTGGTGATAAATTCTTTCAATTTTTGTATATCTGGACAAGTATGTTTTGCCTTTGTTTCTGAAAGATATGTTCACAGGTTATAAAATTATAACTTGCTCCCCCTCTTTTCCTTTCAGTATTTTAAGATGCTATTTTATAGTTCCTCTGTACATGGCAAGTTTTCTTTGTCTGCTATTAAGATATTCCCTTCATCACTGGTTTTGATTGGCTGATTATGATGTACTTTGGTGTAGTTTTCTTTATGTTTCTTGTGCAGCAGATTTCTTGAGCATCTTGGATCTATGGATTTATAGTTTTTATCAAATTTGGAATTTTTTTGTTCATTATTTTTTCAAATACTTTTCCTATCCCTCCACTCCTCTTCAATGGGAACTCCAACTACAGATATTTTAGGCTGTATGAAGTTGGCCTTCAGTTCGCTGATATTCTGTTCATTTTTGGTTTTAGTCTTTTTTCTCTGTGTGTTTCATCTGGAATAGCTTCTATTGCTATGTCTTCAAGTTCACTAGTCTTTTCTTCTGCAATGTCTAACTGGTCATTGCAATGGACTAAATGTTTGTGTCCCTTCCAAAATTCATATGTTGAAATCCTAACCCCCAATATGATTGTATTGGAGGTGGAGCCCTCACAAGTTGGATTAGTGCCCTTATAAAAGGGACCTCAGAGAGCTCTCTCATCCTCTTTCCACTATGTGAGAATACAGTGAGAAGTCTGCCACCGGAAGAGGGCTCTTCTCAGAACTCAACCATGCTGGCACCCTGGTCTCAGACTTCTAGCCTCCAGAAGTGGGAGAAATAAACATCTTGGTTATAAGACATCCAGTCTATAGTACTTTGTTATAGCATCCTGACTGGATTAAGACTGTCATTAATCCCATTCAGGTTATTTTTTTTAAATCTCAGACATTGAAGTTTTCATCTCCAAAAGTTCAGTTTGAGTCTTTTAAAAAATATTTCCTGGCTCTAATCTTAACATGCTTAATCTTTCCTTTAGCTCTTTGAACATATAGAACACAGTAATCATAAGTTTTAATGCCCTTGTCTGCTAATTCCAACATCTGTTTTAGTTCTGGGTCTGTTTTGGTTGGCTTATTTTTCTCCTAATTGTGGATCGTATCTTCCTGTTTCTTTGCATGCCTGGTCCATTTTTTTAATTAGAATTCTGACAATATCAATTTTATCTTGTTGGGTCCTGGATAGCTTTGAGTCTCTATAAATATTCCTAAACTCTGGGGTGCAGTTCCATTACTTGCACGCAGTTTCAGATTTTGCTTTTATGATTTGCTAGGTGGGGCCATAGTGATGCTTAGTGAAGGGCTAATTTTTTTCCCACTACTAAGGACAAGTATTTAGTACCTTCTGAGTACTCCAACCTATGCCTGCTGAGGTTTTCTAGTCTGACTGGTGAGAACAGGCACTGTAAGAGCTCAGAGTTCTATTCCCTCTAATCCTTTTGGGTGGTTCTTTCCCCAGCCTTGAGTAGTTTTCTTACATGCCTGTGTTGATCAGTCCTCCACTGAGTACTCAAGGGGACACTCTGCAGTCCCCAGAGTTCTCTCTGTCTCCTCTCAGGTACTTTGCACCCTGTAAACTCTTGCCACCTTTTCCCTCCCTGGACTCCCAGCATCTTCTCCTCAATTCAAGGACTCTGCTGGCTGTTTGGGGTTTTCTTTCCCTGTACCATCATCTGGAATCTTTCTCAAGGCAGTTAGATAAAGGTAATCATAGGCTCACTCTATTTGCTTTCCATCTCTCAGGGACCACTGTCCTTCATTGCCTGGTGTCCACTGTCTTAAAAGCCATTGTTTCACATATTTTGTTTTTAATTGTTTCTGGTGGGAGGGTAAGTCTGCTTCTTATTACTCAATCTTGATTGGAAGTCTACCTGAATCATGTTACATCAGGGGAAAGGGAGAAGGTTGGAGGCATCACTTAACCAAATTTTTGATGCTGTCAAGATATATAATAATCATAAAACAGATAATTTTTTAAAAATATATAACAGATTGAGGAAAGAGGACAGGGGAGATGTCTCTTTTTTTCCTCTTGCGGCAACTTTGAAGCATTCTTTGCTTTTTTTTCCTAACAGAATGGGAAATAAAAGAATTCTTATATTGTTGCTAAATTGAATTCAACCCAAGCTAAATGTATTGTATAAGAGGATAACAAGCTGAATATTCCCCTCTAGCAGTTTGAAGGGATATCACATGTGCTCTGAACAACTGAAAGTACGATTTTACTGCATTGTGTGGTGTACTTTGAAAGTAAGATTCTCCCTTCTAGGTGAGCATCACTGCTAATATTACTGCAAATATCTGTTACTGTCGCCCTTTCTGCACTTAGCTGGTAAATAGTCAGCCTAATTAATAGTCAGCTGGGATTCACTCTGGAGGGGGAATAAGAATAAACTCAGCAGGAAAGTTGTAGGCTTGCCCACTACGGACAGTTCTTCAGTTCTTTTAATTCTTCAGATACTGCACTGAAAGAGATTGATGGATCCATTAGTGATAAATCCTGTCAGGAGAGAAGCATGTTCCCTGCTGCAGTGCTTCTGGAGCACATCACTGTCCGGGCATAATCTTGGGGTCCCCGTCAGAGTCCCCACTGCCTGTTTGTAAAGTAAAAATACATTTGGAAAAAAAAAGGAGGATTTTTGTCATGAAATACAGTATGAGCCTCTGCTGAGTGCTGGAGAAACTCTGCTAAGGGAAGAAGAAACAGTGGGATTCATGCAGGCGACGTGGACTTAGGATCACTGGGTGTGACCATATCGTGGGCCCATAGATTGACAAATGAGCCCCTTTCTGACCCTCACACACCTGATACAATGAGTATAATAATACACAACCTCCCCAAGAACAAGAAGGAGATGGTACTACTTCTCTTGGGGTTCCACCCAGTCCTATGAGCAATGATGCTGACATTAGTTGCCTCACTGACCTGGACCCTATATTCTCCTAACTCCCGGGCAGCCACACTGGCCTCCACCCTCTCCCTTGCACAGTCTAAGCATGCTCTGGCGCAGGGCATTCTTGCTTGCTGTCCTCTCTGCTTAGAAAACGCCGTCTCCCTCCATCCACAAAGGTCATTTCCTCTCTACCCCTCCTGACCCCTCATCTAAAATTATAGCTCCCCCCCCCCCCACCTCCCAGTTACTTTCTATCCTTTTCTGAGCTTTATTTTCCTGCACAGCACTTTTCACCACCTCCCAGGGTATCCGGCTACTCTTTTGTGTATTCCGTTGCCACTCTAGACTCTAAGCTCTTTGAAGGCAGGGACTTTGTTTTGGCCTCTCCTGTACCCTCAGCACCTGAACGGTGCCTGGTGCACAGTAGGAGCTCACTAAATATTTGTTGAGTGTAAATAAGCAAACATGTAGAACAAATGGCAGGCTCCAAAAGTATGTGTGGATGACAAGAAGATTGGCTTGGTTAGGTGGAAGTAACAAATGATGCTTGGCCATAAATTAAAATTCAATACATCAGACAATGGGAGATTTCATGGGAGCCTATAGGTATGGTGTCAGCTGGGGTGTCTGAGGGGCAATCTAGGAAGGTGATGAAGGATTCATGAGAAAAATGAGGCAGGTTGGGTCTGAAACACTTCCCCAATAATTAGTAAGAAGAGCCTCTGGAAGGACAGGGGCGGCCGTCATCCCGTAGCTGGCTGATGTACACTCCGTGGAGAGTGGAACAACACAGGCTTTTTTTGACCCACACAGTTACTTTACTAGCACCTGAAAGTGTGGTGGCAGGTACCTCACCACGTGCAAAAAGTGACCATCAGCTGCCACTCAAGAGCATTCACAAAACTGAGCTGGAGTTTAGCATTAGCCCTCGAGCTGGCATTCTGAACACGGACCTTTTTTTTTAAGAATGAATGACATTTTTTCATTCTAGGTCCACAGTCTCTGCATGACCCTTCTACTTTTAATAGTTGTCCCTACAAGAATTCCACCTGCCGACACCTGGTTGAAAGGTAGGGCTAAAGCAGATGTTATCACACACCAACTCTGAGCTCAGCAGAGCACCTGACACTTAGTAGGTGCCCAATCCATGTTTGGGGAATTAAATGGAAGGGAGCTATTTCTGCAAACAATGACACTGGTGCCACCTGGTATGGGGATGAAGCCCATTCAGGCACAGGGAATTGAAGAACTGAGTTCCTCTTTCCCACCGGAGGCTGGTCCAGAGCATACTCTAGACTCAACGCACACTTCTCTGTTTGGGAAAGTTGTCCTTACCTTTCCCCTTCATAAAAAATCTTTCTCTCTCTCTGTTTCCTTATTGTCTCTCTCTCTCTGTCTCCCTCCCCCATCCCTAACTCTCAAAAAGAGTACTTGTACCTGAATTTCAGTCTTCACAGAGAGAGAGAAATCAGTAACAGCCTCCCTGTGATGAATCTCCTGGAGAGACTCAACAGACTTTTGAGGGGAGAAGAGCTGTAATTTCCCTCCAAGTAATTCAGACTATCAGGCCCTCACCACAGCTTGTTCCGAAAGAGAGCACGGAGCAGGCAGCTCGCTGGGGCTGCTATAATTGTAGAGCCTGATCAAAGACAAGACAGAGGGAAGGAGAGCGAAGCAGGGAATCATGGGGCTTGTGTGAACCCCACCCGCTCAGAAGGGGGCTTCTCCAGAAGAAAGGAAATTGGCAGCATCCACTGTGAAAAGGGCAAGGCTTGCTTTCGGTTGGTGGTAAATGACAAGTGATATTTGCACTCTTTTTTAAAAATTATTATTTTCCTAGAGCTTTGGGGCCTGATGCATGAGGGCTAGAGGGCAGATGAACTGTCCTTGTGGGTCTAAAAATGAGATGTAAGCAAGCTTGTGGTTAAAAAAAAACCTAAAAAACTAATCTTGTTCAAAAGCCAGATTATCCAACAAAACTTGTTTTCTTCACTTGCAGTGATGTTAGTTTGATAAAGCTGTGGACTTTCAGTCAGAGTTTAGAATTTTACAACTTTACAATAAAAAAAAATAGGTCAACCCTAAATGTCAAAATATAGTCTAAATCGTCTTAGCTGCCCTGAATTTTGTAATTACTGTGGGTGAGTGAAGCATTTTCCATGCCTATATATATATTTAGTTAGTTATATATTAAATATATATATTAGGACGATTAAATATATAACCCAGTAACCCTAGGAGGTAGGTATTATTGCTATCTCCTATTTTAAAGATGAGTACACTGAGATTTAGGAAGGTGAAATAATTTCCCAAGGTCAAAGGTTGATCTTCTCTGAAGCCCAGATTCTTCTCCCCTCTGCTCTTTGCAATGTGGCAAGCATGCCTATGCATATGAATAACTCCAAATGCTTCTTAAAAATGCAGATTCTGGGGCATCCATCTCAGAGATTCTGATCCAATGCGTTTGTTCGTATTGCTGGGAATCTGCATTTATGACAACATGCAGAGGTTATTCTGAAACAGATGCTACAGTACCTCACTTTGAGAATAGGTGCTCCAGGGGCTATTAAATATTCAGCATCCTCCTAGTCAAGTCCTTTTATTACAAGAGTGAGGCGCTGACCCCCAGAGGTTAAACAACTTCCTGGAGGCCAGTCCACTACCAAGCCAGCTGGCCCAGCATTCTTTCCACCACATTCCAGTGGAGAAAAAATTCAAGTCTCTTAGAAAGCTTTGTTCTCCCCCTAGTCTTTCAGTTCTGCAAGCAGCCAAACTCCCCTAGAGTATCAAACAATATGTTCAAGGCCAGAGCGGAAAAATCACACCACTCATTCTAAAAGGCTCAGTGCTGCGTGCCCACGTACTGCCAAAATTAGAAGCGGTGAAAATCACTTAAATATTACTTTTCTTTAATTGTGAGAATATCAGTGTGTGAAAATTGCCATGTGTAAACTTAAGAGTTGTTACAGCTTTCTAAAAAGCGAGTTTGCCTTTCACTGCCATTCAGCGAGGACTGGTCCCCCTCTTACACACCCCCATTAAGCCCTCAGCACAGTCTTAGACCCACGTAAGACCTAAAGGTGGCTCAGAACTGGTTCTTACGGGTAGATGTAAATGGAAGGCTTATAATTCTATGAGATTATCATGGCTACACTTCCTGTGAAGCTGCCATTCACTGAGGTATTCCTCTGAGATTGGCATTTTCTCTCTGTATTTACCCAGTTTGTGTTGAATGAGCCAACATCCAGATTGGTGGCTTAATGCCAAGGTTTGGTAAACAATTGTTCCCCTGTTTGTGGGCTTATTCATTTATTTCTGGGTGTTCCCTGCCAGAATCTGTCCTATCAAGTCCCTTAGAGGGAGGCCTAAAATACGCTTGCACTCTGCATTTTAGGCAACTCCATTAATTCATCGCTGGTGTCACGGCAAGCTTTCGCACAGGGGTTGCAAAAATCTTGATTATGCAAATGTGTTGTTGTGTATTTCTTAACAATACGCTGGTACAACTTGCCTTGACTCATAGTAGTTTTATCACACAACCGCTCAGATCCGTGAGGTTTCTAAGTGTGCTTGGTTCTGTTACTGCGGCAACCTGCCCCAGTGGATTCCTCAGCTATAAACTTCACATCTGAGCGACACAATGTGTGCGTGAAGGGGAGGACTGTTTTCCAGAAATACAATGTTTGGGTTGAAGCGTCTGACAAAGGACGTGAAGAACCAGAACAATATGGGGTTTTTAAATTAGGTCTTTAAATTCAAGATGACACTTGAAATACCACCCTCTTTCTTGCAATCTGGTGCTCTTTTTTCTTTTTCCAGAAACGACAAGCGTCCCTGCGCTAAGTCTCAGGATGCAAAACAGCTGAGCGGCACAGGGAAGTTTTGTTCGCTACTCCATAGCCATCCTGTGAACAGGGCACTCGATGGAAGCAGGGGAGGGTTTTAGCAGTTGAATGAAGCCACTTAACAAAATGTTTCATGGGCCTGGGAGTTGTTAGTTAATGAGATAAATTCCCCTCGTATGGCAGCTCTTTCCTGGGAGTTTTTGGCCCTTCTGGAAGCAGTACAAACTCTTTCAGGCCGTTGGGGTTCCGCAGAATTATTTCATGCCCTTGTGGGAATTACTTTATCATTTTAAATCAGAGATCAGCAAACATTTTCCATAAAAGGCCAGATAATAAATATCTTCAGCTACGTAAGCCATATGGTCTCTGTCACAACTATTCAACCCTGCCATTGTAGCAAAAATTAGTCAGAGATAATATGTAAACGAATGGGGGTGTCTCTGTTCCAATAAAACTTTATTTACAGACAATGGAACTAGGATGCCATGTAATTTTCAGGAATTACTAATTAATGTTCTTTTTTTCCTATATTTTTTCAACCATTTAAAATCTATTCTTAGCTCATGTGTCAGATAAAGACAGGCAGTGGGCCCTAGTTTTCCCATCCTTGCTTTAAACCAATTGACTGATAAAATAGAAACACCAACATAGTCATCAGCTTCCCTCATTTACCTAATCCTTAGCAAGCCCTCAACAATGTCAGCTATTACTGAAATAATTAGTCAGTTGGGACACGTTTGGGAATGAAGGTCAGCACGTAATTTTTCTATGCATAGGAAGAATGCTGGTAAACTCAGTGGATTTGGTGGTGGGATCAGAATTGATTTCTCTGACGTCCCACTTCCTAGAAAAGCTTAGGGTCTGAACTAAAATTGTAGAGCTTTCAATGTGAACTCTGAAACCCCTTGGCGGCGTGGTACCAACCGCTGCCCCCGCCAACCCCCGCCGCCCTGATATACTAACCTTCCCAGTGCTGCGGGGAGACACGTCTGCTCTCTGGTTTGCCCGTCATCCCTGGAAGGGTAACTTTCAGAACAGACAGGAGAGGAAAAGCTACCTCCAGAGCTTGGGTGATGGCAAGTAAGGATTTTCTTTTCTTCTTCACTCTGATCCACTAACGTGCAAAGATCCTTTCTCTACCAGGGAAGAGGATGAGAAGCTGGTGTGGCACTCAGGCTCCTAGTTGTAATTTTATGTGATAAAGGTGCTTTCTAGACAGAGGATACCTTGATAAAATGAGGCCAGGGTTTCTTTTCCTCTATGCTTGATTGTCTAATAAACTTCATTTTATTCTTCCCTGTCATTTGCCTCCTCTATTCTTTCTCCTTCCTCCCATTTTTCCTTTCTCCTTTCTGCCTTTTGAAGTCATGATTTGATATTCTGATGAGTTCTGCACCCTTCCCCCTCCAAGTGTGACCCTGTGCAAAAAGCGACAGAAGCACTGGGAGCTTTTCAGAAATGTGGGATTTGGGGCCGCACACTAAACCTACTGAATCATAATCTGCATTTTAACAAGATCTCCAGGGTGTGCACTGTAAAGTGTGAGAGGCCCAAGTCCTTACAATACCCTCATCGCTCCAGAGGGAAAAAAAGCTCAAGACAAAGCTCAGGCTTAAATAGATTCCGGAGGGAAGTAAAAACTTGACCTTCCAGAGGTTATTCATATCTGAGGAGAAAAATGGAGAGTAGTAGTCAAACTTTAAAGTGAGCAAGTGACAGCCCTGCTTGGGTGAGCCTCGAAGGATTTTTCCCTCTAGCAGTCATCCAGGTGGAAACAGGTTATCCAAGACCAGAATAGGATAGTTAAGGACACAGAGCCTGGAGCCTTAGGATAGCGCCCCAGCTCCAGTGAAGGGAGATGTGGAAATGATACCAGCACACATTCTTAGGCTGCGGGTAACAGAGGCCGCTTCACTGCAGAGAGAGGTCAGAGGACGGTGTAGAGGGCAGAGGCATTCCTTGGCATTCTGGAATAAACAGTCAGTGGTGTGCTCTCTGGGGGAGGGGGAAGGGGAGGGGGAGGGGGAGGAGGGCTGGGGAGAAAGCCTTTGATTTGGAGCATTTACCAGTTTTCATGGTGTACATAGTCCTACCTTGGCTGATTTTAAACTATCAACGTGATATCACTGAAGGTGGAGTTGGGAAGAGACACCCAGTAGCACACCATACAGATACAAGAGACGTCAATAAACTCAGAAACGTAGTAAGTTGTAATAATTAGAAACTGATTAAAATAATTTCCTCTTCTTCAATTAGAAACTGAGTTGTACTTATTACCTTTGTTTTTAATATAACTAATTTGTGAGTTTATATAATTTAATTTTTAGTAATGGCTGTGTTGAACAACTAGGTCCAAATATTCCCGAGAATTGTCTCTCATGAGACAGTACAAAGCAGGCTCCAGCACATACCTTTAAAAAGGGCATTTTTCTACCTAGAGGGGTGGGATAGGGAGGGTGGGAGGGAGACGCAAGAGGGAGGAGATATGGGGATCTATGTATATGTATAGCTGATTCACTTTTTTATAAAGCAGAAACTAACACACCATTGTAAAGCAATTATACTCCAATAAAGATTTTTTTAAAAAACGGGCATTTTTCACAACTTTGGACTGTAAATGATAGGATGCCTCAAAAGATAGCTGCACAATACATTTGGGTATCATTCATTCACACTGATGTCCCAGCAAGCCTCTGTTCACAGATGGCCTTCAAAGGAAAAAAAAAAAAAAGATCTGTAGTATTTCACTCTTACAGTTCATCCTACAAACTTCCGTTAAACTTTCTCAAGAACGTTTTATAAGTGTCCTCTGTATTGAGTTCTAGTTGAGAATTTTTCAGTTTCCAATTGGAACATTTCATGTGACTTATTACACCCATGAGTTAACACAGAGAAGTTCCCAAAACACCATTTTAGCCTGGCTTCAACTCTTCATTCACAAATTTTTAATGCCTGTCGCTCAACAATCACAATGCCTTGGCTTGAGTTTCATCTCATCTTTCCTCTTCTTCAATTTTAGCCAAAGGAAAATTGACAGGCAGCACCCTCACAGCAGTAAGGCGAGTGAAATGAGCTTAAATGGTATAAAGCAAATAATCAGCTTCCTATAACACAGCTGACCATTAATTTCCTTAGCAGGACCCAGAACTTTTACATTTCCAAGAATCCTTTCTCGTATTTGCCTGGTGTTACGGATACACGGGACAGAGTGAGGCCACCTGGTGCCTCATTCCAGCTCCCTCATTAACTCCCCCCCCCACCCCCCCACCCCCGTCTACGTCACTCAACCTCACTGAACCTAAGTTTGCAGCCTGTAAAATAAGGGGCTGGTAGATAACGTCTAGATCCCTTTCAACTCTTTTAAAAATAATTTATTCTGGAAAATAAAAATTAATTGGAAATAGGATAAAAAGAAAAAAAAATCCAGGAAGGAACAACTTGTTGCTCATGTGGGCGGTCCGCCTGGTCTGCCTTTCTTTGATGGATGCCACCATTTTAATTCTCTGAGAGAAATATGCACACCCATCCACCCTCTTTCCTTACAAGGTAACAGCCCATAAAATGCACCTTCCATAAAAATGATTTGCATGACCCATTTCGCGGCTGCTGAGCTGTTTATGATCCTAAAAGTCTGGTTTTCTTCACTGAGTGGGCTTCTGTTTGCGTGCCCGTCCCCTCCAGGGTCTCCCTGCGCCGCTGCAGTCTGCTGCCAGCCGGGCCGCCTCCACCGTCCACCTGTCCTCAAGCGCCGCTTCCGCCGGCGGGACTCCTACGGTCGCCTTCCTCGCAACCTCCTTCTACACAGTCCCCACGGGGTCTGTAGCCCCAAAGCCAACAGCTTGAGCGCCCGGCTGAGGCAGCAGGGGTGGGGACATGCCCCACGATGCCTTGGAAAGGAAAAAAAAAGAGGTCCCCGCAGGATGCTGGCGCCTAGGGTACTTTTAAAACCAGCGTGGCCAGGCAGCAGTCTCTCCCCTCACTAGGCTCGGGAGAGGGCAACCCAGGTGTCCTTTGAACGCCTCCGATCTTGCAGGTCCCGGTTACAAAAGTCCCATTGCCGCCCAGGTCCTATCCGCGTGATGGGGTTTACGGTGGCGACGGTTCCGGGCCACGGCCCTGGTGTCGAGCGCCTCCTGCCGAGCCTTTAAGTGCGCGAGGCGGGAGAGGCTGGAGTCACTGAGGGCGGCTGGGGGAGGGGCAGCGCGCAGGGCCGAAACGCACGTGCGCAAAGAGCGCGGCGAGGAGCGCTCGAGGGCGCGCAGGAGGCGGCCCGGCCTGAGGAGCGCCGTGCGGCGCGCGCCGTGGGCTGCCGACCTTCCCAGGCCGCTGCAGAACAGAGACGTGTGCCCGCGCCTCAGAAGGGCTGGAAAGAGGGATTCAAGGTAAA
Source organism: Stenella coeruleoalba (assembly GCF_951394435.1). Lineage (NCBI taxonomy): Eukaryota > Metazoa > Chordata > Mammalia > Artiodactyla > Delphinidae > Stenella > Stenella coeruleoalba. The sequence goes on from NC_137156.1 coordinate 13,203,083, forward strand.
AACAAAGAGACAAACGGGAACAAAGTCTTTTACCCGGCAGGCCTGGCGATTCCCACGCTTGGAGGCGGCTTGGACGACGGGCAGTGGGTGGGCGGGGAGGAAGCGGCTTTCTTCTGGGGCCGCTTAACTGCTGTCTTAACCAGGTCCCGTGCTGCTACAGGACTAGCTTTTGTGTTTCAAAAGGCCGCGAAGGTGGTCGCACCCCAGGGCAGAGGTAGGAATAACGGGATGAGCGGGGCGTTCGGCACAGAGCTGGTTTGTTGGTGATTCGCAGGGGAAACTGAGAGTTCCTGGGAGCCGCCATATAGGCTTCCGGAAAGTGGGCCCCTTGGGAGTTCCTTAGCGCTGGAAGAGATCTTAGCAGCCGTCTGGCTGAGCCCTCGTGCTGCTCACAAGAGGATCTAGAAGCCCAGAGAGGTGGACAACTTGCCCGAGGCTCCACAGCTCGTTTGGGGGCAGAGCTGGAGATAGGACCAGTTGTCAAGAGTCTCGTCCTAGGACTGCCCACTCTCCCTCACGGTTGCATCTCCCGTAATTCTTCTGGAGAAAAGAATAGGCGCTTTTTTCTAGGGTAGTGTATGGAGGGATGGGCTGGGGGAGGTGGAAATGCGGTCCATGATTTACATCCTCACCACCAGGGCGAGATTCCACAAACAGAACTAGGAACCCACAAAGGTTCCTTCCGGAGCGGTTACCCAAAGACAGTGTTACCATATAATTTATCATTAAAAGCAGAATACTCCTAAGAATGGAAGGGAACCCTATTAATAACTTTGCTCAGACAGTCTGATATAAGCCCATACTGCCTGCCGCAAACCAAGACTTAAGGTCACCCCTTCTGAAGCGCATTTTTGGAACTACAGTTTAAAGAGCACACACTTTCTCTCAGCAGGTGATGGGCAAGACATTCTTCAGTATCAGTTACAGCACCTACTGTGTGTGCGTCCATCAAAAACAAACCAGAGGCAGCTAAAGGCTGGGACTCAGGCTTAGTCCCTGGTGCCCTGGGGGATGCCTGTCCCCAGATGCCCACCCATCTCAACATTGTTTTCTGTTTTCCATCCCAACCGCCACTGTCTGCCTTTAGGGCCCCATTACTTATTATTGGGTCTTTCTGCCTCTCCCATCACCACCCTAACCAGGCTATCTTGCTAAGAAAAAAATTCCGTGCAGTGTGCAAAAGTTTACATTTGGTCCTACTGGTCTCTCTGATGTCATCCTCTGCTCCCCAGTCACTCTCATTCGTGGACCCTCAGGTCTGCCAAGCCAAGAACCTGCAGTGCTCAGTTCCTCCAGGCTTCCTCACCCTCCGTGCCTTTCCCCATGCCATTCCCTCTTCCTGGAATGCCTCCCTGGGTCGCATTTCCCGTGTGCCTCGTGAAATTCTACTTCTCCTGTCAGCGCTGAGCCCGAGCACCACTGCCCAAATACTCTGGTGCTCCCTTATCACGTGGTAAATGTTTGTTTAAAGCTGCTTCTCCCTAATAGATTTATGGGCTTCTTGGGAGCAATTTGGTCATCTTTGTTATTATTCATCACTGCTGTGGAGTAACATTAAGAATGCTGTTTTTCCCTCTCCTTTTCCAAAAAATAATGTGATTTTAAAGTACTAATCCATTTTGCTTTTCCTTGTTTGTGCAAAAATCTTTTAAAATTTATTTTACTGGCATGATTACATATAAGACTTCAGTAGAAGAAAATTTTCACTATTTGAGTTTGTTTTCTGGCCATTTATCATTTGTCCCATTTCATGGTTATTACTGAAAATAATTTTGTTGTATAGAGAAGGAGTGCTGAAAAGCAATCCTCTCCAAGTGTCAAATGCACTAGGTCCCTTTGGGCCAAGCATCTCAAGGCCTGGGAGGGGTTTGGGTTTCTTCCTGAATTTCCTTGCTTGGATTTTGGTACAAGACTCCTCATTAGTCTCCCTGGGTGCTTCCTTCATGACCAGCCTGCACCTGCCCTGCAGCTCCAATCTTCCACATGACCTCCAGAGGGATCGTTCTAAAATAAAATCTGATTATGTCAGTTCTCTGCTGGAAAAAAGTCAGTGACCCACTAGGTAGACACACCAACCAATGGTCAAGAATGTGACTACCTAGGTTTGATTTCTGGATTCACCACTTGTTAGTTGTGTGACTTTGGTTAAGTCATTTGACCTCTCTGTGCCCTGGCTTCCTTATCTGTAAAATGAGGGTAATAATAGTTATTTTATAGAGTTGTGAGGATGAAATGAATTGAGTTCACATTAAGTGCTCATACCAAAGTTTGGCACAGAATAAGCACTTGATATTAATTATTACAATCACTATTATTACCATTATTTATGTGAGATAAAATCCTAAGTTCTTAGTGTGCCTTACTAGCGACTCTCGAGCTGACGCCTGTCAAATTCTCCAGTTTCATCTCTCCTTTCCCTCCGATTCTGGTCAGACCTCACCACGTGTTCCGCAACCCCATTCTGTTCCTACCTCTGTGCCTTTGCACCTGTTCTCTTTCTTTCAGACCTTTCCTTCTTTGTCTTCCTGGACCACAGGCAAATATGCCCCCAGGTTTCAATATGACTCAAGACTACTCTTTGCAGTCCCCCTGCCCCTGCCCCCGTGCTGGTGGAGTGGACCTTACACCTTCTCCTATCATATTTCAGAATTTTTCATTGTACTTATTTGTTTCCATGCTTGCCTCCCATCCTAAGCTATCACTGAGGAAAAGAACTGCTTTTTTTTTTTTTGCGGTACGCGGGCCTCTCACTGTTGTGGCCTCTCCCGTTGCGGAGCACAGGCTCCAGACGCGCAGGCTCAGCGGCCATGGCTCACGGGCCCAGCCGCTCCGCGGCATGTGGGATCTTCTGGGACCGGGGCACGAACCTGTGTCCCCTGCATCGGCAGGCGGACTCTCAACCACTGCGCCACCAGGGAAGCCCAAGAACTGCTTTTTGTCTTTGTGTCTCCAGTGCTCGCTACAGTGCTTGGTGCAGAGCAGCCATTAACGAATGTTTCTTGGGTGACTGCATGTCCCTCCCAGCTCCTTCAATTCCTTAGCATCTTCCTGTTTCCTAGTAGCATAACTAGACTAATGACACTCAGCAAGGAGGAAATTTAATATTAAAATAACCTGAAAATAGACTCAGAGTTGACTCACGTCTGTACCTCTCTTTCCCTACCCCAAGCATTTGACTTTGGAAATCTGATCTGGGAAAAGTATGATTATTAATTAAACACTCTCAGGCTGTCAGAACAGTACTTTTTGCTACCTTCATAAATGCGTAAGGCTGAGAGTTTACTAGTTCGGCAGTGTCTTTTAAATGAGATGAACATGTTTGCTTGCATGAAATATTTATGTTTCTTAGCGGCACGACTTCAAAATATTCTGAATCAAACTTCTTGAGATCTGCCTGCAGAGTTTCTGTTCACTCTCCCTTAAAGTGGAAAGAGGACATGGTAATAAAATAATGCATAAGAAGGAAAGCATGGGAAACTTTTTTATTTAGAGAAATGCTCTTCTTCTATGTGATTAACTCAAAGTTTCTTGCTTAATATAAAAGGGGAGAGACTAGATTGGAATAGATGATCTCTAAGTATCCTTCACAGTTTTCCCCTAAACTTTGACAAGAAAATTCTTGTTTGTCGTCAGTAAAAGGAGCTAACTTTTAAAGTGCAATTAAAAATATATATTTATATATACATTGTAAAGCAATTATATTCCAATAAAGATGTTAAAATATGAATATATATATATATTTCTGTTTGGTTTTTGGAGGGTTGCTATTTATTATTACATTTATTTGAAGTACACTAGAAAAAAATCAAAATTTGATGAGAAAATTCTTCCTGTATGTCTACAGACAAATATATTTATAAAATGCATCTGCCAGTAATTTGATTTCAGAAGGTTTCAGCTCCAGGGAGCCTTGACAAATGACTCCCTCCCTCCAAGCTGTTTGGCAAATTTGTTTCCCCAAAGCTTTAGAACACAACATATAATACTGCCAGACCAACCAACCAACAAACAAACAAAACACCTTTCTGTAGTTAAAAGTAATACCTTTTTCGGAATGGTGTTAATTCCCATGCATAGCTGTGACCTTGGAATTCACAGTTTTTCAATTCTGTCTAAAATTTATCAATTTTTATTAAGACAAGGAAGCATAAAATGAAATTGATACAAAATGTGGAAACATTGAATCTGTACTTCTGCTACAACTTCATCTCAAGGAAAAAATAAAACCTTCGACCCACCTCCCCACCCCCTTCCCCCAATACCATTGCAGACAGACTTCTTATTGGTGTGAAAATATAAACGCACGCATAGGTAGACCAGGAAAACTGTCTATGCCGTATCCCTGTGAGGCATAGATCTAATTAGTTTGTAAATATCTCTCATCTTTGGACTATGTCTATTCTCAAGTCTAGATTATGAAATTGGGTGTTAAAATTTCCAGAATGTGTTGCACATAGATAAGATGTTTGAAAGACTTCTTAGTTTGCAAAAGAGAAAAACCTTAAATTTCTGCTCTGGAAACTGAAGGCTGGTGCATGTTCTTTTATGCTGGAAGCTTGTGTTTCATTGGCTACAATTTAAGTTTTGGTCACTGACAGAGCTTGAAGGCAGACCATACCTAAATAAGCGTAAATGGAAAAGTTCCTTGCTCAGGCCTGGATGAATTGCTTTGTGGGAACAATTGGGAGGTTGTTCAGGGTTGTGGCCTTTAAATCTATTCTGACTTGTATTTGACAGATGATCTTTGTGAAAAGCCACGTGTTAGACTGAAAACATTCAAGTTTGCTCTCAGTTCCAATATGGGCATTTTGTTTATTGTTGTTGTTAAATCAGTTCTCTGTTTCAGGATCTCCACTGGGAAATCTTAAATGGCAAAATTAGTCCCTGTGTGTAACTCAGTGCTGTTCTAGGTTCAAAAAACGATGGATCTGTGAAACGAAGTGAACTCGTCAAAATAACTGTCTTACTCTCACTGTAGATATTGGTTTTTAATAGTTCATTTGGAAAGAGGGACAGTATAATCTTTACCTTCAGTGTGAACTGTGAGCCCCGAAAAGATAAATATCAGACATGGCCTCCTTTTCCTTTGTTATATAAAATATATGTGTGTGTGTGTGTGTGTGTGTGTGTATTTCATATTATATATATTTCGTATAACAAAGGAGAAGGAGGCCCTGTCTGATATGATTGTTATTATATAATAACATAGCATGTAATATGTAAAGACTCTTTTCCTGGGTCAGCTTACCATGCAGGGGCTACATGGGCAGTAACTGAGTCTGTGAAGAAAGAGATGGAGAGAGAAAGAGAAAAGCATGTAGATCCTCTCCCACTTTCTCCTTGTGCTGAGTCGTAGTACAGATCTGTTGAGTTTTTATTTGCTTACTTGTTTGTTCAGTTGGTTGGTTTTTCATATTTTCCCATGTAGTTCTGAGCCACAGAACTAATTAACCATCAACACAATGAACTGATGTTGGTTTAGCTGGAGTGATCACGTTCTGTAAACAGGGTGATAAGCAATGCGAGTCTCCCTACGAACATGTGAGAATCGCTAATTGAATTCTGAGAACCCGAGGGTGACAGGGACCCACCACCTAGCTGTGGTGATTTCTCCTTAGCCTCTGAGGGAGCTTTGGAATGCTTCCAGAATGTGGTCAAACGTGCTTAGATTTTTAAATTGGTATGATTTTTATTGTGAAAGTCCCAAGAGTTTCATGCCAGTGTCCTGGCCTTTTATTGTTTTCCTAAAGGGAATGTTTTCTGTTTAGTTCCTAGAGTCATAATTTAGAGCCAGAAGGGACCTCTCTCCTTTAAACTGAAGCTCTGAGAGGTCCGTTATCCACCTTTCTGATATTTCGGGGCCCACCTCTTTCCCCCATTTTCACTACCACGGTCCTAGTTCATGCGTAATCTAGTCTCACCTGAACAACTGTAGGCATCGTAACTGGTCGCTCTGTGCTGTCCCATCCTTCCTTCTACTCCTGCCATTTGCACTAACCCCAAAGTCATTTTTCTAAAAATCATACCTGATGCTTTTACACATCCATGTGTAAAAATCCTACAAAAGATTCCTGTTGCCTTCAAAATAAAATGACACGTCTTTACCTGTCGCAAAAGACTTTCCCACCTCAGCACCGACCACTTTCTACCTCAGTCTATTTCTGCTAAACTGGAGTAATTCAAGTTCCTCGGCACACCATGTTGTTTCACACCCTGTCTTTGTGTGTACTTGCTCCTGTGTCTAGAATGACCTTTTCTCCTTCCCCACCGGAAGCTCATTCATCAAGACCCGATCCAGGCATTTTCTCGTTGGTACCATTCGTGACCCCCAACAAGACACACACGTGTATCCGTGTGACAGGGCTGTGCTGAAAAGAGTGGGAGTTGGAGGGTGGAGTCTTGAGGCCCTTTGAAGTTTCAGAGGAGAAGATCACCTCTTGGGCCAAAATAGTAAAATCAGTAGACATTTTAAAAATGGCTAGAAGGGTGTGGACGCAGCTTTGTTGCCTGAGGTGGGTGGAGGTGGAAGTTAAGGGAGTCGGGGGCCATCGCTTTTCGGGACCCACAGTCACTTCGCCTGGTGGCCTTTAGCGTAGGAGTCGCATCGATAGCAGCCATGAGCAGCGGGGTGTACGGCGGAGATGAGGTTGGAGCCCTTGTTTGTTTTTTGGGTTTTTTTTTGTGGTACGCGGGCCTCTCACCGTTGTGGCCTCTCCCGCTGCAGAGCACAGGCTCCGGACGCGCAGGCTCAGCGGCCATGGCTCACAGGCCCAGCCGCTCCGCGGCACGTGGGATCTTCCTGGACCGGGGCACGAACCCGCGTCCCCTGCATCGGCAGGCGGACTCTCAACCACTGCGCCACCAGGGAAGCCCGGAACCCTTGTGTTTGACATTGGATCCTATACTGTGAAAGCTGGTTATGCTGGTGAGGACTCTCCCAAGATGGATTTCCCTATGGCTATTGGTATGGTGTAGAAAGAGGTGATGGAAGTACATTGATGGAAATAGATGGTGGGAAAGGCAAACAAGGCGGTCCCACCTATTACATAGATGCAAATGCCCTGCGTGTTCCGAGGGAGAATACAGAGGCCATATTCCACCACTGAAAACTGGGATGGTTGAAGATTGGGGTAGTTTCCAGGCTATTTTGGCTCATACCTCCAAAATGAGTCATATCAGAAGCCAGCCTGCATCCTGTTCTCATGTCAGAAGCACCGTGGAATACCAGAGCAAAGAGAGAGAAACTGACAGAGTTAATGTTTGAGCACCACAACATCCCCGCATTCTTCCTTTGCAAAACTGCTGTTTTGACAGCATTTGCTAATGTTCATTCTACTGGGCTTATCTTAGACAGTGGAGCCACTCATACCACTGCAGTTCCAGTTCACGATGGCCATGTCCTTCAGCAAAGCATTGTAAAATCCCCTGTTGCTGGAGACTGTATTACTATGTAGTGCAGAGAACTCTTCCAAGAAATGAATATAGAACTGATTGCTCCATATATGATTGCATCAGAAGAAGCTGTTTGTGAAGGATCTCCAGCAAACTGGAACAGAAGAGAGAAGTGGCCACAGGTTACAAGGTCTTGGCACAATTACATGTGTAACTGTGTTATCCAAGATTTTCAAGGCTCAGTACTTCAAGTATCAGATTCAACTTACGATGAAAAAGTAGCCGCACAGATGCCAACTGTTCATTATGAATTCCCCAATGACTACACTGTGATTTTGGAGCAGAACGGTTAAAGATTCCTGAAGGATTATTTGACTCTTCCAGTGTAAAGGGGTTATCAGGAAATACAATGCTGGGCGTCAGTCATGTTGTCGCTGCAAGTGTTGGAATGTGCGATATTGATATCAGACCAGGTCTCTGTGCCAGCGTTATAGTGGCGGGAGGAAACACGCTAATACAGAGCTTTACTGACAGGTTGAATAGAGAACTCTCTCAGAAAACACCCCCAAGTATGCGGTTGAAACTGATTGCAAATAATACAACAGTGGAACAGAGGTTTAGTTCATGGATCGGTGGCTCCATTCTAGCTTCTTTGGGCACATTTCAGCAGATGTGGATTTCCAAACAAGAATATGAAGAAGGAGGGAAGCAGCGTGTAGAAAGGAAATGCCCTTGAGAAGAGTTCCCAAACCTCTACCTTCTATGTCACCTTATGTTTCATAGCTTTAGTATACTCAGGAAAAGAACAACCATCTTTTGTAGAATGTTTATACATTTTTGCATATGTCAGTTTCCACTTAAATTTTTTTTTTTTTTCCTGTACGTGGGCCTCTTACTGTTGTGGCCTCTCCCATTGCGGAGCACAGGCTCCGGACGCGCAGGTTTAGCGGCCATGGCTCATGGGCCCAGCCTCTCCGAGGCATGTGGGATCTTCCCGGACCAGGGCACGAACCCATGTCCCCTGCATCGGCAGGCGGACTCTCAACCACTGCACCACCAGGGAAGCCCTCCACTTAAATTTTTTAAGGCTTTAACTGGCTCTATAGATTAAAATAAGTTTGTGCTTTCCTTGAAATGCACTTATTCTTATTACAAGCATTTTATAATTTTGTATAAATGTCTATTTTCTCGAAATATTTTGCTTTCAGTAAAATGCTTTCCAACTCCGTTTAGTATATTACCACTGGGTTGGTAGAATTGCTTTTTATTGACTAGTAAAACTTACTGCCTGTATTTTTTACCTTAAGCTTTTAAAATTAAATAAAAATTACTAGCCAAAAAAAAAAATAGCTAGAAGACAGTAGTCTGTAGAAGATGCTTATGTTCTTGCCTCTTCTAGGGATACTATAGAGGATTCCTCTGGTAAGTGTGTCTTAGATGGAGAAGAAGTTGGCTGATAACATCTACTAGAGGCCTTGACTTCCATTGAATGAGGAGTGGGAGAGAAAAGTTTTTCTGAACATATTAATTTACTTCCTTTCAAAATAAATGACAGTTCTTTAAATCAAATTAATTTAGCTTCATGAAAGACTCCTTATATTTTCCTTCTTTTACTGTGGAATTATGAAAAATTTGACATGCACCAGCATTTTGGAGTTGGTGGTTTACTAAATCACCTATCAGCCCCTTTTATGCCATGTTTCAGCCTATCTACAAGCAGTGAAACTGTGGTATGAAGAAATAGACATCCTTAAAAGGAGAAGGTGGGATTGTAAGTCAGTGCAGGATTTATAGAAGGCCCTCTGGAAACACATATTAATATAAAGATGTATATCCTCTGACTCAGCAGGTCCACATCTAGGAATTTATTCTCATGGAAGGATTGGGTGAGTTCACACTGATGTATATGCACAGATATTATACCAGTTCTGTTTATTATATTGAGAGGTTAGAAACCTAGATGTCCTTCAGTAGGTGGTTTAGTTACATAATGGACTGCAATGCAATTGTCAAATAAACAACTACTCTCACCATTAAATAGAATGAGATAGACCTATATGTATTGACATAGGTAAATGTCTGTGATATATAATAGTTACTAGAAAACAAAGGTTACAGAAATACAATATATCACTTAATATATAATCTGATTTCTTTTGTTTTTTAAACAGCTTTATTGAAATGTAAACCACATATATTGATACAATTCATCCATTAAAATGCACAATTGACAACCATCACCACAAGCTAATTTTGGGACACTTTTGTCCCCCTAAAAGGAACCACTATCCATTGGCAGCCAACAGGCATTTCCTGAGAAACCACTAAATCCGCCTTCTGTTTCTATTAATCTGCCTCTTCTGAACATGTCATGTAAGTGGAATGATCTTTGTTACTGGCTTCTTTCACTTAGTATAATGTTGTCAGGTGTCACCTGTATTGTAGCATGTATCTACTGATACACGTAAGTCTATAAAAAGCTTCATTGCTTTTTATTGCCAAATAATATTCCTTGGTATGGATAGGCCACATTTAATTTATCTAGTCATCAGTTGCTGGACATTTGGGTTGTTTCCACTTTTTAGATATTTGAATAATAACTATGAAGATTTGTGCAAGATTTGTGTGCAAGATTTTGTATGAACAGACGTTTTCATTTTGCTTGGGCATATACTTAGGGGTGGAATTTCTGGGTCATCTGGTAACTCTATGTTAAGAGGAAATTTTTGAGGAACTCTCAAATCATTTCCCCAAGTGTCTGCACCATTTTACATTCCCACGGCAATGTGCAAGGGTTCCAATTTTTCCACATCCTTGACAACACTTCTTATGATGTGTCTTTTTCATGATAGTCATCTTAGTGTGTGTGAAGTGATATCTCTTTATGGTTTTGATTTACATCTCCCTAATGACCAATGATATTGAACATCTTTTCATATGCTTACTGGCCAATTCCAATTTATTTTTAAAGATTATAGTTATATAATCAAACATATTTGGGAAGTTATATACTAAGATGTCAATAATGCTTCTGTCTAGGGACTGGTCCTTCTTATTTTCTACTGTGTTTCTATATCAGTCAGGGTTTTACCAAAGAATCAGAACCAGTAGGATGGATGAACAGATAGATAAATAGATGTGTTATAAGGAATTGGCTTATGCAATTATAAGGGCTGGCAAAGCAAGTCCAAAACCCATACAATAGAATAGGTGGTCCAGAAAGCTAGGCTGGAGCTGAAGCTGCGTCTACAGAATTCCTTCTCCCTCAGAGAAACCTCGGTTCCACTCTTAAGGCCTTCAACTGATTGGATGAGGCCCACCCAGATTATTTGAGGATCATTTCCTTTGCTTAAAATCAACTAATTTTAGATGTTAACCACATCTACCAAATACCATAACAGCAAAGCCTAGATTAGTGTCTGATTGAAACAAAAACAATAATGGTAGTTTCATTTTTAAAAAGGCTTTTACGAAATTGAGTTATTTGTAGTGAGGTGGATGGACCTAGAGTCTGTCATACAGAGTGAAGTAAGTCAGAAAGAGAAAAGTACCGTATGCTGACACATATATATGGAATCTAGGGGGAAAAAATGGTTCTGAAGAACCTATGGGCAGGACAGGAATAAAGACACAGATGTAGAGAATGGACTTGAGGACATGGGGAGGGGGAAGGGTAAGCTGGGACCAAGTGAGAGAGTGGCATGGACATATATACACTACCAGATGTAAAATAGATAGCTAGTGGGAAGCAGCTGCATAGCACAGGGAGATCAGCTCGGTGTTTTGTGACCACCTAGAGGGGTGGGATAAGGAGAGTGGGAGGGAGACGCAAGAGGGAGGGGCTATGGGGATATATGTATAGCTGATTCACTTTGTTATACAGCAGAAACTGACACACCATTGTAAAGCGGTTATACTCCAATAAAGATGTTAAAAAATAAATAAATAAAAAGGCTTTATACATAGCAGTGTCTTTACTTTTCACATTTGATGATTAAACTTGTTCATCTTGGTGCCCTCCAGAATACTCAGCATGATAGCTTGTACCTGGTAGATTCCTATTAGTCACTGTGTTAGATTCCTACTGCCACTATAACAAATTAATGTAAGTTTAGTGGCTTCAAACAACACAATTTTATTCCCTCACAGTTCTGGAGATCAGAAGTCCAAAATTGGTTCCACTGGGCGAAAGTCAAGATGTTTGCAGGGCTGGTTCCTTTCAAAGGCTCTGAGGAGAGAATCTTCTTCCTCGATTTTTCCAGCTTCTAGAGCTGCATTCCTGCGTTCCTCGGCTGGTGGCCCTTCCTGCATCTTCATTGCTGGTACTGCAGCACCTCCAACTGTGTCCGTGCTTCTGACATCGCATCACCATCTCCTTCTCTGTGATCAAATCTTCCTCTGCCTCCCTCTTCTAAGGACACTTGTGATTACATTCAGAGCCCACCTAGATAACCTGGGATACTCCTGCTACCACAAGGTCCTTAATTTAATCACACCTGCAAAGAAAGTCCCTTTTGCCACATAAGGTCACATTGACAGGGTGCTGGGTACTACTCAGCTATTCACAAAGCAGACTGTGTGGCATTTTCATCTTTTAAGAAATCTTGACTCTTACAGAGCCGTTTCCTTTTCACAGGCTGATGTCGGTGTGGCTTATTCCGGGGAGAATTTCAGACCCCAGATTGAAACTATGCTCCCCAAGGATAATGTGGGCAGCCCTGGAAGCCTGGACAAGCAGGCCCAGTTGGGAAGCTTACCTGGAACCATTCCAGAAAGTTCCCCATTTCCTAGTGAAAGAAACAGAAGAATAAATTCAGGTAACAGCCCCTGTTCATGTTGATCTATATAAAATACTGTTTCTCTGAATATATTTTATAACGTGTGTTTGGTGACTTACCACAGCTTTGTGAACCAGACAGTGCTTCAAATGTCAAGGTCGCATCTCCAAGACATAGCCTTAGGCCTTCATTAGGTAAGTAATACTAACCGTTAATCATCTTGTTGATGACATAATTAAAACTATCTTTTTTTAAACTAAGAGCCTTTATTGGTGGTTGGGATAAGGCCTTGGGAATACGAGTTGCACAGGCTTTCGTTAAATTCCTCAAAACTTGCACTATGTTGACCTCTTTCCAAGGCAAAGTTCTACATTTGAAAAATTAAGTAAAATCTACATCAAACTTTTTCTCTTGTCTCTCCCCATTCAAAGTTATAAGCAAATGTACAATAAAAATATCTTTCAAAAACATAAAAGATGTGATGTTGACCTGGTGTGTTCTTTAGAAACTATTTGTGGTTTTTCCTGTGGTATGTTTTCACTTTACTTGAGTTACCCTTCTGTTGTTAAGAGCTCTTGTTTCTGTTTCATCAGCCTTTGAAACAAATTGAACTTAACAGACTTCAAGGAAGACTTATTTGGGGTAGGGGGAGGGTTTCCTTCCTCATTGCTGTAGTTTCTTCCCTAGGGACCAGTTAGAGTTGGAAAATAGATTGGATGGTAAGTGAGATTCTTTTTCCTGGACTTTTGTGGCAACTCAGGTTATGACAAATTTCCTTTTTTAATACCCTTTTTATTTATTTCTTAAATTGAAGTATAGTTGATTTACAATATTATGTTAGTTTTTAGGAGTACAGCATAGGGATTCAGTATTTTTACAGATTATACTCCATTAAAAGTAATTACGAGGTAATGGCTGTAATTCCCTGGGCTATAAAATGTCCTTGTTGTTTATCTATTTTATACATAGTAGTTTGTATCTCTTCATCACCTAGCCCTATCTTGCCCTTCCCCTCTTCACTCTCCCCTTCGGTAACCACTAGTGGGTTTTCTATACCTGTGAGTCTGTTTCTGTTTTGCATATGTATTCGTTTGTGTTAGTTTTTAGATTCCACATAGAAGTGGTATTATACAGTATATTTCTTTCTCTGACTTATTTCACGAAGCATAATATTCTCTAGGTCCATCGCAAATTTCACATTTGCCCTCGTCTTGTGCTTCTGATAGGGTGTAGCATGACCTCTGAGGATGAAGGAGGAGATGGGGGATGCAGGGCAGGGATGGCCTCTTTCTCTACCTCTGTGTTGGGCCAGCACATGTATTTTTTCTCTCTGATGACTCTCTTGATGAGAATCCCTCCTAGACTGCAACACGAATACTCAATATCCATGTGTTAACAGACTAGGGATTGTTAGGAGGACAGGGGTGCCCTCGGACAGGCAGTCCTGCCATCTGTACACCGTTGAAAGCAGTGTGGGGAGGGAGGGCCCCAGGTAAGCAGGATGGTGCTAAGAGAGACCAGCGGGGGAGGGACTGAACCACCAAAGCAGGTGTTTTCAAAATGTAGTGTAAATTTGTTTTCAGGAGAGCTCTTCCCACAGGATGCATAAGAACCGGTACCCTGAGCTTTCTACTTGTTCTCTGCCCAGTTTCCTCTCTGTCTCCTCTCTGCATCCCTCCTCTTCACAGCTACAAAGTATATTTGTTAAAAATTTCAAGGTTCACACATTGTAAATCAGCTATACTTCAATAAAAATGTTTTTAAATTTCAAGTTTCACACTAACATTTCCCAAGTATTTCCTTTTAGTAAAAAAACAAAACAAACTAACACTTCTGTGGAAGTCCCTGGTGGTCCAGTGGTTAGGACTCTGAACTCTCACGGCCGAGGGCCCGGGTTCAATCCTTGGTCGGGGAACTGAGATCCCACAAGCTGCATGGCACGGCCAAAAACAAAAACAAAACAAACAAACAAACAAAAAGAACTTCTGATTTTGAGAAGTTTCAGATAAGAAAAGTTGTCCAAAACAAAGAATGCCTGTATTCTTTCACCCAGATTCCCCCAAAGTTAATGTTGTACCACGTTTGTGTTATCACTGTCCCCTCTCTTCCCTCCCTCCCTCTTCCCTCTCCCCCCCTTCTCCCATATACATCTATATTTTTTCTGAGAGTAAGTCACAGACATAATGATACTTTACTCTTAAATATATCAGTGTGCATTACCTAAAAACAAGAACATTCTTTGCAAAATCGCAGTACAAGGATCCAAATCAGACAACTACCACTGATGCAGTGCTGTTCACTCACCTATTCAAATTTTGTCAGTTGTCTCACAAATGTCCTTTGGAAATAAATTTCTGGTTCAAGATCTAATGCAGAATCACACGTTTAATGTAGTTGTTGTGTGACTTCAGTTTCCTTTAATCCGGAACAATTCCTTGGCCTTTTTTTGTCTTCTAAACCCTTGATATATTTGGAGATATAAGCCACTTACTTTGTAGAACATTCCTCCGTTTGGGTTTGTCTGATATTTCCTCATGATTAGGTTCAGAATATGCATTTTTAGCGAGAATACCAAAAATGATATTGTATCCTGCTTAGCACATCAAATCAGGAGGTACGTGATACCTAGTTTTGACTTTTACTGTGGGTTTTTTTTTTTTTTTTTTTGACATTCTGAAGGTTTTTTTGTTTTTGTTTTTGTTTTGTTTTCTTTTGGCGGTACGCGGGCCTCTCACTGCTGTGGCCTCTCCCATTGCGGAGCACAGGCTCCGGATGCGCAGGCCCAGTGGCCATGGCTCACGGGCCCAGCCGCTCCGCGGCACACGGGATCCTCCCAAACCGGGGCACGAACCCGCATCTCCTGCATCGGCAGGCGGACTCCCAACCACTGCACCACCAGGGAAGCCCCTGAAGGGTTTTTTTTAATGTAGTAAAAGTTATCAATCTTTCTTTCATTGAACCTGGATTTTGAGACATAGCTAGAAAGCCTTTCCCTACACCAAGATTAAAGACAAATCCACCCATGTTCTCTTGCATAATTTCACTTTTTACACTTAGGCTTATGAAATTTCTAATGGCATGAACTGATACTACTGTAAATATTAACTACATAAGAAATAAAACTGGATGTTCAGTATGATGTCAAATTTATAAAAATTAAATTTCATATGTTAACTGGCAACCTCTGAAAGGTAAGAGTATGGACATTTTAATTTTCCTCTTTACTCTTTTTTATATATTCCAAGTTTACTCTGATAACTACGTATTTCTTTTATAATCAGACAGAAGCACAATGTTATTTTTAAACATTCCCCCAATAGTCTTCAGTGTCCCAAGAAATCATGAATATTAGCTGAAATGACTGATGTAGTTCAGGGATTTCTGTATAAGTGAGCTACTGTAAATGTCAAGCCAAGTACTTTGGTAGACTCAGAAAAGAATGGATAGAAATGGTTAAAATAATTCTGTTATGGTAGTGACAGATGTCAACGATGACACTCTTTTTAAGAACATCCTGAGAGAGAAGTGGACCATGACCAGTGGGAGCCATTTATTGATACAAAACCTATTTGGGAAGGAGTACAGTGAGGTGGTGAAGAGCGTGGATGCTAATGTCAAATAGACTTGGGTTCAAATCCTAGTTAATTCACTTACTACTTGTGTCACCTTGAGCAAGTTAATTAGCCTCTCTCATATAGTTTATGTATAAAATAGAGATACTGGGCTTCCCTGGTGGCGCAGTGGTTGAGAGTCCGCCTGCCGATGCAGGGGACATGGGTTTGTGCCCCAGTCCGGGAAAATCCCACATGCTGCGGAGCGGCTGGGCCCGTGAGCCATGGCCGCTGAGCCTGCGCGTCTGGAGCCTGTGCTCCGCAACAGGAGAGGCCACAGCAGTGAGAGGCCCGCGTACCGCAAAAAAAAAAAAGAAAAAAAGAAAAAGAAGAGATACTAACACCTCTGTCACAGAATTTATGTTTGAATTAGATCTTACAAAGAACATAAAGTACTTAATATAGTGCCAGGCACATGAGTGCTCAATAAATGCTCATTATTATTATTATTTTGACCCTTGCAGATAAGCCCAGCTTCTAACAAATAATTCATTCTGATTCCTTGAAGAGGATTCACCTCTTCTTTATTGATTTTTTTCTGTTCTTTTAGTTTCTAGTTTACCTCCTTGAAACCCATGCTTTATTTAGTACTCTGTACCAAAATCTGTACAGAGCACTTTAAAATGAGAACTGACTCTATTTCAAACACGTGTATGAGTAGAAGACATAGCACTGGAAAGGTGATAAGACTATAGGAAATTCGTTGGGGTTAACTGCAGCAGGCAATTAGAGAAGTGTCTGATACTAGGAAGGTTAATATTCTGAAGTGAGAGACATCTGGTTTGTGTGTGTGTGTGCGCATGTGTGTGTTTTTCCTGTCTTCCCATTACAAATTCATGAAAACTGTCTTTGTTAACCAGTGGGTTTAGAAATTTTCATAAAAAGATTCCATCCACTGGATGAAATGGACTTCTTAAAATAGAAGAGAGCTCATTTCTGAGGACCCCTCATTGCACCTTTATTTTATGAGGTTGTAAAAACAGATGCTTGCTCGCTTATTTATATAATTGGGTGATGTGTAATGGGAGTGGTCTCTCTCATTAGTGCTCCCCTATAAACTATTTCAGCGCCATTTTTAGAATAAAAATTTAGCTACCAGTCGACTCCAATTCTGATTTGGTTCAAAGACGCTTTTCAAAAAGGCATGCTTTTACTTATGTAGATTTAGCAGATGGCGTAATTGTAAACTCAGGGTTGCAGAACTAGAAGTCTCTTGGCAACATCACGCTGTTTATCCTTTGTATACAAAGCATAGAAACCAAACTGCAACTCAGAGTCACTGAAAGACTATCTCATTCGTGGCTATGGTTTAGCTTCATAATTATTGCACAGAACCTGTATAATCGTACCCAAGTGTGTAAGTGTTGTTACAACAAAAAAGTAGTACATAGCAGCACAAAGACTTTTTGTTATGTTAATATTCGACCTGCTAAGTATACAGTATATTATGTTGATGTGTATCCTCTGTAAGAACATTAAGGATTTGAAGTTCAAAGGATTATAAAGATTTGTAGTAGAAACAGCTATTTAGGTACAAGTGTTGAGACTAAGAGTTAATTAGCATGATTTATAAGGCATGTATTTAGCATTTGATTGATAAAATCTTCGTGCTTAAATTTCTTTTCTTCTTTTTTCTTTTCCTTTGGAAGACCTAGTGATCAGTGGATTAATCCATAAACCCCAACCCTTAGAGAATCGAGAGCAACAGAAGTCATCAGACATCCTAGAGGAGTTAATTGTTAAGGAATAATACAAAGCCACAGCAAAATATTTAGAAATGGAGAATCATATGATGTCACGGCAAGTAATTTTGTAATTAACAGTAGCTTATAGTTAAAATAGCAACAGAATATGACTGATCACGAGTTATTTTTTCCACCAATATGCATCTTAGTGTCACAGTACAGATTACGGCATTTATCTAAGCCAGTTTTTTCTCCCATAAACTCCCTCACCCCTCTGCACACCATCCTTCTCTACGGATTCAGGAATTGCCTGATTGTTAATGATTAATGAATCCAATGAAACATATCTTGGGTTTTACCAAATTTGAGACATGATAAGCCCCATTGAATAAAATGCCTTCATTCTTTCAGCAGTTTTTATTAAACATTGCCTGTGTACTAGGCATGTGAATATAAAACTGAACCTTGACTTATCCAATAAGAAAATAGGCCTAAATGTTAAAGCTAAAATAGATACACGTATACATTTATATATACACCCTGAGGTCAACCATGAGGTAATAAATACAATGATAAAAATTGTTATACCCTTAATTTTCTTTGTTGATTCATCTTGACTGATCTATCATTGTTTTTCTGTAGTGTGAGCATTATTTGTAGCCTGATGTTAACTTGTCGTGGCCAAAGTCTTGAGTTCTTGACTTTTTAATAACTTCTTTGTAAACCTATGAAGAAGATGGCAGATTTGCTGTTGTTCTGTTTAGTTCTCATTGGTTTGGGTTTCTTTTTAAGCCACTGCCAGCAGCACCAGTAATCCTAAAGCACAGACAGAGGAAGGAAGATAAAAAGAAGAAATAACACAGAAAAGAGGCATAAGGGAAAATGAATAGGAAAGAAAAGAAAGAAACAGAAGTGATGGAAATTGAGACCAGAAATTATATCAAAGGCACCTTAGTGGTGGCCAGTCCCCTGTGTTGTAGGGAAAACAGTCAATAGGGAATAAAAAGATTCATTAGTGAAATCAAGTTTGCACCTAGACCAAGTCAATTAGTGTTTCAATAAAGGTAATTTCCTTCTCTGTGTGTGGGACCTGCTGAGAACTCATAAATAAAAGCCAAAGTGGCATTTTCTTTTGAAGAAGGAAAAATAAGTACTGCAGAAAGTACTTGGCAAGGAAAGAAGTTTGTTAAGCCTTATGAATGATATTATCAGGCTGCCAATAATAAGAGGGACTGGGGGGAAGGTAAAAATGGACCACATAATGGAAAAACTGATGCCAACATAATGACAATTTACATTTGCACAAGGCTAGCTATCAGGATGCAAGGCATTTTCGAGTACCTTATCTTACTTCAAAGTACTAAAAAATGATGCATCTTTAATATGGAAAGGACAAGGAGAGTTTTTTTTCTTGCTGTAGGTGAATCGCTGGGGGTCAGAAAATAAAAGGTGGGTCAAAAAGAAAAGACAGGAACTTCCCTGGTGGCGCAGTGGTTAAGAATCCGCCTGCCAATGCAGGGGACACGGGTTCAATCCCTGTTCTGGGAAGATCCCACATGCCTTGGAGCAACTAAGCCCGTGCACCACAACTGGTGAGCCTGCACTTTAGAGCCCGTGAGCCACAACTGCTGAGCCTGCACATCTAGAGCCCGTGCTCCACAACGAGAAGCCACTGCAATAAGAAGCCTGCGCACCGCAACAAAGAATAGCCCCCACTCGCCGCAACAAGAGAAAGCCCACATGCAGCAATGAAGACCCTATGCAACCAAATAAATTAAATAAATAAATTTATTAAAAAAAAAAAAAAGAAAAGACAGGAGTCTCAAGCCTCTTAGATAGCCTCATCCACCAGAGAGTAGAGAGCAGAAGCAAAAAGAACTACAATCCTACAGCCTGTGGAATAAAAACCACATCCACAGAAAGATAGACAAGATGAAAAGGCAGAGGGGTATGTACCAGATGAAGGAACAAGATACAACCCCAGAAAAACAACTAAATGAAGTCGAGATAGGCAGCCTTCCAGAAAAAGAGTTCAGAATAATGATAGTGAAGATGATCCAAGACCTCGGAAAAAGAATGCAGGCAAAGATCAAGAAGATGCAAGAAATGTTTAACAAAGACCTGGAAGAATTAAAGAACAAACAAACAGAGATGAATAATACGATAACTGAAATGAAAACTACACTAGAAGGAATCAATAGCAGAATAACTGAGGCAGAAGAACAGATAAGTGACCTGGAAGACAGAATGGTGGAATTCACTGCTGCAGAACAGAATAAAGAAAAAAAGAATGAAAAGAAATGAAGACAGCCTAAGAGACCTCTGGGACAACATTAAACACAACAACATTCACATTATAGGGGTCCCAGAAGGAGAAGAGAGAGAGAAAGGACCGAGAAAATATTTGAAGAGATTATAGTAAAAAACTTCCCTTACATGGGAAAGGAAATAGCCACCCAAGTCCAGGAAGCGCAGAGAGTCCCATACAGGATAAACCCAAGGAGAAACACGCCGAGACACATAATAATCAACTTAGCAAAAATTAAAGACAAAGAAAAATTATTGAAAGCTGCAAGGAAAAAATGACAAATAACATACAAGGGAACTCCCATAAGGTTAACAGTTGATTTCTCAGCACAAACTCTGCAAGCTCTGCAAACTCTGCAAGATCACTCTACCCGGCAAGGAGCTCATTCATATTTGATGGAGAAATCAAAAGCTTTACAGACAAGCAAAAGTTAAGAGAATTCAGCACCAACCAACCAGCCCTACAACAAATGCTAAAGGAACTTCTCGAAGTGGGAAACACAAGAGAAGAAAAGGACCTACAAAAACAAACCCAAAACAATTAAGAAAATGGCCATAGGAACATACATATTGATAATTACCTTAAACGTGAATGGATTAAATGCTCCAACCAAAACACACAGGCTTGCTGAGTGGATACAAAAACAAGACCCATCTGTATGCTGTCTACAAGAGACCCACTTCAGACCTAGGACACATACAGACTGAAAGTGAGGGGTTGGAAAAAGATATTCCATGCAAATGGAAATCAAAAGAAAGCTGGAGTAGCAATACTTATATCAGATAAAGTAGACTTTAAAATAAAGAATGTTACAAGAGACAAGGAAGGACACTACATAATGATCAAGGGATCAAGCCAAGAAGAAGATGTGACAATTATAAATATATATGCACCCAATGTAGGAGCACCTCGATACATAAGGCAACTGCTAACAGCTTTTAAAGAGGAAATCGACAGTAACACAGTAATAGTGGGGGACTTTAACATCTCACGTACACCAATGGACAGATCACCCAAACAGAAAATTAATAAGGAAGCACAAGCTTTAAATGACACAATAGAGCAGATAGATTTAATAGATATTTATAGGACATTCCATCCAAAAACAGCAGATTACACTTTCTTCTCAAGTGCGCACAGAACATTCTCCAGGATAGATCACATCTTGGGTCACAAATCAAGCCTCAGTAAATTTAAGAAAATTGAAATCATATCAAGCATCTTTTCTGACCACAATGCTATGAGATTAGAAATCAATTACAGGGAAATAAACGTAAAAAACACAAACACATGGAGGCTAAACAATACATTACTAAATAACCAAGAGATCACTGAAGAAATCAAAGAGGAAATCAAAAAATACCTAGAGACAAATGACCATGAAAACATGACAGTCCAAAACCTGTGGGATGCAGCAAAAGCAGTTCTAAGAGGGAAGTTTATAGCTATAAAAGCCTACCTCAAGAAACAAGAAAAATCTCAAATAACCAATCTAACCTTACACCTAAAGGAACTAGAGAAAGAACAACAAACAAAACCCAAAGTTAGCAGAAAGAAAGAAACCATAAAGATCAGAGCAGAAATAAATGAAATAGAAACAAAGAAAACAATAGCAAAGATCAATAAAAAAGCTGGTTCTTCGAGAAGATAAAAAAAATTGATAAACCATTAGCCAGACTCATCAAGAAAAAGAGGGAGAGGACTCAAATCAATAAAATTAGAAATGAAAAAGGAGAAGTTACAACAGACACCACAGAAATACAAAGCATCCTAAGAGACTACTACAAGCAACTCTCTGCCAATAAAATGGACAACCTGGAAAAAATGGACAAATTCTTAGAAAGATATAACCTTCCAAGACTGAACCAAGAAGAAATAGAAAATATGAACAGACCAATCACAAGTAATGAAATTGAAACTGTGATTAAAAATCTTCCAACAAACAGAAGTCCAGGACCAGATGGCTTCACAGGTGAATTCTACCAAACATTTATAGAAGAGCTTGTGTACGGCCCCGGGCGTCCCCGGGAGTCCCGACCAGCAGGACAAATCCTTGTGAGTCCGAGGAGGAACCTGTGGGGGTTGAAAAAAGGGGGAAGGGCAGGAGACGCGAAAGAATGGAGGCAAGACAAAATCCTGATCAAGCCTCAAACTTTTATTGCTGCGGTAGCTGTATTTATACACTGCAGAGAAAGGGGGGCGGGATTCAGAATGAGGGAAGTACTTGGCTAATCATCATTGGTGCTGCGTGCGCGGGCTTTCATTTTAGGCGCGAACTTCTATCTCATAAATCAGGAAGAGAAGCAGGGTGTCGGCCATCTTCTAATGGCGAAAACTTCTTGGCTCCCAACATCTCCTCCCTTTTTATTTCTTTTAAGGAGGTGGGCATTAACCGAGTGAGGGAGTAGTGACCTGAATCCTCCCGTGGACAAGGTATGTGTGTCCACACTCATCCGCTCTTGGTATCTTTTGGGGAGGAGAGGCAGAGCCAAAGATAATCTTAGCTACTAAAAGCCAAAAACAATGTTTAGATACCAACCTCTATCATAATTCAGGTATACTCACAGGGAATAACAGAGATTACCTTGTATATACATATATACACGTTTTCCCTTGTGCATGCTTTGCTGCCACACTCAACTCGGTACCCATACCCTCCATCAAAGAGGGGGGTAGGCATGTCTCTGTTTCATGCTGCTCCAGTGGAGGGGCAGCCAGAATCATCCTTTGGTTCTGCTTCTGTAATGGCGAGGCGATGGTAATGTATCAGGTTAAATTTTGAGGCAAGTGGGGAGTGCTTTCAGCCTGTCCAACAACCAGCAAAGATGACAGGATCAGGGTCACAACGGATAGCTCATGTCGTCTCTGCCGCTCTTTCAATATTAGGAGGGTCTCCATCTTTTTCTGAAAAAGAAAAAGAAATACAATCTCAGGGAAAAGGGCCCTGGATAAAATTTATTACTTTATAGAACTTATAGGTTTAATAAGGCGCTCAGGCAACCAGCGTGCTCCACCTTCTTTGGTATTATATACACATGCGGATCCCCTCCCCCAGATGAGGAGTGGATCGGGTCCATGCCATTTAAAGGTCAAAGGGTCTTTCCACATAACTTGTGCATATTGATTTTTAGTTTCTTGATGCCAAAGGCGATCGGCGGCAGATCTACCATTATTATCTAATTGTAAAAAATTAATTACAAACAGGGCATGACTAAGAATATTTTTTGGGGAATTTTTTGTAGCAGTTAAATCATTATTTTTAAGCTTGGAAATGGTATTTTTAAGGGTTTGATGGGCTCTTTCTACTATGCCTTGACCCTGGGGGTTATATGGAATTCCCGTAAGATGTTTTATTTGAAGCCGGGTGCAAAAATCTTGGAAAGCCTGGGAGGTATACCCAGGCCCATTATCTGTTTTAATTATTTGAGGCTTGCCTAAAACTGTAAAACATTGGAGCACATGTGAAATAATGTTTTTTGTGGCTTCTCCTCCCTGAAGGGAGGCATATATAAAGCCGCTAAAGGTATCAATGGACACATGAATAAATTTTAATTTTCCAAATTTAGCAAGATGGGTAACATCCATCTGCCAGATTTCATTAGGTAATAGACCTCTTGGGTTTACCCCAAGATGTGGAAGAGGTAAAAATGTAACGCACCCTGGACAATTTTTTACAATTTGTCTTGATTGTTCTCGAGTAAGCTTAAACATTAAGCGAAGAGTATGTGCATTAACATGATGTAGCTGATGAAATTGAGTAGCTTGAGAAACAGAATCAGAGGTTACGGTGCACATCAGGCGGGCATTTTTATCAGCTAAATCATTGCCCTGAGAGAGGGGTCCAGGAAGATCTGTATGAGCCCTAAGATGATCAATAAAAAAAGGCGCTTGTCTTCGAAGTATAAGACTTTGAAGTTGTTGAAAAAGGGGAACAGCATTGGAAGAGGGTTTAATATATGGAACAGTTTCTAAAAGGGGGACGGACAAAGCTATATATGAGCTGTCCGTATATAAATTAAAGGGGATATTCTGTAACATCTCAAAAACCTGAAGAATGGCAAAAAGCTCAACAAGTTGTGCTGATAAAAAGGGGGACTGTACCCTATAGGGCTGATTATTTATAACAAATACAGCAACACCGGATGATGATCCATCAGTGAATACTAGGGCAGCATCTCCCAGAGGAACAGCAGAAGTGATTTTGGGAAATATAAACAGATGTTTTCTAGCAAACTGAAGGAGCTTATCAGGTGGATAATGATTATCAATATTACCCTGAAAGGAGGATAAGGAAACAAGCCATTTATCATCAGTTTGTAATAACCAACCAAGCTCTTCTTTGGTATAGGGGAGAATCAAATGATCAGGATCTCTGCCAAAAAATTGACGGCTTTTTTCTCTGCCCAAAGTAAGAACCTGTGCTACTAAGGAAGGGTAGGTCTTAAGCACTTTATTAGGAGATACGGACAAATGTATCCACAAGAGGGGATGATCTTGCCATAGGACTCCAGTGGGTGTATGTGCAGTGGCACAAATAATCAAACTAAAGGGACGACCATAATCTAAAAAGGTAATCTGTTGACATCTAATGGCCTTTTCTACTAATTGAAGAGAATTTTTAGCCTCCTTAGTCAGCCTACGGGGTGACAAGGGATCTGATGGCCCTTGTAAAATTTCGAATAAGGGTTTTAACTCTCCCGTAGTAAGTTTAAGATACGGTCGTAGCCAATTAATATCTCCCCAAAATTTTTGAAAATCATTGAGGGTTTGCAAATGTGATACTTGTATGTGTATCTTTTGAGTGGTAATTATTTTTTTGTTTAATTCGAAACCAAGATAATAGTATGGATCTTTTAATTGTACCTTATTTGAAGCAATTTGAAGGCCAGAGGAAGCAAGATTATCTTTTAAATCTTGATAACACTTAAGGAGTTCATCAGTTGATTTTCCAGCCAAAAGAATATCATCCATATAATGAATGATATAGATACCAGGCCAACGAGCCCTAAGAGGGTCTACAGCTTGTGCAACAAATTTTTGACATAAGGTGGGGCTATTGGCCATACCCTGCGGGAGGACCTTCCATTGAAAACGTGGCATTGGGCCTTTAAAATTAATTACTGGGAGACTAAATGCAAAACGCTCTCTATCCTGAGGATGGAGAGGGATAGTAAAAAAGCAATCTTTAAGATCAATAATGATTTTAAAATAGCCAGCTGGAATGGCAATAGGAGAAGGCAAGCCAGGCTGTAAAGCTCCCATAGTAAACATTGTTTTATTAATTTCCCTAAGATCTTGGAGAAGTCGCCATGAGCCAGATCTCTTTTTTATCACAAATATAGGGATATTCCATGGCGAAGTAGTGGCTTCTAAATGTCCAGCGGCCAATTGTTCCTGCACTAACTTTGTGGCAGCTGTAAGTTTTTCTTCTGTTAGAGGCCATTGGTCCACCCAAACGGGATCATTAGTTTTCCATCGTATTTTGTCCGCATGGGGCACAGGAAGGTCAATGGCCGCTAAGAAAAAGGCGAACTGCCTAGGCCCTGGCGATTTATGTTAGATGCCAGGGAAATATGTCGTGTAATGCCCTGATTATTTTTTCCTAAGCCTAAGCCTGGTAGAAACCCTTGGTTTAGCATTTGTTGGGACACCACCTCATTGGGGCTGGCCATGATTAACTTTAATTGTGACAGGATGTCACGTCCCCAAAGATTCAACGGGATATGTGGCAAAATATAAGGTTGTACCTGTCCAGTATTACCTTCAGTATCTATCCATGTAAGAACTTTAGAACTCCGTTTAGGATTGGTAGAATGTCCTATGCCTTGTAAATGAGTTATAGACACTGTACAAGGCCAAGAGGAGGGCCAATATTTTTCCGAAATAACTGTTGCATCGGCTCCTGTATCGACTAAACCCTCAAATTTCTTTCCATCTAACCACAGGGTTAGGAGTGGCCTTTCAGGAGTAATTTGTTGGACCCAATAAACATCTGAGGAGCCAAAAGCAGCATCTGCTCTAGGACAATTAGTATGGCTCTTATTTAAAGAATTTAGGGGCAACAATACTAACTGTGCTATCCTTTGACCTTTAGGGATTGATATAGGGCCTTGTAAAGCAGATGCCAAAAGGGTAATTTGACCTGAATAATCATTATCAATAACACCAGGTATAATTTGGAGGCAGCCAAAGCGGAACTACCTCTTCCTAAAATTAAACCAAAAGTATTTGGGGGCAGGGGGCCATAAACTTCTGTGGGAATTGGTTGTACTCCTTGTTCTGGGACTAATATTGAGTCGGTGGAGGCTTCAAAAGGGGGAATCCCCAGGGATCATCATTGCGATGATAACGAGCAGCCTGCTCATCGAGAGTTTCCTGATCTTAGGGGGAAAGCTGGTCATCATTGGGATCACCCTTAATAGCAGTAAGGGAAGGATAAATCTTTGGGATAACTTTATCATCTGTGGGATAATGATGACCGGTTTCTGGAATTTTTGGGAACTCTTCATTTGAACCCATATCAATGGTAACGGATGGACAAGCTGAATGGAGACGAGAGGCTGCTTTAAGAATTGTTTCCCCGGTCTCTACAACCTTTTGGACATCGGGGTCAAAAAAATGACCCATGAGAATCTCCCTAATTAAATTCCAATACGAAAATGCAGTCACAGGCACTTTAGAAGGCCCAAAGGTTTGATAATAATCATTTAAACAATTTCCTACACGATTCCAGCATTTTTTATCTATTGTCCCTTCCTGTGGGAACCATGGGCAAACATCAGACAAGAACATAAAAAATTCACGCAAATCTTTTTTTCTAGCCTTAATCTTCCGCATCTTGAGGGAATCCTCGATCCCCTGAAGAAAGAGTTCATGGGAACTCAATTCCTGTCCCATATTTATAGCTCCGCTTACCTTATCCTCAGGTCACGACTGCCGAAGGGCGGCCAGTCCTCCGGGGACCTAATCAAGCTGCACTTTCGAGTAAGTCTCGCGGCGGCTCAGTGGGTGCCTGGCCAGGCGTTCGTAAGCGTGGTACCTCCGTCAGGATCCGTTCCTCGAGCCCCACGTTGGGCGCCAATTGTATACGGCCCCGGGCGTCCCCGGGAGTCCCGACCAGCAGGACAAATCCTTGTGAGTCCGAGGAGGAACCTGTGGGGGTTGAAAAAAGGGGGAAGGGCAGGAGACGCGAAAGAATGGAGGCAAGACAAAATCCTGATCAAGCCTCAAACTTTTATTGCTGCGGTAGCTGTATTTATACACTGCAGAGAAAGGGGGGCGGGATTCAGAATGAGGGAAGTACTTGGCTAATCATCATTGGTGCTGCGTGCGCGGGCTTTCATTTTAGGCGCGAACTTCTATCTCATAAATCAGGAAGAGAAGCAGGGTGTCGGCCATCTTCTAATGGCGAAAACTTCTTGGTTCCCAACAAGAGCTAACACCCATCCTTCTCAAACTCTTCCAAAAAATTGCAGAGGCAGGAACTCTCCCAAACTCATTCTATGAGGCCGCCATCACCATGACACCAAAACCAGACAAAGATACTACAAAAAAAGAAAATTACAGACCAATATCACCGATGAATATAGATGCAAAAATCCTCAACAAAATACTAGCAAATGGAATCCAACAACACATTAAAAGGATTATACACCATGATCAAGTTGGATTTATCCCAGGAATGCAAGGATTCTTCAGTACATGCATATCAATCAATGTGATACACCATATTAACAAATTGAAGAATAAAAACCATATGATCATCTCAATAGATACAGAAAAAGCTTTTGACAAAATTCAACACCTGTTTATGATAAAAACTCTCCGGAAAGTGGGAATGGAGGGAACCTACCGCAACATAATAAAGGCCATATACGACAAACCCACAGCAAACATCATTCTCAATGGTGAAAAACTGAAAGCATTTCCTCTAAGATCAGGAACAAGACAAGGATGTCTGCTCTCACCATTATTATTCAACATAGTTTTGGAAGACCTAGCCACAGCAATCAGAGAAGAAAAAGAAATAAAAAGAATACAAATTGGAACAGAAGGAGTAAAACTGTTACTGTTTGCAGATGACAAGATAGTATATATAGAGAATCCTAAAGCTGCCACCAGAAAACTACTAGAGCTAATCAATGAATTTGATAAAGTAGCAGGATACAAAATTAATGCACAGAAATCTCTTGCATTCCTATACACTAACGATGATAAACCTGAAAGAGAAATTAAGGAAACACTCCCATTTACGATTGCAACAAGAAGAATAAAGTACCTAGCAATAAACCTACCTAGGGAGGTAAAAGACCTGTAGTCATAAAACTGTAAGACACTGATGAAACTAATTAAAGATGATACAAATGGACGGAGAGATATACCATGTTCTTGGATTAGAAGAATCAATATTGTGAAAGTGACTATACTACCCAAAGCAATCTACAGATTCAATGCAATCCCTATCAAATTACCAATGGCATTTTTTACAGAACCAGAACAAAAAATCTTAAAATTTTTATGGAGACACAAAAGACCCCAAATAGCCAAAGCAGCCTTGAAGGAAAAAAACAGAACTGGAGCAATCAGACTCCCTGACTTCAGACTATACTACAAAGCTACAGTAATCAAGACAATATGGTACTGGCACAAAAACAGAAATATAGATCAATGGAACAGGATAGAAAGCCTAGAGATAAACCCACGCACCTATGGTCAACTAATCTATGACAAAGGAGGCAAGGATATACAATGGAGAAAAGACAGTCTCTTCAATAAGTGGTGCTGGGAAAACTGGACAGCTACATGTAAAAGAATGAAAATAGAAGACTCCCTAACACCATACACAAAAATAAACTCAAAATAGATTAGAGACCTAAATGTAAGACTGGACTCTATAAACCTCTTAGAGGAAAACATAGGAAGAACACTCTTTGACATAAATCACAGCAAGATCTTTTTTGATCCACCTCCTAGAGTAATGGAAATAAAAACAAAAATAAACAAATGGGACCTAATGATACTTAAAAGCTTTTGCAAAGCAAAGGAAACTACAAACAAGACAAAAAGACAACCCTCAGAATGGGAGAAGATATTTGCAAACAAATCAATGGACAAAGGATTAATCTCCAAAATATATAAACAGCTCATGCAGCTCAATATTAAAAAAACTACCCAATCCAAAAATGGGCAGAAGACCTAAATAGACATTTCTCCAAAGAAGACATATATATGGCCAAGAAGCACATGAAAAGCTGCTCAACATCACTAATTATTAGAGAAATGCAAATCAAAACCACAATGAGGTATCACCTCACACCGGTTAGAATGGGCACCATCAGAAAATCTACGAACAACAAATGCTGGAGAGGATGTGGAGAAAAGGGAACCCTCTTGCACTGTTGGTGGGAATGTAAATTGATACAGCCACTGTGGAGAACAGTATGGAGGTTCCTTAAAAAACTAAAAATAGAATTACCATATGACCCAGGAACCCCACTGCTGGGCATATACCCAGAGAAAACCATAATTCAAAAAGACACGTGGGGCTTCCCTGGTGGCGCAGTGATTGAGAGTCCGCCCGCCGATGCAGGGGACACGGGTTCGTGGCCTGGTCCAGGAAGATCCCACATGTCGCGGAGTGGCTGGACCCCTGAGCCATGGCCACTGAGCCTGTGCATCCAGAGCCTGTGCTCCACAATGGGAGAGGCCACAACAGTGAGAGGCCCACATACCGCAAAGAAAAAAAAAAAGACACATGTGCCCCAATATTCATTGCAGCACTATTTAGAATAGCCAGGTCATGGAAGCAACCTAAATGCCCATCAACAGACGAATGGATAAAGAAGATGTGATACATATATACAATGGAATATTACTCAGCCATAAAAAGGAATGAAGTTGAGTTATTTGTAGAGACTTGGATGAATCTAGAGACTGTCATACAGAGTGAAGTAAGTCAGAAAGAGAAAAACAAATATCATATATTAACGCATATATGTGGAACCTAGAAAAATGGTACAGATGAACTGGTTTGCAGAGCAGAAATTGAGACATGGATGTAGAGAACAAATGTATCGACACCAACGGGGGAAAGCGGCAGGAGGTGGGGGTGTGTGATGAATTGGGAGATTGGGATTGACATGTATACACTGATGTGTATAAAATGGATGACTAATAAGAATCTGCTGTATAAAATAATAAAATAAAATTCAAAAATTCAAAAAAAAAAAGACAGGAGAGCCATCTTGAGGAGGATATATTGTGGGAACATACAGTAGCTAAGCAAGCCTTCTGAAGAGAGATGCTATGGACTCTTGATGCTCACATCAGTGGGAGTAACATTAAAACATTTTTCAATGATTCCAGTACCAGAGATGAATGACTTCAGACTCGGACCTTGCAAGGGCACCAGCAAGGTTAGTTAATATAAGCTACCTTGTGAAGGAAACGTATCTATTAAGAAATGAAAACTACAGGCTTGACTTTCAGTAACATCATTAAGAGAGCCAAAGATGAAGACTGTGATCCTATTCGTATTACGTAGAAATAGAATGGTTGTCAGGGGCGTTGGTGGAGTGTTCTCAGAAGGATTTAAATGTGACAGGACTGCAAAGGTAGGCAAGAATAACACAGTTGGGCTTCCCTGGTGGCGCTGTGGTTGAGAGTCCGCCTGCCGATGCAGGGGACGCGGGTTCGTGCCCCAGTCCGGGAAGATCCCACATGCTGCGGAGTGGCTGGGCCCGTGAGCCATGGCCGCTGAGCCTGCGCGTCCGGAGCCTGTGCTCCGCACTGGGAGAGGCCACAGCAGTGAGAGGCCCGCGTACGGCAAAAAAAAAAAAAAAAAGAATAACACAGTTATTATTATTTTTTTTTTGCTTTGGAATTGCGCCAAGATGGCCAACAAAAGCCAGACTTGCAACAGGCAGGAGCTGTAACGCACAGCTGTGCATCTTATTGCCTAGTGCAGTCCTTAATCTGTACATTTGCATCACCCAGGAAACTTTCAAAACTCCTGGGACCAATGGCTTGGGGTGGGCCCAGAATGTGGTGCTTTTGAAAGCTCCCAGGTGATTCAGTGGGCAGCCCAGGCTGAGAACCGTTGCCATGAAGTTTCAATAAAAATATACACCAAGCCCTCAAATCCATTATCAAGCTGGGAAGGGTTAAAGCTTTTGAAACTGAAATCCCCATTCACTGTGAAAGAGAGTCCTAAAATATTCCTGAAAATAGAACATGTGTTCACCTTAGGACTAAGATGATACCCAGGAAGCGTATGGAAATGAAGAGGTATAATTGCTCAGTGTCACAGGTAAAGTCTCTTTCAATCCAGCTGTAGCTGAGAACATGTGTGTCAGACACCAGATGTCTTGGATATTCGGGGGAAAGTTCTGAGGCCAATACAAAAAGATGAGAATGAATATTGAAGGACTGAAAATGATAATATTTTGAGACAGTTAATACTTTTAACTAAGAAACAAAGAGACAAAGGAAACAAAAAGGGGATAGTCAAAAAAAAGGATGTTAATGTCAGCAGATACTACAATAGGATGAATCCAATCAGACATGTGAACACCATTTCTTCATTCATTTAAAAAAAACTTTAAGTGAAATATTATGAGGAAAAACAGAACAATAAAAGTGAGAATACTTAAAAACAAGGCTCCTTGTGTAGACCAATATTATATATAAATACAAGGGAATTTAGACATAGATCTGTCCCTGTCTTAGCCAGGTTGTTATCTTTAATTCAGTTATCATTTAGAGTGAAATATAATAAAGGATGCTGAAAAGGGGACTCCCCTATGAGCTAGTCTCTTCTTAGAAGTCTACAGCAGTATCTGTATCCACAGGGCCCCCTATCGTCTTTTTTCTTAATTTTTTTCATCATCTGCTTTTTAGCCAGTACTACAGCCATTCCATAGCCCCTCTGGGTAACCTGCCTGCAAGCACATTCGCGCTGATAGATGTTACGCTCACTCAGAAAGAATTATAATGATATGTAAGTAATACGATGTTAAGCTAAATTATCAGACTAAGTGAATCTTCCGGTATATTTTAAAACATTCTACTGAGACTCCAGTGGCTGTATTATAAATGTATATTAGTTTTATATCCACATGTAAATACATGTATGGATTGGTACAGAGCTCTTAAAAGAGATGGGAGTGGCTCTCATTTATCCACATAGGTATTAACCACTTTAGGTGTTTTTCATCCAAACTTATTCCTCCCGTTCTGGGTTTCCCTACACAAGACTCTCAATCCTCTATTGATCCCTTCTGTCTCTAGTCTAAGTTGATTCCCTTTTCCAGGCAACCTCTGTCCTTGATAGCCTTCAGTGCAGTTTGGGAGTTTGTTGACAATGGATCAGAGTCAGTAACATTATTTGCTGAACCTCATGGGGAGTCTTAAGGAGGAGGAAGTTGACCAGGGTAAAGACAAAAGAATGGCAGTTAACGCTCAGAGCGACCATCTTAGGAGGTCTTGACAGTGGCAGAGCAGGAGTGACCGATCTGTTGTGAGAAACTTCGGCTTATTCTATGCGCAAGACTCCTATTAAGAGAACATAGCCAGGGTAGGTTTATCTGTCAGTCAATAATTAACTAGGAAAGCTCTGAGGAAGACACAGCAGATGCAAGAAGTAATGTATACAAGCAGGTTGGCTAGAAACGAGATCCCCTTCTTATCACAGCATCTTTGGTTCCATCCCCTGCTGGTGTTCTTAAAGAGAATAATTGAACTAGTAACTTCTATAGGTTTTAAAGTTAATTTTTTTTTTAGAGTTTCTATGGGTAGTACCTCTCTACGTATAATGTGATCATATAATGCTATCATTTTTTAAGTGCCAACAATTGGTAACTCCTGACTTTATAGAATCCAGTGGTAAAGAATACAGATAGCTTTCCTCAGGTCTTTCAGTGCTTTTCTTTAAAGTGTCAAACTCAAGAAAGGACAAGGGCTGCACAGGTAGGATTAACTTCCACAAGGGAAAGGAAGTACATGATTTCTTATGCATCATTTTGGGATAAAGCCACAGGAAGAGGTCAGCCAAACCAGAAAGCCCAAGCTCTCTTGAAACTGTTGATCTCATGATTTAAATCAAGGCTCAGACTCCTGTGTAAGCCTGAGGGAGACTTGCTTTATTGGATCTTAGATGACTATTCCATTCTCTGTTAGCCGTCTATGAGTGAACTTCCCCCCAAACCTGTTTCATCCTAATTTCACAGTATCTCTAGTTGAACCTCCACAGCAAGCATGTCCCGTCTTTTTAGCAGATGGCTTTTGTCAGCAGGGAGCCTAAAAGCCAATTGTCACAAAAGATGACACAAGGATGGGGGAGGGGGAACTTGCTTTGACAAACATCTCCCAGTTTTCCTGGAGTGAAAAATTTCTCATCACATAAAAGTGTCTGAAGGCTGCAACTGAACCAGAACTTTAATAAATATTTATCCTTTAGAAGGATTCTTTCCAAGGATCATAGGTTTTAAAGCTGGAAGGAACCCTAGCCATCCTCAGCAAGTTGCAGAGGAGCGTTATATGGTATACTTTTGAGAAAAGTGAGTCCAAAGAGAAGTGCTTTGTGTCAGGTCACACAGTGGGTATTAGCAGTAGACCCAGGGTTAAACAGAGCCCAGACCTCCTGCCTGCTGGCCCCTGGGATTCTGAGTCTCACTTCTCCCCTTCGTTACAAAAACTGTATTTGGTTGTGATTCTGTGTGCTGTCATTGAAAAAGGTCACTGCTTTCACTGAATAAGTAATTACCATTTATTGAGTGGCTACTGTATACTTTCCTCTTTATTATTTTCATTTCAAACAAGCTTTTATTTTCAATGTGAACAATACTGTTATCTCTAAAAGTTAAGAGTAAAGTCAGATGTCAGTTAATATCATTTTGGGGTGTTGAACTTTGAAACAAAATTGGTATTTTGGGCTAATGAAGACTAGAATATCCATGAGGAGCAAATGCGTCTTTCTTTTGCCATCCATTTCTTTTATGCCTTCCAGCTGTGTTCTCCAGAGCTGCCCTCTGCTGAGACCGTATCCATTTTAAGTCCTTCTTCTGGTTTTTCATTCCCATCCTCGTCATCAGCGTTTTCATATTGATATTCACTCTC
Source organism: Stenella coeruleoalba (assembly GCF_951394435.1). Classification (NCBI taxonomy): domain Eukaryota; kingdom Metazoa; phylum Chordata; class Mammalia; order Artiodactyla; family Delphinidae; genus Stenella; species Stenella coeruleoalba. The sequence goes on from NC_137156.1 coordinate 13,236,972, forward strand.
TTCTTTAGAACCATACAGACTTTGCGATCATAAGTTGGCGGAAAAAGTATCCCAATTTAAAATCAGCAGCAGAATCTAGTACCCTGCCCTCAGGAGGATCGTCCCCCTCTTCCTCTTGGTCCACATAATTCTCATCCTCTCCCTCATCTCTCCTTCTCCTTGTCCAACTCTCTCCTCCTCTTCTTCTGCCTCTTCCCCCTCTCCTACTGGCTGTACATCCCAGTACTCCTTGACTATGGGCTGGGCGCCCTCCTGCCCACCCTCCTTTGCCCGAAGAGTTCGCACTACCACCTGGAAATCTCTAGGGGCTGCGTCTCGGCCGACCCTGGTACGCCATTCGGCAGGCACCGCTCCTCCCCTGACTGATCCAGGGTCGTGGCCCATCCCACTACCTGCTCTGTTCTGACCACTGGTGGCTGGGCCTCGCTTCTCTGTGCCAGACGTGGCAGGAGAGATGCACCAGTCAGTGCCTCAACCGGAGAAGTGATCTGCCTGCTAGACCAAGTTGGCAAAGATTTTCCTCTTTTTTTTCTAAAAAAAATCCTGTGAAATAAAACCTATTTTATAAATGAGGAAGGGAAGGCTTACGGAGTTTAAGAATTCAGGCAAAGCCACACCATGACCAAGCCAGGATTCAAACCCAGGGCTGTATGTGTCTGGATCTGGTACCCTTTCCTGCTATGCTGACCTGTCTGTCTTTGTGTGATTTACTTTCTCAGTAACTACAGTACTGCAATCTGAAGAGACCGTCTTTTCGATATGACAATGGATATCAATAGCTCCTTTGTCTTTAAAAGTCTTTAGAGAAATTATCTAGAATAATACAGGAGTACCTAGTTGGAGATACTGTGGGTTCGGTTCCAGGCCACTGCAATAAAGCAAATATCACGATAAATCGAGTCACACGAATTTTTTGGTTTCCCAGCGCATATAGAAGTTATGTTTACACTATAGTGTAGCCTGTTAAGTGTCCAATAGTATTATGTCTAATAAAACAACGTTCAGATCTTAATTTAAACATACTTAGATTGCTAAAAAATGCTAACCATCATCTGAGCCTTCATCGAGTCATTATCGGTTTGCAATAGTAGCCTCAAAGATCACTGGTCACCATAACAAATACAATAATAATGAAAAAATTTGAAATACTGCAAGAATTACCAAAATGTGACACAGAGACATAAAGTGAGCAAACACTGTTGGAAAAATGGCGCCTACCTGCGACTTGGTCGAGGCAGGGTTGCCACAGATCTTTAATTTGTAAAACAAAGAAAACCAAAATATCTGTGAAGCACAATAAAATGAGGTCTACCTGTTTTGGTTCATTTTATAATGAAGGCTTGGTGTTCATTAAGACAGTTTAATAACTCTTTATATATACTTTATATACTGACCTGGAAAGATGTCCATATTAAATTAAATGAAGAAAGTAAATTGCAGAACAGTGTATATGGTATAATCCCATTGATTGGTTGAACATGACAGGTGCACTGTTAATATATGTGTATATAGATATATGTGCACAGAGAATGTCTGGAAGGACACACACCAAACTCTTTAAAATGGTTCGTGCTGATGAGTGGGATTGGGGGCCAGCTGGTTAAACAGAGAATTAGGGGACTATTTCTGTATCATTTTAATTTTTTTATAACCAAGGTATATTATTTTTAAAAACCAATTTTAAAAAATTAAACTTTATAAACCCTTTACAACAGTTTAACCTTTTTTAATAACTAGAAATTATAATCAAAGTCATTATCACTGCTCTAAACATATAAACGGTAGTCAATCAGGAAATAGTATGGGTTTTCTTCTATTGTCATGAAAACATTTGTAAAGTACTGACAGCAAAGACCAGTGTTAATTCTCTCTTTCACCAGACCAAAAGTCCTAAAACTAATCTCGACCCCAAATGAAAGTCATTTGTAGCTTATGGAATATTATAAAATCATGGGGTTTAACTTTTTACCTTGAACTACAAATGCATCATTCATTCGCCACCTTTTCCCATCTTTTATTTGTTCTCCACGTTTTTTTTTTACTTCTCAAGAGCCCTCCTCCATCACTGCATGTTTCTTTCATGTTTTTTTGATAATAGCCTGTTTTTTCCTAGACATCTAATAGATATTTTTTCTTTAGGAATTAGTTCTGTTGTTACCAGGCATAAAGTCTTTAGGGATGAGTTCAGCTGTTACCAGTTTTCACGTAATTATTTTTACAAATCTATCCAAAAATCTGTTTAGATTTTTAGGACTAAAACCTTAAACAATGTTTATTCTCTCTCTCTTATCTTTCTCCTCTGCTAATAAATACATTTGTTTCTGCATTTTAAAAAGTGTCTTTCTGCACGTAAGCATGACTGAGAAGCTACTGAGAAAGCCACCAGCCAGGCTGAAAAAACTTAAAATCAAAAAGGAAATAAAAGATTTCCTGATGAAGGACATAGAAGAGAAGATGCAGTCAGTGGAGGAGTGCAGGAAGGTAGCCCAGGTCTCGCGTGAGGGGCGCTGCCTCTGAAACGTGTGCCTCCTCTTCAGTCACCAGCTTAAAGACCGATTACGTGGATTGTATTAATTCTTTTAGTGATCTCTATGCTTCCTATGCTGTATGTTTAGTTTTTTTAAGTTCTCTTTGTGTGGTGAAGAAATGCAGCACTATCTTGAAGTTGGTTGAATTACAGTTTCATCCCTGTAGCCTAAGGAAGCAATATCCACTTCTGAGAATTAAGTATGGTGTTTTTTTCCTATTAAAAAAAAGAGAAACTTCAGTTGGGGCCAGGGGTGGCAGGAGGTCCCAGGTGGAGGATGGGAGATGAGAGGAGGCCGTGCAGACCCTCAGACAACTTCTACAACGTTTACACACACATGGTGCCCATAAACCCTCTGTCTGCCCTTCTGCCGGAACCAGCCTTCACAGCTCTGGTCTGACAGCCTTTACTTCGGTGTCTCTACTTGGTCTCTCAGAGAGCAAGGACAGACCACAGCCCTGTGAGGGAATGTCTGGAGGGTGTCTGGAGGGTGTCTGGAGGGTATGGGGTGGGGGCTGGCGGCTGGCTCTGTCTTCTTCAACAGTAATTCCTCAACCTCTGCTTGTCGAATGATTGCATAATGAAATAGGGAAGCCAGGAATGTTCATTATAGGCAGTAGTTATGAGAACTTGGAGAAAGTCACTCGGACTCGTTTTCACTCTTTAATACTGCTTTTCAGACTAAAGAAGAAGAAATAAGAAAAAGGCTGCGGAGTGACCGACTTCTGCCCCCAGCCCATCATTCAGATTCAGCTGAAGCAGGTGGGAAGGAGGCTCCGTTTGCAGAAGGACTTAAAACTGTGAGTTGTGCCGCGTTTGAACCCTCTGACCTGCCAGAAGGAAAGCTGCTGAAATGATAGAATGATAGAAATTACAGGTACGGAGGTATCGGGGTCGTGGAGTCAGACATGTCTTACAACCAAGCAGATGACGTATTCTAATGAGCCGTTTTATGTGAATTTTGTGAAAAGGCATCCTTTCCCCCAGGTGTGACTTTCTTAGTATGTCTCATGTTTTCTTTGACCGTCTGACCCACTGGGATGTGCCTTGGGTTTAGGAATGACTGTGAGAGCTGCCTGGGCTGGAGCTTAGCTGAGTAAACCAAATGACTATGTTAGCTTAAAAAAAAGAAGAGGAAGATTTGACTAGCTTCGGTTTTATAAAGTTGTCATTCTCCTTCAGTGTGGCTTCCAACATGTGAAAATGTCTTCATTTATGAGCACCTTTCAGCTTCCATTAATGTATTCGTGCCAAATGAAATCCTTCTTTTTGGTTCCTGCCTCTTGGCTGTGTCTGCCCTCTGAGGGTCCTTTAAGACAAATTGTAGGATTTGTGTTAAGTATTTTAATGATCTGTATGCTTCTTATGCTCTATGTTTAGGTGTGTTTTTTTTCTAATTCTCTTTGTGTTGTGTTGTGATTAAAGCAATATCCTGAAGTTGGTTGAATTATAGCTTCATCCATATAGCCTAAGGAAGCAAAATCCACTTCTCAGAATTAAATGAAGTATGGAGTTTTCTTCATATGAAAAATGAAAAAGTTATCAGGTCTTATGAGTCTACATTCTGTGAAGATCTCTTGCATCCCTTTTCATACTTTCCCCTGTCATTACCTGTTCAGACCACCCGACCATTTTTCAGTTAGTTATATGACTACAACAGTCTTCTTAGTATTTATCCAACGGTCTTCTTTTTTATTTTTTGATATTTATTTCTTTATTTGGCTGCGCCGGGTCTCAGTTGTGGCATGCAGGATCTTCATTGTGGCATGTGGAATCTAGTTCCCTGACCAGGGATTGAACCCCAGGCCCCCTGCATTGGGAACGCAGAGTCTTAACTGCTGGACCACCAGGGAAGTCCCTATTCAATGGTCTTCTGCTGAAACCCTTTGTTGGCTCCCTTTTATGGTCAAGGTAAAGTCCAGCCGCCTTCTTCTGGCTGGTAAGACACTCAGCTTTCATAACTCGCTCCTGCTGACCTTCTAGCTCAGCACATTCCCTAGCCTCTGCGTCTTTGCACATGCTGTTCCTTCCTTCCCCTCTCCCCGTCTCACTGCTTTACTTGCCTGATGTCTTCTTGTTTCTCACGTCTCCACTCAGACAGCACTTCCTCTGAAGCCCCTGGTCTGGGTTGGTGGCCGTCTCTCATAGTTGCCTTTTGGCAGCCCGGATTACTCAGTGTCGCACTTGCCACCCTCTTTTGGAATTACCGGATGCGTGTCCATCTTTACCGCTAGATGTGTCAGTTCTAACAGGACGGAGGATGGGTCCGTCTTGATCACGGCTGCAGTTTTGTACCTTGGAAAGTGAATGGCACATGATACATGGTGTGTAGATGTTTCTTCTGTGGATAAATCAGTATACCCATATATCCTCCAGAAGCTGGAGGACAGCCCCAGGAGATGGCTTGTTTCCCTGGGAACCCATGGCAGTGCTGATTTGAGCAGAAGACCACTGGGCACCTCCTGTTTGTACATTCCCTTTGGGATGTTGCAAATGGACACCTCATCTTCCTATAGCTTGTAGGACTGAGAACTCCTGCAGCAGTGAGATATGATGATGGTGGTGGTGGACGGGGCTTCTTTCCTAACTCATTCCAGAACCAAAACCTTTAAGAACCAGTCTACTTCTTACAGCGGTACCTTGGAAAGTCCTTTAGGCTCCCTAGACCTCTTTTACCTTACAGTAAGTCCACTGCATACGAACCTTCTAGTTGTGAGCTTTCAAAGATGTGAACATGCGTTCCATCGGTGTCAGGCGTGAGTGACATTGCAGCTTGCCCTCCGTCTCCTGTTGCCGACGATTCTTCAGCTCTACCGTCTCCCACCTCCTCTCCCTCCTCCAGCCGGTAACTCTTCTTGCCTGTTCACTTGATGCCAGCCCCTGTGTGCCAGCTGTTGTACTGTACTTCTCAAGGTACTGTACTGTAAGATTAAAAATGTTTTCTTTACTTTTTGTTTGTTTTTTATGGATTACTTGTGTGAAAAGTATTATAAACCTAGTACAGTACAGTACTATTTAGCCGATTGTGTTAGTTGGGTACCTAGGCTAACTTTGTTGGACTTAATGAACAAATTGGACTTACCAATGCGCTCTCGGAACAGAACTCGTTCATATGTAGGGGACATACTGTATTTGTTAATTTGGGATCGCCATTTTCCCGGAGTTATACCAAATGAAATAATGCTTAAAAGTACTGTGCAAACTAGAATATGCCACAATATTTATAGCATATTATTTATATAAAATCCTATGTGGGCAACATGATGTTTTTCGTCTGTCCGTTGCTTTTTCTATGGAGATGATCTCGTGGTGGCATGTGCCAGTCTTATGAAATATTAGATCAGCTGATGATTTACTAGTACAAAATGATTGTACTGGGACACTTCGGAAAAGTTGGACTATCATTCAGATCTCTGCAAATAATAAAATTTAAATGACCCAAAGTACATTCAGTTCAAATTTTAGTAATTCTTGTAAGTTAAATCAATCCTCAAACTTGCTAAATACCCAAATAACACTTTCTCTTGAAATCTCATGCTCTTGCCTATGCTATTTATAGTGGCTTGGAAGACATGTTTATTGAGTTAAAATATATACAATATAGATGTGAGCATTATCACTGATACTCTGGCTTGAAAACCTCTCTCTCTCTATATATAGAGTGAAACATGCCAAGTAGTAACACACCCTAAAGATAAGCCATATATTTTCTTAGCAAGACCATCCATTTTAACAGGATGGAGGGACGATGCGTTACCTGGATTCTGGGAACTGCCCTAAAACTCTAGGCGTGTTACTACTTGTAAAACCTTCTTAGGGTTTAGGGGTGAAGAGGAGGCTCAGAGACTGTAGGCACTTCCCACGTTCCCAGAGCCACTAACATCAACTGGGCAGGAGGCTTGTTTTTGAATCCGCTCTGCCTCTAATGAGCCATTAACCCCATCTCTGCAAAATTTAAAAAACGAACAAACAAAACAAAACCAACAACTTCAAATGTAAATGTGACTTTTTTCCATGATTGACTTTCTTTCTTTTTTAAAGATGATTCACACTGAACGTTAAAGGATTGAGATTTCTAAAATATTTCCTCTGGGAATAATGTTAATGTTATCTATTGAAAGAACATAATTGGTTTTCTCATTCATAAAACAAAGTTTTGAACATCACCAGCGAACTTCAATTAAAACCAAACCACAACCTTCAGGAAAGTTATGAGTCAGAAGAAGGGATTAGATAGACATCTTTGTAAGCATTTTAATTGAGGGCGGCTGAAAATATGCCTGTATTGATCTCCTTGTGAAAGATGGCCTTGCTGTGTCTAATAAAAGGTACTTTGATATCTAGTAAAAATCCCCCAGTTTTTCTGGGGGAAAAAAACTTACGGATAACATATTTATTTAAAATAATATTTAAAAGGTGTATTTAAAAATATTTTACATACATTTAAAAGATACACAATGTAAGATTCTTATGTTAACAAAAGAAATTTTACAATCACAAGGACAAAAATAGAATTTATTATAGGGTGTTGGTAGTGGCTACCAGTAATTTATGACTGTGCCTATTTCTGTCTTTGTTATTTCATTATCAGTAAATAGCTCGTATTTGAAGGAGTAATTATACAGTAAATGCTGCATTCTAAAGATATATAATGCTACGGTGTGTCAGCAGATAGATCACTTTTGCACCCATATAACCTGTGTATACAGCGCCTTCCTATAGGATGGTGGAATTTTTGTCTCAGGAGATCTATAAAGGGCATTATTTTAAAATAAACAGTGGGAGATGACCCTTACGGTCTCTCTGTGTCACTTGTATTTGCTTCTTAAAAATAATAGCCACCTCTTTGTTTTTATTTTTCTAAAGCCCGTAAGTAATATGTTATAGGAAATATGCACTGAAAAACATAAGAATCAAAAAACACCAAGAATCCAACATTTTCCCCTCCTACCAAGAAAACTACTGGGAACATTTTGCAGGTACTGTAGCTTTTTCCTCGCATAAATGGACTAATACAACATAAACTGTTTTGTAACTTGCTTTTTTCACTCAGAAGTACAATATCTTTTCATGTAAATAAATCTGCTCCCACAGTATCATTCTTTTGTTTTTGTTTTTGTTTTTGTTTTTTGCGGTACACGGGCCTCTCACCGCCGCGGCCCCTCCCGCCACGGAGCACAGGCCCCGGATGCGCAGGCCCAGCGGCCACGGCCCACGGGCCCAGCCGCCCCGCGGCATGCGGGATCCTCCCGGACCGGGGCACGAACCCACGTCCCCTGCATCGGCAGGCGGACTCCCAGCCACTGCGCCACCAGGGAAGCCCCACAGTGTCATTCTTGATGTAACATTGTTTAGTTTCCCTGTTATGTGTTTAGGGATTCTCATCCTTAAAGCCAGTCATAACACATTTCTGTTTCTGTTTTTTATGAGTTGGTGAGTAAAATAATTTGAACACTCCCCGTTTAACAACAGTCTTGAACCCCCGGGAAGTCAGACAGCTGCCATGCTTGCTTGTCCAGGACCCCGCTTTCCATTGCCCTTATTCTTGGTCCCTGTCCCTCAGAGGACAAATGACCAGTCTTGCAAATTCACCTCCAGACTCTTCTCCTGTTCAGGAAACTGTATTCACCTCATCACAGTTTGTATTCAGCACACTGAGATCTCAAGTATGCTTCAAAAGCCCACATGATAAAATTATTTTTTTAACATCTTTATTGGAGTATCATTGCTTTACAGTGGTGTGTTAGTTTCTGCTTTAGAACAAAGTGAATCAGTTATATCTGAGTTAGTTTTTCACTGATCAGGAATAAAGGCTACCTACATTTGCAACGTGTTATTGACAGAAAAGTGTTTGCAGTTAAGGATCCGTAACCTTTTCTCTCGTCATTTAGAAACAAGAAATTACTGTCAGAAAAATTAAGCGATCAGCTATTTTGAGCACCAAATGCAGCCATTCTAAACATCAGGATCATGAAAGCAGTGATTCAGTTCCTAGTCATTTCTAGTAATTGAAACATACATTTCCTCTCTGTGTAATACAGTTCAATTCCTGAACCAACCATATCGCTTAAAAAGGTGTATGACAAATAAAAGGTATATGACACTTCGTGCTTTTTCCTCTTAAGGAGGAACTAGCAGTGTTCACTTGTTAAAGGAGAGAAAGACTGTACAGAGGATTTTAGCCCTTAACCAGCCCTGTGGGATTGGCCTGTGCCGGTGGTTCTCAGCGTGTGGCCCCCCCGCCACTGGCAGCATCAGCATCACTTGGGAACATGTAATAAATGCAGGTTCTCAGCCCCACCCCAGACCTTCTGTATCAGATCACGGGGCTGAGCAATCTGAATTTAACAAGCCTTCCAGGTGATGCCCACTCAGGTTTGCCCTTTGTGTTCGTTCACTCCGTAAGCCTATCCAGCCATGCCCACAGTAAGCTGCCCATTTATGACTAGTAGGCCACTTTCCAGCAAGTTCAAGTACCCATGCACCCAAGGGTCAAGTTGAATATTTACCGAGAGTCAGTTATGTCTCTTCTAAAACATATTAACACCATTTGTATTGATGTATGGTCAGGCCATTCAAGATGGCTGTACTCTTGCTCGCTGTACATCCTCTGCTTGACCAGTCTCTGCTTCACTCATGACTATCCATTTCTCTTAATTATAAGGCTTAATCAGCTGCCTACCTGCTTGCCCCCTGCCCTACTCGCTGGTTTCCGTGGTAACTGATGAGTCAACCTGATGTCAATTCCCCATATAAATGGTAGCCTCCTTCTCTTGCGAGTACTGAAGATTGCAGCTGTGTCCTGCCTGCTGTCTGCTGTGCATGGCAGGATGTCAGTCCAGGACCTTTTGCTTCAGATGCGTAAGATCCCCTATCCGATAGCCGTTGATGTCTCTGTCACTGTCTGCGGGCTCTTTCTTTCTTTGGTCTAGAGGCTGGGCAACTACAAGGCTTGCAAGCCTGTGGGGTGCAGCCCAACAACTGGCTGTTACATTTAATTTTGAAATGCTTTTTGAAAAAATGTGCTCTATAAAGGAATAGACAAGACTGTAAAAAAAAAAAATCTTGGAAGCTTCTAGACTCACATGGTTTCATAAAATGTACAAATTTCACCCTCCAATTCAAGGAAACTAAACCTGCAGTTGTAGATAATGCATTACGAATGTGGTTTTTGTAAGAATCCTGACCATGCCTTGGTGTTACATCACAGTACATTCAGGTGAAAGTATATATAAATGTTTTAAGTTCAAACAAAATATTTAGAGTATATATGCACTGTTTTTTAAGACTCTCTGTCTAACTGACTATTTTTATTAACTAATAACCTTCCACACGATTCATCTATTGTATTTTTAAGAAATTTTCTAACACAATCTTTAGTATATTGACCCCAAAATGTTTAACATTTTAATTTTTTTTTTTTTTTTTTTTTTTTTTTTTTGCGGTACATGGGCCTCTCACTGTTGTGGCCTCTCCTGTCGCGGAGCACAGGCTCCGGACGCACAGGCTCAGCGGCCATGGCTCACGGGCCCAGCCGCTCCGCGGCATGTGGGATCTTCCCGGACCGGGGCACGAACCCGCGTCCCCTGCATCGGCAGGCGGACTCTCAACCACTGCCCCACCAGGGAAGCCCTAACATTTTAAATTTAAAATGAGTTTTTCTCTCACATGCCATTCAAAATTGCATTTTTTTAAAACAACTTAAGGGGTTTACAGTTTTAAAAAGTTGGAAGATGCTACTATTTATTTAACCAATGCCTGTTTGTTGGAGGTTTTGGTTATTTTCAGTTTATCAGTAAGTTATTGTAAACAGTTCTACAGTCATCACCAAAATGCCAGCTTATTAGTCTTAAATTTCACCTCATAAATTCTATAAAATGGACATTTCCATTTTGGATCTTGTGTCTAGCATTGCAGAGAAGTTGATGATGCAGAGAATTGCTATTTCCACAGGAATATGGTGACAATGAGCGATTGCCAGATTCGCCCAGAATACTTGGAACCATTTATTTAATTCTTCAGGGAGGGACTGTTTATCCCTTTGTCCTTCCAGAATTGTTGAAATCTGTGCAGCTTGAATGTGGGAAACCCACACCAGAAAAAAACAAGTAATTACCAGCTGCAGCCGAGGTGGAGAAATTCATCTAGACCTTCGTCCTCAGCCCAAGGTGAACAGCTGCTGGCCCGCCAGTCAGGTGCTAGAACTCTCTGTAATATGGAAGTTGTAGGTTAAATGTGGTCCAGTCATTGGCAATTTTGTGTCACTCAGTCTAGTAAAAGCCTGCTCTTTCATATGATCAAGGAGCATTTCAGGGCCTGCCTAGACAGCACTTCCCCAGGCCAGTGTGAGGACAGCCTCAGTGGGGGACTCAGGACCCTAACAGTGACCACACCCCCCAACTTCCCAACCACCAGGCGGCTTGAGCCCTCCCAGGGGTGGCGACTTCATGAAGTGTTTCTCCCCATCTCCCACATTGCTTCAACAAGATCAGTGAATATTCTTCCATTTGTTTTTCTCCTTCCTTTGGTCTTTTTAAAAATTTGTTTTATTGAAGTGTAGTTGATTTACAATGTTGTGTTAATTTCTGCTGTACAGCAAAGTTATTCAGTTATACATATATATGCATTGTTTTTTAGACTTTCCCATAATGGTTTATCACAGGATATTGAATATAGTTCCCTGTGCTATGCAGTAGGACCTTGTTGTTTATCCATGCTATATATGATAGTTTGCATCTGCTAATCCCAAATCCTTCCCATGGTCTTAAATTGAAAGTTTTGGAATGATTTTAGTCACTACACTGTCACTCCAATTCCCAGTTTTTCTGAGATTACATGCATACACAAACATACACACACACACACACACACACACACACACGGTCTCAAAATGGTTACGGTGTTTTTCTTCTCTGACCCATTGATGGGGTGAATATACAGCATCTTTGCCAATACTGAACAACACTGTCACTCCCAGAATAAACCCTCAACCAAGTCATTTTATCAGGATGCTTTCACGTAAAAATAATTAAGAGCTCAACTTGCACCAATATAAACAATAAAGAAATAAAGAAATGTACTGATGTATATAATCAGAAATAAAAGGCAAGGCGAGCCCATGGTATGTGGATCCATTGCTCAGCAGTCATCCTGGATCCAGGTTTTCCGGCTCCATTCTTCTACCCACATCATTAGCTTCCTTCTAAGGCAGGTATTCCTCGTGGTCATGGGATGGTTTTAAGTAGCAGCTGGGGCTACATGCTCACTTACCTTCGGCAGAAGAGAGTCATTTCAGGAAGCGCTCCCATAAAAGCAAGGGGGAAGTTTCCTAAAGAACCCTGAAAGCATCCCTTTGCATTCCATATACCTAGATCATGTCCATGCCAATTCCTGAGCCAGCCGCTGTCAAGGGAACGGGAGTTACCTTTGGGACAATCAAATCCCCCCCCTTGGAGTTGGGGACAGAATTGTTTTCTTGGAGGCAAGTTGGAAAGGGGTGGATACCTGTATAAAATTGGGTTCCATTCAGAAAAGAGGAGGGCAAGTGGGTGGGTGCTGTACAATGTAAGCCACAGTTGTGAGGTATTATTTTAATATGATGCTGGACTCATTTTGCTAATATCATATGTTGAATTTTTCATACTGTTGTGTAGTTTTCTGCGTTATGGCTGTTTCACATAAGAAAGCTATTTTAAGATTCTCTACCAAAAACCTACCATCATGCAGCGCATCTTCCTCCCAAGCTGCTGTCTGACTGTCTCCTGCTATTCATCACTAAGGGATTTGAATAACTTGCTTTCATCTTGGCTGCATTTGAGAAAGCTACGTTAGCGAACTTTAGACCATCCTTTCAATTCACCAGTATCTAATTTATTCATGCTCTGGTCTTTGAGCAGTTTATTTTCAATACCAAGTCATTTTATTAGATATTTTTTTTTAAATTAAACTTTTATTTTTCAGTCGTAAGAAATAACATAGAGAGATCCATGTGCCCTTTACCTAGGGGTAACATCTTGCAAAACTGTAGTACAATATCACAGCTAGGATATTAATTAACGTCAATTCGATCAAGATCTGGGATATTTCCATCACCACAAGGACGCTTCATGGTGCCCTTTTAAAATTGTTTTAAAATTTTTAAATTGTGGGTTTAAAAACCACATAACATGAACCATCTTAACATTTTTAAGTGTACAGTTTGGTAATAAGTATGTTCATATTGTACAACTAACTTTTTTCTTAACTAAAGTATAGTTGATTTACCATACTATATTAGTTTCAGGTGTACAACACAGTGATTCAATATTTTTATAGATTGTGCTCCATTCAAAGTTATTACAAAATAATGGCTGTATTTCCCTGTGCTGTACACACACATATGTAAAATAGATGTGCTTGTTGCTTATCTGTTTTATACATAGTAGTTTGTATCTCTTAATCCCAGACCCCTATTTTGCCCCTCCCCCATTCCTTCTCCCCACTGGTAACCAAGAGTCTGTTCTCTATGTCTGTGAGTCTGTTTAAACTATCTTTACTCTTGATTGTTTCTTCTTACTCCAGTCCTTGGTGAATAGTAAGCATCTACTCTGCCTGGCTCTGTCATAGATACAGTGGTAGGATAGGCATGTCACTAGTAATGTGTAAGACGGGAGACCTGATGACAGAAAACTTTAACCTTTGGGAGAGGGGATAACACGTGTACACATGAGAAATTTCAAAAATGGATAGTGTATTTCCCAAAAGACAAATCATAGAATAATTAGACAATTCTTCTGTCTCATTTCCACTTCTTTTTTTATCCCTTTGTGTGCCTATTAGTCTTCTCCAAATTCTACTTCCCTCTTTATATATCCTCCTTTGTTCTCTATTTTTTCCCCTAGATAGTTCAGAAACCAAGCTTTGTGAAATTGATTACCTCTGGTGAAATTGCAAAGTGATTATCTAATTAATCAGAGTACACTAAGAACTTTTTTCCCACCTGCTGTGAAATTCTCTTAATCACAAGGACTTTCCTTAGAGTTCATCCTTCTGTAGTTATTGATATTTGCTTTGATCTATGTCCAGCAGGTGGCACTAAAGGATAGTTAATAGAAAATATGCATCTCCACCATAGACTAAACATCTGTTGGCGTATACAGCATTTTGAGTCCTACTTGACTGCATAATAATCAAAACTTTGGATGGTCTGTCCCTTGAATATTTTAGCTCCTGGGTCACTGTTACACTCTCCAACACTCCTCTTGTCTTAATTCTTGGTGATTTCAATATCCTCGTGGAAGATCATTCCCACATCCTTCACTTCTTGGTTCAGTTCCTTGACTTTCTTATATCCCTGATCTCTTCCCATTGGAGAGCTCAGAACATTTTGCTTTGGGCTTTTTCTCTCTTCTATCTATATACATACTGTTGACCTGAAACAAACAGACTGACATATTTCTCCTGCAAGGATGGGTTAATTTGGGATCAGCAGAGAATTGAAATTCGGGGTCTGCAACCATGGTGAGCCACATGCAAGTCCCTGCAGAGGAAGAGAGGAACACTTTAATAAAAGGAAAAGAAAGTTGGGAGGGCTGTAGTAAACAAAGAGTCCATAGCTTTTCACTGGTTGAGTCCTTGCCAGGAAAGGAGTCTTTCTTCTTCCTGCTGCGTTAAGCATGGCTCAGGGTGTGAGAGCTCCCCCTTCTGGTTTCCCAACTCTAATTGCAATTCCTGGTTATTAATTATTTTTACAATACTCATCTTTGGTGATCTCATCCTGTCTGATGGCTTTAAATACCATCTACATGCACATGACCACCAAATTTATATCTTCAACCTGGACATCTTCCTTAAGTCCAGGCTCCACTTGGATGTCTCATCAGCACCTCAACATGTTCCAGATAGAGCTCTCTGCTTCTCTCAAAGCCTTTCCCATCTGCCCCCCACCCCCAAACAAACCCTGACATCATTTTTTACTTCTCTCTTTCTCTCACGTTTTCTGTCTAGTCCTTCAGCAGATCCTGTCAGCTCTTCTCTAAAAATATATCCAGAGTCTGGCCACTTCTCACCACCTATGCACTAAATCCTTGTCTAATCAGCAGCCACCTCTCAGCTAGATTGTTGTCACAGCCCTCTGATTCATCTCCCTGCTTCTGCCCTGTCTCCCTTCAGTCAGTTCCAGAGATGGCAACCAGATTGCCTCTGTTAAAACATAGGAGAGATCCTATCGCTTTTCTACTCAACGATACAAAGACTTCTGACCTCACCCCAAGTAAAAGCCAAAATAATAGTGGTCTACAAAGCCGTGTAAGACCAGACCCCACCCCCCAACTCCCGCCACCCTGTTCTCTTGGATCTCATCTTCTAACACTCTCCCTCACTCACTCTGCTCCAATCACACTAGTCCCTCCATGTTCCTCAGGCGTGTCAGGCGTGACACCACCCAGAGCCTTTGTGCCTCTTGTTCCCTCTGCCTGGAAGTTTCCTCCCCCAGACAGCTGATTGGTCACTCTTCCACCTCTCCAGGTGGGACAGCCAGTGAGCTCTTCCCTGGATGAAAACCAGTCCTACAACTCCCATAATTCTCTAGCCTGCTCCCCGCTTTATTCTTCTGGGGTGGTTCACACACGCGCATGCACGCACAGGCATGCCCACACACGCACACACGCACACGTTTGGTTTTTTTTTTTAACCCATCTCTTCCCCAGCTAGAGCGTAGGATCCATGCGGGAAGAGACTCGTATCTGTTTTGTTACTGCTGTATCTTCAGGGCCAACAAGGGTGCCTGGCACATGATTGGCCCTCAATAAAAACTTGTTGAATGAGTGAATAAATAAATGATTACTTTACATTGAATTAGTGGTTGAATCCCAATATTTCTCAGCACACCAATGTCACCTAGCCCTCATGACGTAGAGTACTTTGCCCTTCTGAAGTACAAGCATGGGCAGATCTCCAAGCCCTTGGTCAAGGTTTTATTGAAAAGGAAGTTTGAAACTCAGAACAAAGGAAGTCACATGCTTTTGTAAATCATTTACTGACAAATAGTCTGCCAACAATCCTCTTTCCTTGATCCAGCTTTTATCTGAATGTATGACTCCTAATGGCATAAATTCTACAAGGCTGAACACAATGACATGTGTTGTAAAATACCAGCCAGTGAGAGAAAAGCATCCTCACCCTTAGAATCATCTATAAATTTAGGATTTTGTCAGTCTAGCCAATGTTTTAGAACCCTGAGAATGGATGACTGTAGTTTATTTTTGTGAACCATGATAAGTTTCTCCTGTAGCCACTTATGTGTCTTTAAGCCCTAAGATACTTGCATTAATCTGAATAAAAAGGAAGGACTTTGGGTCTCTATCCTCCAAATTACATGTCCTATATTTCAAATGTGATGGGTGTTATTAAGCCATTTCTCTTTTTTGTCAGGTGAAGTAATTTTATTTGCAGTTTATTTGCTCAGAAGAGAGAGACCACACCCAAACTCTTTTGTACCAAATTTTAAATGCTAAGACCTTTTTTGGAGGGTAGGGTAAGGAATGGAGAATGTAGCATTAATTCCTGTGTAGAAAGGATAGTGTTCTAAGGATATTCTTTATGAAATCTGTATATTTTCCACACTGTCCAGCCTTAAACAGTTTCCACATCTAGCTGACTGATAGCTTAACCCCCATTAAACAGTGATTCTGGTTTTTTACTTTAAGTACTTTTATGCTTTAAGGAAAAAGCCAACCAACTCTTTGCCTATAGTGCCCTTGACTATCCAGTCTTCCGTGCAACAAGTGTTAATCTAGCATGTCTTTTGTGCTAGGTCTTAGGGATATAGAGAATAAGCAATAAAGAGAATAAAATTTAGCTTTATTGAAGAGGCTCACGAAGCATTAGCAAGGTATGCAAACAGATAATCGAGATATTCAAATAGAGAATCAAAATGCAAGGCACTGTATTCCACATCAGAGCACAGAGGAGCAGAGAGAGGAATGATAATTCTGAAGGATCCTGTGATGGTTTCATGGAGAAAGTGACATTTAAGCAGAATCTTGACTGATGAGTGGGAGTTGACCCAATATAGAAAGAGGAGAATCTCTCCAGGGAGAGACTTGTATCTGCAAAGACTGCGAGTATGAAGGAACACGGCATTGTGGTAGCACAGGGAAGTGTTTGGTGTACCTGAGCCAGAGATGTGGACAGGAGGGAGAGGTGGAGAGGTCACTGGGAAAGCTGAAGTGTCTGTGGACGCTGCTTAGTGGTTGGGCTTTCTGCTGTAAACATGCAAGGCTTTTAGGCAAAGGACAAACCCATCAGTCTGTTTTAGGATGCTCATTCCAGTGCAGCGCTCCTCGAAGTGTGGCCGTGGACCAGCAGCAGTGGCCTCTCCTCGGAACTTGGTGGAACTGCAAATTCTCAGCTCCAATCCCAGACTTCAGAATCAGAAATTCTGGTCATAGGGCTTGGGAATCTGTGTTGTATCAAGGTGCCCAGCTGATTCCGATGCACACTTAAGTTTTAAGAACCACTGTTCTGGTAACAACAGGGAAGATGCAATGGGGTAAATACAGATTGAAGCTCGATAGGCTGTTCCACATAGCTCAGTCCTGAAAAAAAGCCAGAGGCATGAGTGTGGGCAGGACAGGATGCATTAGAGAGAACTCTCTGAAACCTTACACTTGGCAAGAGATAAGCAAAGGATATCTGGAGCACCAGTTGCCAAATCTCACCAACATTTTCTGGGTGGCTTTTAAAAACTTTATCTTCTGGGTCCCACTCTTTTATCTCTTTTTAAATTTTATTATCTTTGGCTGTGTTGGGTCTTCATTGCTGCGCGTGGGCTTTCTCTAGTTGTGGTGAGAGGGGCCTACTCTTCGTTGCAATGTGCGGGCTTCTCATTGCGGCGGCTTCTCTTGTTGTGGAGCATGGGCTCTAGGTGCGTGGGCTTCAGTAGTTGCAGCATGCGAGCTCAGCAGTTGCGGCGTGTGGGCTCAGTAGTTGTGATGCACGGGCTCTAGAATGCAGGCTCGGTAGTTGTGGCTCATTGGCTTAGTTGCTCTACGGCATGTGGGATCTTCCCGGCCCAGGGATCAAACCCCTGTCACCTGCACTGACAGATTCTTAACCACTGAGCCACCAGGGAAGTCCTGGGTCCCACTCTTGACTCATGAAACAGAATTGGCATCCTATTTGGGGATCCTCTTCTGCTGTTCCTATGTCTTCTTTGCATTTTGTGGTGTTTGTTCGTGGAATCTTCCTTCTTGCTAAAGTTGTTCAACTACTTGCACTTTGGGGGAGTTTCTATAAGTACCACCTGCTTTCTTTAGGGAGGAAGATGGCCTTACAGCATCAGAGCTGAGAAGCGCTGTCACCATGAAGAGACCCAGGAATCTCAATTCCTGCCACTCATGAAGTCCCCTGGACAATTTATTTTAAAATGCTGCCGCTCAGGCTCAATTTCAAGCTTAAATAAATTAGAGTTCCTGGGAGTGATGTATTTCTAAAATGCTCCCTAGGTGATTCTAATGTGCAGCCAGCAATAAGAACTATAATGTAGTCCAACAGCTTCATTTCAGGAAAAAAGAGGAAAAGAAAGATCCTAGGGTCAAAGAGGAGCAGACCCTGTAACCTGGGTCAGATAAGGTATAATCAAGTGTATTAAAATGCTTAAAAGGTGAAGGAGGTTGAGTACCATAAAATATCTTTATGATTGGTAATGAGGATGATAACTGTTGGACTTCCAGACACAGATGGCAGAACAAAGCCAACTCATGGGCTCTCTTCTCTCCCCAAGAGTTGAAGCAACAAAAAAAATATTGAAAACACACAAAAGCCAAGGAAACAATAAAAACTTACCAGCCTCAATTAAATAAGAAAAAAGGCAAAACTTCACATCATACACTTTGAAAAAGAGGCATCAACAGAAGAACCAAGTGATCCTGGAGCAGTACAGTCTGTTGTGGCTTCTGCTTTTTCCTCCCCAGAAGCACTATATCAAGCCAACAAAATCTTGAATCTTCTCACTAACACCTTCCTATTTGCAGAGAAGAGGACCAAGGGCATGGATTGGCATCCCGGGGAGAAACTGTAGAAAAGTCTTCAAGATTAGAAGCCCTTTTCTCTCCCTTGGGGCCCTTGAAAGATGCCAGAAAGACTACAAGGTCTTCCCATCCTCCAAGACATTGGGTTGAGTTGGAGTGATGAGCCAAACCTCACAGAAGTTGGGTGTATCCCTTGCTGGGTTGACTGAGCTCTGTTACACTTGACAGAATCTCCAAGCACTTTCAGAGCTCATGTCTCCTAGGCTCAGACTTCAGCCCCAGCTTGGCTCCACCCCCACAGTCCTCCTACCAGCAGGTACAGAAAAGTGGTCTAAGGGCAATACCTTTCCTTCAAACTGGAAAGGCACAATAACCTGGCCTCAAAATAAGGTGGGGAACACATCAAGTAGAATCCATTCCACCAAATGAGAGCAATTAGACAACTGAGCAGAGCTATTTAAAGCATGAATAACTTCTGTCTGCTCTACAGGTGTTCTGTGGCTGAAAACAAAACTAAACTAAAAGAAAATTAAAAGTGAAAAAAAGAGCATGCAACAAATGGGCAAAGAACCCAGTCTGGAAGAAAACATAAACCAAGAAGTAGAAGTAGATTTCCCATGAGTACATCATGCTACAGAAGACTTTATTTTTAAAATACTTTTTTTTTAATTGAAGAAGATTCTAATACTCTTCAAGGAATTGGTTTTAGAAAAGTGGTGAGGTAGAAATTGGATCCCAAAGAGTAAAAGACTAAGTACAGGGTAAGTAGACCTTTATTATAATAATGAGGAAAAAAAGGAAAAAGAGAAGTTTGAGGGTTTATGTGAGAAAAGACAGGGAATTATGATTATGTTTGTATGTTTATTTTTAGATGGAACCGCTGAGCATATTTGTAGGTTAAAGGAAACAAACAATAAAAAAATAGAGGCCTATCAGTCTTAAAAGAGAAGAAAATTCTGACACACGATGAAACATGGATGTATTTACCTTGAGGACATTTTATCTAAGTGAAATAAGGCAGCCACAAAAAGATAAATACTGTATGATTCCACTTAGACGAGGTAACCAAAGTAGTCAAACTCATAGAATAGGAAAGGAGAATGGTGATTGCCAGGGGCTGAGGGGAGGGGAAATGAAGAGTGCTTGTTCAATGGGTATAGAATTTCAGATTTGCAGGATGATAAAATTCTAGAGATCAACAATGGGAATATACTTAACACTGCTGTAGACTTAAAAATAATTATGATGGGAAAGTTTATGTTTCTTTTACCACAATGATAGATAGATAGATAGATAGATAGAGAGTCTTAAGGTCCAAATAACCCCCATTTATCACCTCACTCGTAGGGTTGCTGCTTATCTGGTTAGAAGGATTTCCATCCTCTCTGCTGGAAAGGAATCATGATTTAACAAAGAGGAGATAAAAAGTCAAAAGATGAACAAAGACTGAGATTTAGTGACGTCATTTGAGCCCCTGGGTCATGTAATACCTGAAACAGTAACCCTTTGGCATTTTCAGTTAGGAGAGACAATCAAACTCCTTTTTTTTTTCCTTCAAGAAAAAAAAAAAAGATGAAACTAACACAGCACTGTAAATCAACTATATTCCAATAAAATTTTTTTTAAAAAAACAGGGAAAAAGGCATACTATAGGATCCAGCCTGACTTTTATTTTATCCTTCAGACCACAATGTTGTAAATCCTTTCTTAAATAATAGGTTAATAATAGAGTACACGTGCTCTACCACAACTGAATCTGCATTTAGCTCAGTGTGTTCACTAATTGCTGTGGACTGGCTGTGGCGCATTTTGCTGCACAATCTAAAAGTGCTGACTGGTTTCATTAGTAGAAAAGATGAACTGTGGCCTATGCGTCAGGCAACTGCTTTGCTTCCTTGTACGTAACTGATTCTGCTCCAAAGTGCCAAAATCCATATAAGTTCTGAAAACCTCACATGGATTTGCGAGATGATTCTCATTCATTTTGGAGCGGTTCCCCTTCTTGTTCATCCTCTTTCCGACTTGGTTATTTTTGTCACTGCCCGAGTTGGAGACCCCAGTCTGCTGGTAATGCACCGTGCCTCTAAACTGCTTTTCAAGGTGGTTGGCCAGTCCCTTTAAGAACACCCAGAAACCTCACCCTGAAGGGGAGGGGCCCCAGGAATAGTTCATCTAAAAGGTGAACGGAATGGGTTCCTTGTTCCTCCTCTCTCCAGTACAAAAAGAACATTTCCATGGGATTTGATTAGCTCCCCTTTTATTGATCTCTGGCTCATCTAAGAAAGTGCAAGAGAGAGAGTTTTAAAAGACTCTGTACCCATAGGAAGCTCTCATGAAAAGAACCAACAGCTATTTCAAATGATAGTTTAGATCAAAGACCTGAAGCCAAAATTGTGCCACCATAGGCCAATCAATAGAGACAGCAAATGTTTGGTGTGTCAGAATAGCAGTCCTTCCTGGAGAAGAATTTTTTGGAATTAAAGGTGTCCCAGGTGGGCTTCCCTGGTGGCACAGTGGTTGAGAGTCCACCTGCCGATGCAGGGGACACGGGTTCGTGCCCCAGTCCGGGAAGATCCCACATGCCGTGGAGCGGCTGGGCCCGTGAGCCATGGCCGCTGAGCCTGTGCATCCGGAGCCTGTGCTCCACAACGGGAGAGGCTGCAACAGTGAGAGGCCCGTGTACCGCAAACAAACAAACAAACAAAAAACCCACAAAGATGTCCCAGGTGACTTTTTTAAAAAAACCCATTGAAATCATAGTTTACAAACAGCCTTATATCATGATTTACTTAGCAGTGTAGAGCATAAAGATTTTGATGAGAAACATTTTTATTTCTATCAATGTTTATAATGGCTGCATAATATTCCTCCCTGCGGGTATAAAATTTATCTTTTTTAAACTTTCTTTTGTTGTTTAATACTTTGGATATTTCTGATCTTGCACTGTTGGGGCTAACCATGATGAACATTTTTGTCCATCTAGAGTTTCCCATATTATGAACTGTTTCCTTAGATTCTCAGGGGAATTATGTGGTCAAGCGGTAAACATGTTTATCAGCCTTGATCTGTGCTGCTCAATTGTTTTCCAAAATGCATTTAGTCAGTTGAAGATTAGTTTCACTCTCTCCCTGTTAACACTGAATATCATTAAAATAATTTTCATTGTAACTAAGGGGGAAGAAATGTCCATTTGTACCCATATAATTACTACTGAAATTAAACACTTTCCATATATTGATTAATTTATTTCCCTTTTATGAATTGTTTTTGTGATAGTTTGTAAACCAATGACAGGTTGATTTCTGGAACTTTCTAATGTCCTCAAACTCCTTCTTTCGCTCATTTCAACTACCTGTGACTGGCAAGCCAGAAAAATGCCCGTAATGCTCTATTTTCACACTAGGTAACTCGGTGGGTAACACTAGGTAACCAGTTAATTGCCATGTGGTTCCAGGCAAATCCCCATCCGCCTCTGCGTTACCCTCTTCCTTCTTGCAGCCCTCTGCTCCCTCAGAGGAGTGAGAATGCCGTTTCTGAACTTGGGAGAATTTATTCCTGAAAGCACTGGTTGCCAACATTGACGGCACATTAGAATCATCTGGGGAGCATTTAAAATTCCCAGCTCTCAGCACATTCTACACACCAATTAAATCAGAGTCTCTGGGGGTGGGACCTGACATCACTGTTTTTGGAAAGCTCCCCTGAGGATTCCAAAGTACAGCCGAGGTTGGGAACCACTGTTGTGAATCTGCAGCCACAGGAGCACTGCGCCAGGCGCTCAGGCTGCAAAGGCCCACATGCAGTGAGCCCTGCTCTCAGGGAGCTCGCAGCTGGGCGGTTTGGGGGCAAAGCACGTTCTGAATGTTTTCATAAGGGAGTGATTTTATATATATGTATATGTATGTATATATACACACACACACGTGTATACATGTGTTTGCACATACACACGTATATATACCCATGTGTGCCACTTAACTAACTATAACCTATGATTTGATCAACGAGTGGCATCATTTCAAAAGGCTGACCTTAAAGCACGATCAGATTCCGACTTGCCTAAGAAATGGTTGGTTACGTTCACTGCGCTACATTTACTGAGGTAAAAAATATATATGTACATATTAGAAAAATCATTTACAAACTAGAGATTAAAGAGGGTTTTCACGTTATTTCTCTTAACAAGAAATTTCAACTCACTACACTATCGCCCCCTGAGGTTTCTGCAGCAGTACTTCTCTCCACTAGGTGGTACTCTGGACAAATTCATAAGCTGTTGCCTTTGCCACCGTTGGGGGTCCCGTTAGAGAAATTCAATCTTTCTGTGGCAGAAATGGCTATTCATTCATGGTCTGGATCTGCAGCAATCAGAAATGGTTTTCTTACCTTTTTCTAATTGAGAAATGAAGTTAGGCCTGCTTGAACAGTATTTATAACGATCAATCCAAATATTGTCTTTAGAAGTTTTAAAATCTACCTTATTATGTTATTGAATTCTACTGCATCTCCACCTAATTATCAAGATAATTATAGACTTTAAAAATGGCTTCACAGGCTTCATCTTACAGACACTCAGTCCCTTCTTTTTCTGTTAAAGCCAATAATGAAATACAGCCCCCATCATCTATATATAAAGATCCAAACACACATTAGACCTCAGAGAATTGAATTTATTTTTATGTGTTAAAGCATCTGAATGTTATTTGAGACAGGATTAAAAGAAAAGCATTCCTGACTCTTCTCAACAGAAATAGGACTGTCCTTGGCCCTGGGCCTGGGTGGTTGAGCCCTTGGCTAGACTAATATACAGTATTCAGCAGAAGGCAGGTCAGGGTGGAGTTGCCGCTCGTGGTGCTTGTGCAAATTCTCAGGAAGCTCGACCAGAATTTCCAAAGGCAGCTGGTCACTGCCATTCCTTCAGCTACTCTGGAAAGGGCAGGATTCTTGACCGTCCAGGAAGCCCAAATGCCACAGTGTATCCTGCGTTCATCCACATCTAAGTGCAGGTCCTGCCCCATAGATTCCTTCTGCCATTTTTGTTGATATGGATAGACCATTGGAATGAGCCTGGGTGCTTCTTCATAAAACTAAGTTTGATATCAAGAGCCAGAGAAGGACAGAGACATGTTTGCTTCCTTCTCGCACTAGGTTTCCTCAGTGTGAGGAAACCTCAGAAAACGGGATATTGACAGCAGGGAAAACGACAGTAGTATTTCATCCTTCCACTGGTATGGCCTAGAGTTCGGCTGGTCTCTGAGCCTGCCTCGGCAAACATGATGCACTTGACGTTCGTAGCAGCTTCTTGGATGAGGATATTGGTGCCTGAGTGTTTACATGGTGCTCTTTCTGACTGCTAGTTAATTCTCTTTCCCGTCATTCCCAGGGCCCAAGTCAGCTGTGGATAGGGTTAGCCGGCCTCTCACACCACAAAGCAGAGCCCCACCATCTGTGCTGGTGCTTTCACACGAACGCTGCTTCCTCCTTCTAAGAAATGTTCTCCAAGAACATGGGGTACTTGGAATGAACACAAAAGTAAACATGGAAGGTGAGAGGATGCAGGACTGGAACACCTAAGTCATAGCTTTTAAAAGAGCAATCTTCTGCTCAAGGCTGACTTCTCACCTCAGTGGGGAGCTGGACACACAGGACAGGCAGACCGTCCACGTCGAATGGGTGCTTGTCCTACGTGAGGCCAGCCAACCAGCCATGACCCGCAGTTCATGTGAAAACAGCAGAGAGGGAAGGGACAGTGTGAGTTAAGCAGTGCCGCTGGAAGCCAGGCTAACGTGGTATTGGTCAGGCTCATCCTCAACATGCCCCTGGATGCTGGGGGGAGCGGAGGGGACGGAGAGAGGCTCGGATGACCCAGCAAAGGGAAGGAGGTCAGAGTATGGTTGCGACCAAATACAGCTCTCACCAAGTCATCGTGTGCCAAGCACTTTACATCAACCATCTCCTTTAATACCCCAAACAACCCTGGGTGATCGTATTGGGTTGGCCAAAAGGTTCATTTGTTTTCTTCCATAAGATGGCTCTAGTAGCTCTTAGTTGTCTTTAACTTAATTCAAAACCATTTTGTTAAATTGTGTGTGACGGCTGTCATATCAGCGTGCATTTAAAAAAAGACATCAAAATTGGTGAATTTTTGTGTAGCCATGTCAATACTGAAGATGGAAGAAAAAAAGCAACATTTTCAGCATATTATGCTTTATTATTTCAAGAAAGGTAAAAACTCAACCAAAGTGCAAACAGAGATTTGTGCTCTGTTTTTGGAGAAGTGTATGGAGAAGGTGCTGTAACTGATTGAACATGTCAAAAGTGGTTTGTGAAGTTTCATGCTAGAGATTTCTCACTGGACGATGCTCCATGGTCGGGTAGACCAGTTGAAGTTGATAGCCATCAGATCGAGACATTAATTGAGAACAATCAACGTTATACCACGAGGGAGATAGCCAACATACTCAGAATATCCAGATCAAGCATTGAAAATCATTTGCACCAGCTTGGTTATGTTAATAGCTTTGATGTTTGGGTTCCACATAAGTTAAGCGAAAAAAACCCTGTTGACCATATTTCCTCATGCAATTCTCTACTTAATGAAAACGTTCCATTTTTAAAACAAATTGTGCTTGGAGATGAGAAGTGGATACTGTACAACAAGGTGGAATGGAAGAGATCGTGGGACAAGCGAAATGAAACACCACCAGCCACACCAAAGGCCGGTCTTCATCCAGAGAAGGTGATGTTGTGTATATGGTGGGATTGGAAGGGAGTCCTCTATTATGAGCTCCTTCTGGAAAACCAAACGATTAATTCCAATAAGTACTGTTCCCAATTAGACCAATTGAAAGAAGCACTTGAAGAAAAGCGTTGAGAATTAGTCAATAGAAAATGCATAATCTTCCATCAGGATAACGCAAGACCGCGTGTTTCTTTGATGACCAGGCAAAAACTGTTATGGCTTGGCTGGGAAGTTCTGATTCATGCATCGTATTCACCAGACATTGTTCCTTCAGATTTCCATTTATTTCAGTCTTTACAAAATTCTCTTAATGGAAAAGATTTCAATTTCCTGGAAGACTGTACAAGGCACCTGGAACAGTTCTTTGCTCAAAAAGATAAAAAGTTTTGGGAAGATGGAATTATGAAGTTGCCTGAAAAATGGCAGAAGGTAGTGGAACAAAAGGGTGAATACGTTGTTCAATAAAGTTCTTGGTGAAAATGAAAAATGTGTCTTTTAGTTTTACTTAAAAACCGAGGGCACTTTTTGGACAGCCCAATATCGTCCCGGTTTTACAAATGAGAACATAAAAACTTTAAAATGTTGAGTATGCTATAGTCAGTGCCACACAGGATGTGGCCGGGTCTCAACCTGAATCCAGGCCAGTCTGCCTCCAAGTCTCACCCTTTGTGAGAGCAAGGTTTTCTGCTTGGTCTTCCAGACTTTGTCCACATCCTTCAAAGGGGGCAAATAAATATCTCCAGTGAAGTACTAGCTACCCCTAGGACCCGGGAATGGGGAGTAGGCGGGATAAAGGAAGAATGCTGCTCTGTGAAGTGATGATTGAATGCAACAAGGCTGAACCTAATGGTGGAACCCGGGCTGCTTTTCTGCTGCAATCGATACTTGGCTTTTTAAAGGATGGTGACACATACTACCAGTGCTCATTCCTATTTTAAAATATGGGCACATAGCCCAGAGCTGCTTTTATCAGCTTTTCCCCCAAAACCTCAGCTTTAATTCCTCAACAAATGAAATGTATATTTAAAACAGTTTTTTCTCGCTAGAAACAGTGCTGTAGTGCTTATTAAATCTATCGATTATTCACAACACTATATATTTTTTACACAATAGCATTTAATACAGGATTTTAAACAGAATGTCCGACCCATTTTAATAAATGGCAGACTTTTTTGCCGAGATGAATCGATGTTTCCACTCATTCCAGAAAGGTTCTGTTGAAGGAAACAAACACCATATTCAAAGCATTCATTTTTCAAAAAGTGACGACATGTACACAGCAAAATCATCAAGATTTGCATCACACAAAAGAGAGGATTTAGGCTCAAGCACTCAGTATAGTTTGATAAGCTGTCCAAAGGAAACAACTTTTCCAGATATCTGAGGGCTCTTGCATCCAGGAGTGACGTGCTTGCCCAAGTTGAACCAATCAGTGCCCTTCCCTGGCATTTTATTTAACCTTGGGACCAAGAAGAAAGTGGGTTGGTCCTGTTCTAGTTGTGGGAGTAGCGAGATGTAAAATGTGGACCAGTGTGTAGTGATAATGAAGTCGACAGGTAGAGAAAAGCATAGACAAAGCGCAGATCCTTGTGATATTTCGGTCTCTCATCATAGTTTCTCACGCAGGGCTGCATCTTCATCCTCGCCCCTCTGGCTCTTTGGGTGTCAGTTTCCTTTGATGATATAAGAAATTCCCATATCCCATCAAATCTCTCTTTGTACATAAGCTCATTTGAGTTGATCTTTTATCACATTCAAAGAAAAAAACAACTCTTGACTAACATGCCATCAAACTGAAACTATATGAACTATTTGTCTCAAGAAATTTCAGGACTATGTCAGAATTTTAACTTCTTGATATAAGGAAGCCAGCTTCTTTGATAGAGTTGCCAAATGGTCCCTACCTTAAAAGGACTCGGTAAGAGCTGAGCAAGATGAGAGCAGGCACAGGGTAGTCCTGTTGTGCATCAGACATTTACATAAAAGGAAAGCATTCAGCACATCTGCATAAGAGCACACAGACTGGCTGGTGGAAAATGCTAATAGGAATCCAGCACTCCACCCCGGGCTTGTGCTCTGTCCCAAAAGAAGCTGAGCTGAAGAATCCGTGAAACACAAGCCTTTGAATGTAGAGACGAAATTTTCAAAATGGTGCTCTATAGGGAGGTTGAGGGGATCCAATCACATTCAAGTCTTGCCAATAATTAACAATTACACTTAGGCAACTGGAGAATGCCATTTATATGAGTGAATGCCACTAGTCATTTATTTCCTGGGCAGAAACCTCAAACACCAGCCTATCATGTTCAGAACACTATGGCCCTATCCCTGTGAAGCCTACCCAGGCGCCTTAGAATCAGGTCCTCTGTAGGGAGGAGTAAGCAGGCAGAGGAGAAAGGCAGGAGAGAAGGTTCTCCAGATACACAGGAGGTCTAAGGCATGGAAGAGAGCTCGACCCTCCAGGTGGGCATCTGCAGGTACCATCTCCTGCTCCCTTGGGCCTGATTTTCCAAAAGGAGAAGCCACGTCTCACCTGGCAAAGAGAAGAGGAAAAAGGACCAGTCCTAGAGTACGCACTTAAATTTTGCAGGTTGTACATGTCCTACCCAGCACCACCTATGAGGCCCCCTCCCCTCTCTCCCACTCTTGCAATGCCTATATAGTGGTTGAAGAGTGTCCCACCCCAAATTCATGTCCAGCCAGAACCTCAGAATGTGACCTCATTTGGAAACAGGATCTTTGCAGATGTAATTAGTTGAAAAGCTTGAGATGAAATCATCCAGGATTTAGGGGGGGGCCCTAAATCCAATGACTACTGTTCTTATAAGAACAGAGGACAACAGGGAGATACAGATAGAGAAGAGGCTGTGTAAAGAGGCAGGCAGAGAGGCAGAGATGAAGTGATGCTGCCACAAGCCAAGGAATGCTAAGAGCTGTCGGAAACTAGGAAGAGGTAAGGAAGGAGTCTTGCCTAGGGCCTTCAGAGGGAGCATGGCTCTGCTGCTACCTTGATTTTGGACTTCTAGCCTCCAGAACTGTCAAAGAATAAATGTCTGTTATTTTAAGACACCAAATTTGTGGCAGTTTGTCACAGCAGCCACAGGACACTCATACAGTCTCAAAGCCCTTTGGCATCCCTCCCCATGCCACACAGACCTCCCTTCTACACACCATCTTCCCACCCCCTACTACGTCTCATCTCTACCTTCCACTTTCCCATCCCACTATCAAAGGCCCCACGTCTTTTTTTTTCTCATGTATCTGTTAATCCCAAATTCCTAATTTATCCCTACCCACTCCCCTTCCCCCTTTGGTAACCATAAATTTGTTTTCTATGTCTGTGAGTCTGTTTCTGTTTTGTAAATCAGTTCATTTGTATCATTTTTTTTAGATTCCATATAGAAGCGATATCCTTTGATATTTGTCTTTGTCTGACTTAGTCTCTAGGTCCACCCATGTTGCTGCAAATAACATTATTTCATTCTTTTTTTAATAGCTGAGTAGTATTCCACTGTGTGTATATACCACATCTTCTTTTTCCATGCATCTGTGGATGGACACTTAGGTTGCTTCCATGTCTTGGCTATTGTAAATAGTGCTGCTGTGAACATTGGGGTGCATGTATTTTTTTGAATTAGAGTTTTCATCTTTTCTGGATATGTGCCCAGGAGTGGGATTCCTGGATCATATGGTAACTCTATTTTTAGTTTTTTAAGGAACCTCCATACTGTTCTCCATAGTGGCTGCACCAATTTACATTCCCACCAACAGTGTAGAAGGGTTCCCTTTTCTCCACACCCTCTCCAGCATTTATTATTACAGACTTTTTGAGGATGGCCATCCTGACTGGTTTGAGGTGATACCTCATTGTAATTTTGATTTGCATTTCATTAATAATTAGCGACGTTGAGCATCTTTTCATGTGCCTGTATGTCTTCTTTGGAGAAAAGCCCCCGCTTCTGAAATGTGGCTCATGTCAGTTAAAGATTCAAAGAAAATCTATTTGGTTGAATCAGTTCTCATCAGAATAGATAATGCCATCATTTGCTCAAAACATTTCCATTTTTAGAGAGGATTCTTAGAAATCTTTAATTGGTAGAATTTACTATTTGGGGGGAATGAATATTTAAGAATTAGAAACACTTCTCTTTTAAAGAAGACGACATGTTCACCCCTGGGATTCTCTTGGTTCGGAACTCAGGTGGTATTTTTTTTTTTTTTTTTTTTTTTTTTTTGCGGTACGCGGGCCTCTCACTGTTGTGGCCTCTCCCGTTGCGGAGCACAGGCTCCAGACGCGCAGGCTCAGCGGCCATGGCTCACGGGCCCAGCCGCTCTGCAGCATGTGGGATCTTCCCAGACCGGGGCACGAACCCGTGTCCCCTGCATCGGCAGGTGGACTTTCAACCACTGCGCCATCAGGGAAGCCCTCAGGTGGTATCTTGAACAAGAACTGGGAAGTCAAGCAGCCAGCTTCAAACCCAGATCTGTCTTTATCTGCTCTACCTCATTTGTTCTCCTGGGAGTTGAACTGTAGCTCTCCCGAGAGCTTGGCCCCAGGCTTCTCCTCCCTTAGCTGTCTCCTATCAGCTGGGGAAGCCACAGCTGCACTCATGCCCACCTAAGGGTAGGGGTTAATTTTGGAAGTGGGGTGAGCTCTGGGGACTGGAGAGTTAGCTGACGTCTCCCACATCATCTACCCACGGCCCTGCCTGCCTGGCTCGGCCTCTCTGGTGCGTAACTCGCATGCGCGGTTGTGGAGCCTACGTTTCCCAGTTCACACTGACGCAGAGGGAAAACGAGGCCTGCTGACAGTAATGCAAAATATTTCTCTGGCTCTGCAGTCCCCTCCTCCCCAGGGCTTCCTGCTCCCCTCTCCCACCTTGAACCTCCATCCAGGTGGAGTGAGAAGTGAGGGGATTGTACCACCAGCCCCACCAGCCAGGCGTGTCCTCTGGTCAACACCCTCCAAAGCCCCGCTCCGTGGCTGCTTCTGAAAGGGAGGCTCTCCTCCCAGGCATTAAGCAGAGGCCGTTACGTGGATGGTTATTTGGGGTTATTATACCTTTATTTCTTGAGGACTTGGACATAAGCTATATGTCTGTGCCCTTTTTCCCCCTTTACTCCTTCCTGTTGGTTGAAAAATACACTTGGTGGCTGAACTGGAACAGCCAACATAGACCAGAAGGTGACCTTGGAAAATGAGGTCATGGATTGCTGATCGTTAAGCCGGAAGGACCCTGAGTTCCCGAGGCTGTAGGGCACTATACAGCATCATGGACGGATGGCTTCCAGATTCTTACATGAAAGAGAAATACATTTCTATCTCCTTCGAACCACTGCTATTTGGGGGTTTGTACCTCATAACTGAGCCAAATCCTACTCACACCCTTTAGCTTTATTTGTACTTAATGTTCTCAGTTAAGGGTGCTTAGTTGCAAGTGACAGAATAGCTAGAATTTGAGCAAGCAGCCACTGAATTGTCCCCTGTTACAAGAAGCCTTGAGGGAGGGAGCTTCAGAGTTTGCTCGGTGGTTCAAGAACACCAGGATTTTAGGGCAGCAGCTTGTGGCCTGCTACACCTGGTCACAGGCTGGCTGCAGCAGCTCATTTTCACACGATAGCACCCAGAGCAGGAAGGAACTCTCTCCTTTATTAGGTAGAAAATCTTTCCCATAAACCCACATGCGGATATTCCCTTATCCCTCTCTGCTCACCCCTAGTCCTGCCACTACCAAGGGCACATGGGATTGTTCCATGGGTTGGGGGACATTGCCATTCAAACAAAATCACTTTTCCTTTAGAAACGAAGAATGGAGAATGGCTATTGGGGAGGCCACCAATGATGTCTCCCCTACTAATTAAAAAGTGCACATTGAGGGATAAAGATGTTTTGGTCCTCGGTTTGATTCCTTTCTACAGTCGTGTTGACATCATTCTGAAATGCCAAAACAAATTCCATTCACTTGGGGCTTTGCGATTTTAGAACAGACTATCCCATGACTTAAGGCTAAAGAACTGTGCATGAACAATATTTAACTAACCTTACAATTAGAAAAGATTATGATTTAATCCTTTATGCTTTCAGCCCAAATCAACCTCAGCAAGAAATGAGAGCTATTTATTTTAAGAAATACCATGGAGAACAGTATGGAGGTTCCTCAAAAACCTAAAAATAGAACTACCATACGACCCAGCAATCCCACTACTGGGCATATACCCTGAGAAACCCATAATTCAAAAAGAGTCATGTACCACAATGTTCATTGTAGCTCTATTTACAATAGGCAGGACATGGAAGCAACCTAAGTGTCCACTGACAGATGAATGGATAAAGAAGATGGGGCACATATATATAATGGAATATTACTCAGCTGTAAAAATAAATGAAATTGAGTTATTTGTAGTGAGGCGGATGGACCTAGAGACTGTCATACAGAGTGAAGGAAGTCAGAAAGAAAAAAATACCATATGCTAAGACATATATACGGAATCTAAAAAAAAAAAAAAAGGTTCTGAAGAACATAGGGGCAGGACAGGAATAAAGATGCAGATGTAGAGAATAGACTTGAGGACCTGGGGAGGGGGAAGGGTAAGCTGAGATGAAGTGAGAGAGTGGCATGGACATATATACACTACCAAATGTAAAATAGATAGCTAGTGGGAAGCAGCCACATAGCACAGGGAGATCAGCTCTGTGCTTTGTGATCACCTAGAGGGGTGGGATAGGGAGGGTGGGAGGGAGATGCAAGAGGGAGGAGATATGGGAATATATGTATATGTATAGCTGATTCACTTCCTTATACAGCAGAAACTAACACACCATTGTAAAGCAATTATACTCCAATAAAGATGTTAAAAAAAAAAAAAGAAAGAAATACCAACCTCAGGGGCTCCTGAGCCATTCCCTCTCTTTCTGAATTGTTGGTTGTCCTCTGGAATATGGCTGGTGTCTGCCCTTTCTCCAGGGAGCTCTCCTCCCTCTCCCTCCCTCCCCTCCCCCTCCCCCTTCTCCCTTGCCCTCCTTGTGCTTCTTCCCCCTCCTTCCAGACTTGCCCTGGGCCTTCTCTCTTTTTTTTGGGGGGGGGGGCTTCTCTTTTGTTATTGTTCTTTTTCTCTTTATTTCTTTTGTCTTTCTTGCTCCTCCCTGCCTTTCAACTGCTCTCAATATTGAAGTCTTCCCAGTAGAATCTGTTGTTTCCTTAGATTTGTTTCATGTTCATTATCCTTACGTTAAAAAGCAGGTGAGTTAAATGTTTGGGCATGGTCCTTGAAGAAATCCCTCACAAAATGAAACTAAATGAACACAAAACAAAACAAAAAACCAACCTTCCCCATTTCTATCACATGATTAATTAGATTTAGTATTTGTTCATATGAGGGAAAGAACTAGCAAAAAAGCAGTATCCTGTTGGGCTCTCTTCTTTGATTTGATCTAATTCATTCAGCCCTGGCGGACAGTGCAAAGCCATATGGGCTGTGGTGAAGCCCAGCAAATATTCATGTAGCTGGATCCTTCCAGGTACTTGGCTACCGACACAGAGACCTGGCTTGGACCCAGCACTGAGCAGAAGAGTCCTGCATGGGGGTGGTATGGACTGAATTGTGTCTCCCAAAATTCATATATTGAAGCCCTAAACCCCAAATGTGAGGGTATTTTGAGATGGGGCTTTTAGGAAGTAATGAATGTTAAATGTGTTCATAAGGGTTGGGCCTTAATACAGTAGACCTGAGGCCTTGTAGGAAGAGGAAGAGACCTCTCTCCTCTCTATTTCTCTCTCTCTCTCTCTCTCTCTCTCTCTCTCCATTTCTCTCCCCACCTCCTGTACCGCATGAGGACACATCAGGAAGGTGGCTGTCCACAAGTTGAACCAGCCAGTACCTTGATCTTAGACTTCCCAGCCTATGGAACTGTGACAAAATTAATTTTTGTTGTTTAAGCCATCAGGCTACAGTATTTTGTTATGGCAACCTGAGCTGACTGATACAGGGGGCATAGTGTCAGAGCCAAGATTACGACAACATGGAACCATTTCTTCATCCGCCTTCCTCTGTCTGTAGCTGAAGATCCACCTCCCAAGGAGGCTCTGCTTGTTCATCCATGAATCAATAAACTCTGGCTTCTCAGGGGTGTGGTGAGGAGGGAATGAAACTTTCCTGAAACTAATTCTATTTCTTTCACATCTGTGGTCAGTTCTCTATTATTTCTGGGGTGATTTCTTTCTTTTTTTGAATTCCATCCATAAAATGTTTTGCATTATCTCCAAAAGATAAGGAGTTTTCAGAAATAACCATAATGATCACATCCCGTTAAATTACCAGTAATTCCTCAATACCATCAACTATCTAGTACCCAATATTCACATTTCCATTTGTTTCATAAATGTGTGCATTTTTATTTTTACAAATAATTTATTTGAGTCAAAGTCCAAGAAAGGGCCATCAACGGCAGTTAATTCTATGTCATTTAAGTCTCTTATAATCTGTTGGGTCCACATTCATTATTTTATTTCCTTGAATTTGTTGTTGTTGTTTGTTATTCTCATTGTGGGGAAAGCCAGACGATTTATCCTATAGGGTTCCCCTGTTTGGATTTGCTTGTCTTATCTTCATGGTATTTTAAAATGTTCCTCTTTCCTTTGTGATTTCCTGTAAATGGCTAGTTGGATCTATAGGCTTGGCAGGATTCAGGACGAATTCTTTTAAGACTGCTTTATAAGGGTGCTGTGATCTTCCATGTGAATGAAAATAATATTTAGTTGTTTCTGTGATGTTGGCAGGCACTGATGATTAATACATAGATCCATTAATTCATTAAGGGATGAAAATGATAATATTCTGTTGATCCTTATCTATTTATTAGCTGGAATAATTCTATAAAGAGAAACTTTCCCTCATCTACTGTTTAGTTATCCAGTACAGTTTAGATAACAACATCAGGATAAATCCTAATTATTTCCCTTTGTTTATTGGCTTCAAATTAATGTGTTGGTTCACCAGCATTCTCCAAAGGGGACCAATTGGTAATTAATCTGAGTTGATTTTTTTGGTTTGTTTTTCTGTACCATTGTGAACTTGTGGATTTCAACATATTTTATGTGTTTCAATCCATTGCAATTATTGTCCTTAATAATGTTAAAATTGCTCAGTCTTTAGCTAGGGAGAGCCTCTTAGGTCAGCCCCAAGTCCTTTTGACATGCCTTATAGTAAGATGTCTTTGCCGTCATCCTTTCTTCCTTGATTTCTGATCCGAACACATATTCCAGGTTTTTCTTGTATGTTTCCTGACCCAGACCTAGAAGAAGTCATCTCTCCAGAGAAATCTTTCCTTATAGTGGGAAATGGTATTGTAAGATCACAGTCGGGCCACTCAGGATATACATTGCTATGAAGTTGATCATTATTTTTTTGGCTATTTCTGTAGACAGAACTAGGAATTTTTTTTTGAAAAAGATTTTATTTTTAATTTTTAAAAGACAAAATACATCATGAGAACATATTGATACTTCCAAAATTCAGGAGTAAAGGGTTTATTTAACCTTTTCTATCGTAGATATGTCCTTTTTCCTGCACCAATAAAACTGGTTGTCAGTGACACTGGAAATGATACAATTAGAATATCACACCATTTTTCATTTGTTTTATCCCACAATATATTCACAACGGTCTTAGAGAAATAATGCCACCACTCACCGACAATATGAATGCTGAAACTTGTGTTTAGATTTTTCCCCATTATGTTTATCCTAAAGGTATAACCCACTGGGGGTGTACAGTTAAATTATTGTGTTTAAAATCTCTTGGAATAGCTCTTTTTTTTTTTTTTTTTTTTTGGCTAAATGGCATGTGGGATCTTAGTTCCCTGACCAGGGATCAAACCTGTGCCCCCTGCACTGAAAGCACGGAGTCTCAACCACTGGACTTCCAGGGAAGTCCTGGAATACAGTAGTTCTCTTCTGTCTGGTCATCTTTCAGAATGTAGATCCGAGAGGTCTGAGGAGGAACAAGGCAGAGGAGAGGTAAAGGACCAGCAGGGAGAAGGACCATTACTC
Organism: Stenella coeruleoalba; assembly: GCF_951394435.1. Lineage (NCBI taxonomy): Eukaryota > Metazoa > Chordata > Mammalia > Artiodactyla > Delphinidae > Stenella > Stenella coeruleoalba. Next base: position 13,272,300 of record NC_137156.1, read on the forward strand.
TTCCCAAGAGCACCAAGTGCTCTCAGATCCAGCTTAATTTTATCCTCCTGGGTCCATCATTCAGTCCCCCTAACTCCAAGTTCCCCTGTTACTTCACTCCATGCTCCACTACTCCAGCACTCCCTGCTAACATTCCAATGTCAGGTCTCTGTGGTATCGTTATCTTTACCCAGTATATGGGGATACAGGTTCACAGCAACATTGAGCAGAAGATACAGAGATTTCACATGTATCTCCTGCTCCTGTTCTTGCACTGCCTCCCCCATATCAACGTCCCCCACCAGAGCGGTACGTTTATTACCATAGATGAACATACGTTGGCACATCATTATCACCCAAAGTCCACAGTTTACATTAGAGTTCACACTTGGTGTTGTGCATTCTATGTGTTTGGACAAATCTGTAATGATATGTATCCACCATTCTAGTTTCAGACAGTGTAGTTTTTCTGCCCTAAAAATCCTCTGTGCCCTACCCTAGGCATCCCTTCCTCCCCACTAACGCCTGGCAACCACTGATGCTTTTACTGTCTTCCTAGTTTTGCGTTTTTCAGAATGTCATGTCGTTGGAACCATACAGTACGTAGCCTTTTCAGATTGGCTTCTTTCACTTAACAATATGCATTTAATTTTCCTCTGTGTCTTTTCATGGCTTAATAGCTCATTTCTTCTAAGTGCTGAATTAAATTCAATTGTTTTGACATACCACAATTTATTTATTCATTCACCTACTGAAGTACACCTTGTTTGCTTCCAACTATTTGCAATTGTGAAAAAAGCTTCTATAAACATCTGTGTATAGGTTTTTATGTGAACATAAATTTAACGTCTTTAGGATAAATAGCAAAGAGTATGATTGCTGGACTGTATGGTAAGAGGACGTATAGTTTTGAAAGAAACTGTCAAACTGTCTTCCCAAGTGGCTGTACCATTTTTCACTTCCAGCAGCAATAAATGAGAGCTACTGTTGCCCTACAAACTTGTCAGCACTTGCTGTTGTCAGTGCTCTGGATTTGGGCCATTCTAATAGGTGCTAGTGGTAGGTCTTTGTCTTAATTTTCAGTTTTCAAGTGACACATGATATGGAGCATCTTTTCATACACTTATTTGCCATCTGTATATCTTCTTTGGTGAGATGTTTGTTAAGGTCTTTGGCTTATTTTTAAATCAGGTTTTTTTTAATTGTTGAGTTTTAAGTGTTCTTTGTATATTTTGGATAACAGTTCTTTATCAAATATGTCTTTTACAAATAATTTCTCCCAGTCTGTGTTTTGTCTTTTCATTTTCTTGACAGTGTGTTTTGCATAGAAGAAATTTTTAAGCTTAATGAAGTCCAGCTCATCAGTTCTGTCTTTCGTGGATCATGCCTTTGATGTTGTACCTTAAAAGTCATTGCCAAACCCAAGGTCATCGAGATTTTCTCCTATGTTATCCTCTAGGAGTTTTATAGTTCTGTGTTTGCGTTTAGGTCTGTGATCCATTTTGAGTTAATTTTTGTGAACGGTGTAAGTCCTGTCTCTAGATTCTATTTTTTTTTTTTTTTTTTTTGCATGTGGATATCCAGTAGTTCCAGCACCATTTGTTAAAAAGATTATCTCTGCTCCATTGTATTACCTTTTGCTACTTTGTCAGAGATCAGTTGACTATATGTATGGGTATGTATTTCTGGGCTCTCTATTCTGTCCCATTGATCTGTTGGTCGATTCTTTCTCCAATGCCACACTGTCCTGATTACTGTAGCTTAATAAAGTCTCAAAGTCAGGTAGTGTCAGTCCTCAGACTTTATTCTTGCCTTTCAATTTTCTGCTTTCTATTCTGAGTCTGTTGCCTCTCCATAGAAACTTTAGAATCAGTTTGTCAATATCCACAAAATAACTTACTGGACTTTTAATTAGGGTTGCATTGAATCAATAGATTAAGTTGGCAAGAACTGATATCTTGATAATATTGAGTCTTCCTATTCATGAGCATGGAATATCTTTCCATTTATTTAGTTCTTCTTAATAATTCATGGGCTACAAGATAGTTCTGAAACTTTAAAAAGAATTTAAAATTTCCTAGGAAGTGTTTAAAATGTAGATTCTATATGTGACTTTAAAGTACTTTACCTGACCACCAATTAGACTGGGCAGCTTCTCATTTGTCTATTGGCTATTTTATTTCCTTTTCTTGTGAAGTGCCTGTTTATGTGGGAGTTTTTCTCATTTTTTTCTATGAGTTCTCAGTTCTTTCCTTATTGATCTGTAGGAATTTTAAATATATGCAAGATACTAGACTTTTTGGTAACACATGTTGCCAACTATTTTTTTCTATTCGGGCTTCCCCCTCCCCATTTTCACTCTATGATGTCTTCTGATTAACAGAATTCTTAATTTTATTAAAATTAAATACATCAACTTTTTCCTTCATGATTAAGAAATCTTTCATTACTCTTGAGTCATTGATATATTCCTATCTTCTTCATCTTTATAATTTTGCCTTTCATATTTAGGTCTCTTCTCCACCTGGAATTGATTTTTATGTACAATATGAGGCAAGGATCCACTTTTGCTTTTTTCCGTATGGATACCTATTGGGTTGGCCAAAAAGTTTGTTCGGTTTCCCTGTTGGATGTTACGGAATAATACTTGTCCCCACAGGACCATTTGAAAAGTCCATTTTCCCCCACTGATGTACAAGGACATAGCGGTCACATATCAACTTTCTATACGAGTATATCTCTGTTGCTGGGGTCTTTATTCCATCACTCTCTTTACCTTTCTGCATCAATACCTCACTAATTACTGTAGCTTTATACCATATGGGAGGACAAAGTCACCCCTTGTATTTTCTTCAAGAGTGTTTTGGCCTTTTTAAAAAATCATTTACATTTCCATACACTTTGGAAGCAATGAGTCAATTTCAATAAATAATCTGCTTTAATTTTTGTTATGATTAAAAGGACTATAGTTCAATTTAGGGACAATCAGCATGTTTAAGTAACACTAAATCTCCCAATCCATGAACATGGTTTAGCTCTCCATTTATTTAGGTCTTCCTTAATGTTCAATGAAGTTTTATTATTTTCTCCATACAGGTCTTTTGCACATCTGTTGTTAGATTTATTCCTAGGTATGCTTAGTTGTTCATGTTAAAAGCATTCTTTTTCTTACCTCACTTTCTGGTTGTTTGTAGCTAGCACTAAAAATACAAGTAAATGTTGCATGTTGGTTTTGTATCCAGCAACCTTGATAAACTAATTTATTAACTCTAATAATTTATCTGTATAGTCTTGTGTATTTTGTACATACATTGTCATATCATTTACAAATAATGACAACTTTGTTTCTTATTTTTCAATCTTACTATCTTTATTTATTTTTGTCTTATCATTCCGACTTGAATCTCTGGTAAATATAAGTGGTGATAGTGGATATCTTTGTCTGATCCTAACCAAAGAGAAAGCTTCCTTTTTTTGAAGATTTGTTTGGATACTCAGATGAACATAAGAAATTCTCCTTCTATTCTTAGTTTTCTAAAAGTATCTTTTAAATTATTATTATGAATGGATGTAGAATTTTATCAAATGTGGTTTTTTTTAATCTATAAAGGAAATAATAGGATGAATCTTCTGTAAGAATTTCATGTGGTGGATTACTGCAGTTGACTTTTCTAATGTTAAATCACCTTGTATTCCTAGGACAAACATAACTTGGTCATAATATATTGCCCTTTTAGAATATTGATGGATTTGATTTTTGTGGAAATGTATATATTTCATTCATTCACTCTCTTAGCAAATATTTATTGAGCACATACAATGTGCCAGGCACAGTTCCACATCCACAAAACAAACCAGGATGTTTACCTTCATGGAACATAAATTTTAGCAGGGAGAGACAGAAAAGAATAACTAAACATAATTGATAAGTACTATTCAGTGTGTTAGAAGATGAAAAGTTCTATGGAATAAAGAAAAATGGAGCAGGGGCTGGAGGATACAGAGATTCAGGGATAGGATGGGAGGGTGCAGTGGAATAAGATGATAAGAATATGGCTTGTTGAAAAGATAACAGCTAAGAAAAGAGTTAAAATAGATAAGGGGCACTAGCCATGTGGATATCTGATGAATAGCGTTCTAGGAGTAGGGAAGAGCAAGAGTAAGTGCAAAGAGGTCAGTGTGGCTGAACTGGAGTCGCAATGGGAAGACAGTAGGTGAGGTAGTCAGAAAGTTAAAGGGCTATATAGATCATGTAGGGCTCTGTAGACTATTGATGGATTTGGGATTCTCTGGGTGAAATGAAGAGGCACTGAGGGTTTTGAGCAGAGGCATGACGTGACCTAACTTACACCGTAAAGGGACCACTCTGGCAGCTGTGTTGGGAATAGACTATAAGACGGCAAGCTTGGAAACAGGGAAGACTATTAAAATAATCCAAGCGTGAGGTGGTGGTGGTTCAAGGAAGGGTGATAACAGTGGAGATGGTGAACAGTGGTTAGATTCTGGATATGCTCTGAAGGCTGAGACCACAGGATTTCCTGACAGATTAGATGTGGAGAGTGAGGGGGGAAAAAAGAGGAATTAAAACTAGCTCCAATTTTTTTTTCACACATGTGGCCGGAAGAATGGTTATGAGTGCTTGGCAGATAAAATCTCAAGGTCATTTTGGTATGTGTTGAGTTTGAGGTTTCTATTAGACAGCCAAGTGGTTTTGTCAACTAGGTAGTTGGATCTTGAAACTGGGAGAGAAGTTCAGGCTGGCAATATACATTTGGGAGTTCTCAGCATATGGACAATATTTGAAGTTAATAGTCTGGTGAGATTACCAAGGAAGTGTATGTACATAAAAGTAAGAAGAGGGGATTCAGGGGTTCACCCTGATGAACCCTAACATTAAGACTTTGAGGAGAAGAGGAGGAATCCACAAAAGAGAGAGGGGATGAATAGAGAGTGAGGGAGGTGAAGAACCAGGTGACTGTGCTGTCGTGGAAGCCAAAGGAAAAGGTACTTCAAGAAGAAAGAATAAGGGCACTTCTACTCTGTCAGATGCTGTTGATTGGTAACTTAAGTTGAGAGCAGAGTTTGGCCATTAAATTTAGCAAGGTCGTTTGTTGTCCTTGACAAGAGCTGTTTTGGTAAAGTGGTAGGAGAAAGGACATGAGTGAGTGGAGAAAGAATGGGAGAACAGGAAAGGTAAGCAGAAACAGAAGCAGAAAAACAAACAGAAGCAGAAAAATGGGTAGATGGAGGGAGATTTGGGGCCAAGAGAGGAGTTTTTCTCCCTAGGATGGAGAAATAAGCATGTTTGCGCACTGGTGGAAATAACCCAGTAACGAGTAAAAAATTGAATAGGGAACAAGGAGAAGGGAGAATTGCTAAAGCAATATCCTTAAGTAGGAGAGAGGGATGGGATCTAGGGCATAAAGGAAGAGTTAGGAGCATGGGTAAGTTCATTATGTTAATAGGAAATATGTGGGTGCAGATGAGGGTGCTTGAGTTGGGTGGTCGAGATCTGTGGAAGTTCTCTTCTATTTCCAGTTTCTCATGGAAGTTAGAAATGAGGTCATCATCTTAGTTGTTAGATGTTAATTTTAGAACACAGTTGCTCATATTATCCTCTTATTTGTAAAATAACCAGAACATCAGTAGTGGAAACTTGGTTTCATTCTTGTTATTGGTTATTTGTGCCTCCTTTTTTTTGTTCTTAAACAATCTCACTGGACATTTTTCAGTATATATATATTTTTCAAAGAACTGCCCTTCCCATGATTGAGTCTGCATATGATTTCTTCATTTAAAGTTCATTTAATTTATTTCTGTACTTTATTTCCTTTCTTCTACTTTGGGGGGGGGCACGGTGGGTATTTTCTGCTGCTTAGTTCATTAATTTTCAGCCACTCTTCTTATCTAATATATATTTTCCTTTATAAGGCATGTTAGCGGCATTCCATAAGCAGCTAAACATATACTAGTTTTATAATCAGTTCAAAATATTATGTAGTATCTATTACGGTTCCTTCTCTGACTTGTATGTTACATGGAGTTACATATTTAATTTATAAAAATGTAAGCTTTTCTACTCATTTTAATTATTGATTTTCAGCTTAATTACATTGCAATTGGAACCAAGCTGTGTAAAATTTCAGTTTTTTGAAATTTATTATGACGTGCCTCATGACCTTGTATTTGGTCCTTTGCTATAAACACTCTATGTGTGCCAGGGAAAACTGAATCCTGCAGTTAGTGGGTTCAGTTTTACATCTATGTTCATTAGATCAAGATTGTTAATAATGCTATTAAAATCTTCCGTACCCTATCTAATTCTTATGTGCTAAATTTATCAATTACTGTATGGTGTATGTTGAAATCTGTTATGACTGTGGATTTGTCTCTTTTTTCTTACATTTCTGTCTATCTATCTGTCTACAAAATTTGGGGACTAAATGAATAAGTTATACTGCCTAAAATGTATTGTCTTTAGTTTGAACCTTTAGTTCAATCTTCTCTTATAAGGACACCAGTCAGATTGCATCAGTATCCACCCTAAGGGCCTCATTTTAACTTAATTATCTCTTTAAAAGCCCTGTCTCCAAAAGGGTCACATTCTGAGATCCTGGGGTTTAGGGCTTCGACGTAAGAGTTTGGGAAGGGGGTGCAAAATTTAGCCATAACAGTGAGAAGCTCCTAGGAGGCTCCCTACCTTAGGGGGAAGCTGCCTTTGGCATCTGTCCCCTTCGCAGCAGGGAACTGTCAAAATGTAAGCCTACATTTACCTGGCTGAACAAATGCCCTCAGGGCACAAGAGTTTTAAGAGCTTGGGTTCCCATGTAGTCCGCTTGGTTCCCATTTCCATTCAGATTTTAACCTGTTAATTTCTTATTATCTTGTCAGCTTTTTCATGTTTTAATAACCTAGCCTGGCATAGTATCCGTATCACAGATTATATTCTACTGAACCTTATATAGTAAATAGAAGAGCAATTCGCCAGTTTCATGGAAATATTTTCCTACTCTATTTGTGTTTAGTTTTTATTGTTCAGCGTACAGAGATGGAATGATCAAGTTAAGCAGGGCCCCGAGCCCTGAGCACAGAGTTGGTCACAAAATGAGAGTTCATTAAATATTTGTTGAATAAACAAATAAATGAATGTTCTTTATAATTATGTGGTCAAATACGCTACTCTTTTCCATTGTGAATTTTCCTATTGGCAGGCTCCAAAGTTAAGAAAGTTATTCCTATCATTCATACATTAAATGTAAGATACATTCTGAAGAAAAATGAATCAGTATTTCTAAAAAATATGGCAGTTATAAATACAGGTGAAATTAATACAGACCTTAACTTTATTTAGGTCTTTATTTAGGTCTTAACTTTATTTAGACCTTAACCTGACAACATGCCAGGCCTCTTAAGACACTCTATGGTCAAAGACCTCATTCTGGGTGATTTAACACCTTGGATTATGTTTTTCTTCCCTCCTAACGTCAGTTAATCATATTGGGAGTTGGGCCTGAATACCACCAAGGGCATTACACAAAGTTACTTATTGAGGACGTTTTTCCAAGCCATTTCCAAGGACCTGAACCTTGGAAACACCAAACTAGTTTGAGGACACACCTTGGCAGAGGAAATCACTTCTCACCGTCCTCTCCCAGCTTCTGCTCAGCTTCCATAATCCCTTTTGCCTCTCCCATCTGCAGTGACCAAGGAGCAAGGGGAACAGTAAATCTCCATGTTAGTGATGGTGGCGGTATTGAGCTCCCTCACTTCCAAAGGTCCTGGGAGCACATCCCCCACTTGGTGAGGTGTCCTATTTATACCAGTGACCTTCCCCATGTTCAAAACTTGAGCAGCTGCACAATATATATAACGGAGTGGAAAGTAACATGACACACATTTCAAAGAGAAAATTGGAAAGGGATGTGTATCCAACCTTCCTTCCAGCTCTACAAGGCTATGTTTCTTTGAGTCTATATTATAAAAATAACAAAGGGGCCGGCATGGGGCATGACGGAAGAGGCTGTTTTAGGGGAAATTATTTTGACTCCCTAAAGTGAAAGCCTGAAATAAAGAAGAAAATGTTTAAGAAAAAAGGGATTACTGATAAAGACTCTTATAGAATGATATAATCTTTCTGAATTTGTAACAGTACATTTTAAAAGGTACCAATCATTCCACTTAATATATTTTAAAATGACTGTAGATTTTTTTTATTGGAACCCTTGAGCGGCAGTAGCATGTGTATGTGACTCTATCTTCAGGGGTTGTCTAATGCAGTCCTACACATGTAATAGTCACTCAACTCATGGATTGTAATTAATAAGTTGTGACAATCTCAAGAGTGATGGAGGATATGTGTGTGTTGTATCTACACATCTGTAATCATAAGAAATCATCAGCATTTATGGAGTACCCACTGTGTACACCACACTGCTCAAGGGGTTGAGACCTTGGAGGAGATAACACAGGGCTCAAGTAAAGTGAAGATACTGGGCTTTGTGACAGGATAATGACGGAATGTAAAACCATTTTAAATCATCATTTTAAAAGTCAAGGGACTTCCCTGGTGGCACAGTGGTTAAGAATATGCCTGCCAATGCAGGGGACACGGGTTCGAGTCCTGGTCCAGGAAGTTCCCACATGCCGCGTAGCAACTAAGCCCATGCGCCACAGCTACTGAGCCCACGTGCTGCAACCACTGAAGCCTTCAAGCCTAGAGCCTGTGCTCCACAACAAGAGAAGACACAGCAATGAGAAGCCCGTGCACCTCAATGAAGAGTAGCCCCCGCGCACCGCAACTAGAAAAAGCCCAAGCAACAATGAAGACCCAATGCAGCCAAAAATAAAATAAATTAATTTAAAAAAAAAAGAGAGAGAGACATTGGGTTAGAGCAGTCGTTCTCAACCTTGGCTCCACACTGTAATCAGCTAGGGAGCTCTACAAAATACTGGTACCTGGGTCTCACCCCCAGAGCTGCTGATTTAAGCAGTTTGAGGTGCACCTGGGCACTGGGATTTGTCAAAGCTTTCCAGATGATTCCAATATGCACCCAGGATTGAGAACTCCTGAGCAGGAGAGGTAGGATCTGAGAGTCTGCAACATGAGCTACAAAGGAGTCACTGGCACCAGATATGTGAGGAAGAGGGCTATAGAGACTGGAAGGTGGCAGAGTCCACTGTGAAGTCCGTCTGTGAGGATGTCTCACTAGGAAGAGAGAAGGAGGGACTCTTTGTAAGACTACGTGACAATACAGGGTGGAACCTGGAAGAATGTGAAAGGAAAACCCTATTTCTATAACTTTGGACTAATGGAAAATGAAGGTACCCTAGCACCAACTAAAGTTTTTCTTCACAGTTGAGTAGAAAATAGATATTTTTCTGCTGAGAGGGATTCTGATTTTAATTTCCCTTTCCAATGTCTTTTTCTGCCCCCACGTTAAAAGTTTTTGTTTTTCTTGGGCTTCCCTGGTGGCGCAGTGGTTGAGAGTCCGCCTGCCGATGCAGGGGACGTGGGTTCGTGCCCCGGTCCGGGAAGATCCCACATGCTGCGGAGCGGCTGGGCCCGTGAGCCATGGCCACTGAGCCTGTGCGTCCGGAGCCTGTGCTCCGCAACGGGAGAGGCCACAGCAGTGAGAGGCCTGCGTACTGCAAAAAAAACAAAAAGTTTTTGTTTTTCTTTTGCTATTTCAAAGGCGTTCGTGAGCACGATTCATATTTGGGCCTCTGATTTTGAGCAGTAACGTGAATGCTAAGAGAGACCGTGGGGAGAGGTGATAGGAACCAGAACTGTGCAAGATGTTTCGTGGATCGCAATGCAGGCCAACGTGATGGGGCACGAGTATGAGCACCTCAGTGTTCACGGCATTGCCCTTTCCCCACTGCTGAAGAGAATTTTGGATTGTCGACTTAACTTCAACTCTCTTCCTCCCCCGCTGCCCCCCAGATGGAAGGGAACCTACATGGCGGAAGTTGGAAGGTGGAGAAATGCCAGAAAACTGCATTGGCTGTTTGTTGAGAGAATTTTGTTCTGGACCAGCTTTGGGGTGTGAGAGAAAGAGTGTTACTGTGGATTATGAAAGGGATCCTTTTGACATTCTCTGAGAAACACAAATAAGGGGGTGGAACTGCTTTTTTAAGTACTTTCATTTGCTCTGTGGATGCACCCCCACACTCTGAAGCTGGTTCCAGATATGCAAATATCAGGTAAATAGGAACGTAGTTTTGGGAGCTGCAGTGCTGCCCCAGGGACTTCTGCTCCCCTTGTACATTAGAGGCAAGGTCCTTGGGGCAACACTCCACCTTTTCAGCATTTATATCTACTTTTATTAACAAGATGTTACCACGACTAGTTGATTTTTCAGTATCATGAGAGAAGAGCAAAACAAAACATGTTCTCATTGTGTTTTTTACTCGTTTTACTGCATTTTTTTACCAATTGAAGGTTTATGGCAACCCTGGCATATGGCAAACAAGTCTATCATCGCCATTTTTTCCAACAGCATTTGCTCACTTTGTGTCTTTGTGTCACATTTTGGTAATTCTTGAAATATTCAAACTTTTTCATTAGTGATCTTTGATGTTACTACTACAACTAGCTGAAGGCTCAGGTGATGGCTAACATTTTTAGCCATAAAGTAATTTTAAATTAAGATATGTAAATTGGTGTTTTTAGATGTAATGCTATTGCACACTTTATAGACTATGGTATAGTGCAAACATTACTTTTATATGCACTGCGAAACCAAAAAATTCATGTGACTCACTTTATTGCAGTATTATCTTTATTGGGGTGGTCTGGAACTGAACCCACTGTATCTCCAAGGCATGCCTGTACTCTGTTGCAGATGGAATCTAAAATTTAAAATAGTTTGTAGATAGTCATATGAGAGAAGCAAGGAAAAAATTTGTTCTGGTCAGTAGTAACACAGACCACCGTTTTCTTGTATAAACCCGATCTCTCATGTGAAAGAACTTCCTTTTATTTGGTTCACAATAACTGGGCAAGGGTGTAGTGGGAAATGGTGCCGAACAGAGTCCTCAGGGACAGAGATGGTTAATATCCCCCAAATATGGGTGGGCTTCCCTGCATTGCCCCCAACGCCTTACAGCTGGGTTAGGGGCCTAATGACTAGATCTGGACAATGAACTTCAAGTAGAAGTGATGTTCGTCACTTCCAAGCCAGGACATTTCAAAGCTAAAGTGCTTCCTCTCACTTCCCCTCTCTGCACAGTGACCGGAAGTTGTATGATGCAGATAGCACAGCAGTAAGATGGAAGCCCAGACTCCCAGATGTCTGCTTGGATGAGAGCTCCCAAGGGAAGCCTGCATCAGCCTGTTACAAGCACAAATACAGTTTTGTTACTTTAAGCCCCTGAGGATTACTTGAGCTTTATTTGTTATTGAAGCATAACCTAGCTTTACCCTGACTCACATGGTCTCTGAGGAAAATGGGGAAAAGATTCTGCTCTTCTTCTTACTGGAAAACTATGTACAGGGAGGAAAGACTATGGCCACTACTTTAGAAATCAACTCAGGAAGGCTACCTTCCCACTTGATGAGAGCCACAAAGATAGATGAGATACGGACATTGTGAGGCAAGATAATTTTGTATCTATTTGCCTAGTTCTCTGAGGTCCCCACTGATCTCCTGACTAATGCTTTTTGTGACCAACTTTTCAGTAAACCTTACTGCATTTACCTGGAGTCGAACCTGGACAGAATTCTGTGCTAACTTGGAAAAAGATGTGGCAACACCTTTGATGAAGCCACTGGTCTTAATCTGTTTAATGATTTCAACACTTCCTTCCCATTTATTCAACTGATGTTGAAGACTTTCTGTAGCACTAGGCTGCCTCCAATTTTCCAGGATCTTTTGGTCAAGGCCAGGTGCTCCAAAGAAAAACTGACCTCTTGGCTCTAGGCTCTCAAAATTTCAAAGTAGTGCTACAGAGTATAGCATTTAGTCGAAAGGACATTTCATTGTTACATAAATAATAGCCAGTGGTAAATTAAACAGATGAGATCTCAAAATCAACCCTCTTTACTTAAAGCTAAGAACTTTCCTTAAAGACCTGATGAGCTAATATTTTTTGAAGCCCCAATTGGATAATGTACTTGAAAGTGCTTTTTGAACTTCTTTTTTTTTTGCTACTATCCAGAGAAATGCTCTCTTCCTTGGCTTTAGAGAAATGGAGAATACTAACCTTATTTTTATGACTATTTAACCCCAATAACAATTTAGAATTACTGCCATGCAGCCGGCTGCCTCATAGCCGCCTTTGTCTTTATCTGATAGAGCTGTGGCTGTCTCCTCACTGCCTGTCTCTCTTTCAATAGTGTACAGTCTGGTTATTATGTGAGTTCTATTTTTTCAGCACCAAAACCCAGCTTTTAGCCCATAGGTTTCTTTATTACCATCTAAGGAGTCCTGGCAGACTGGAGCCATTTTTCCCTTCGACAGACCTTTAAATGATTCTTCATGCTTTTGTCACATAATTAAAATTAGATTACTTTAACTCCCTGCTGGCTGGCCTGAGTAGGGGCCCTTGTAAAGCCTCCAGCTGGCCAAGGGGCCTTTAAAAGGAGGAACGTGGTCCAAACACACTCAGCCGCTGCCTTCCCCCACCCCAGCCAGGAGGCCACTGTGTTCCTTGCCACTTAGACAAGATTTACCCCGAGTTTATCAATGGCTGCTTATTTTCTAACGTCTAGATTTTCTTTTCAAAAGACTTGGAGTCAGGGATTGGTATGTTTGTTTTTAAGGGGCTGAAGCTCGTCTAGTCACCATTCTCCAGCACCTAGAGAGAAGACCAAGCGGCTGAGCGAATAAACTGTCATACCTGTTTGCACCCAAATACTTGTTTGGTTTCTCAGCCAAGGCCGAATGCAAACTCCCTTCTCTCTTCTCTGGGCTCTTCTCCTTTAAACCTCCCCCTTCCCCTCTGCTACCAGGACACTCCCTGGCTGCATTTCGAAGCACAGCCTCAATTAGGTTTCCACTGGAGTAGCCGGGAGAGCTCCTATCACACAACAACCTTTCACAACACACCTACTCCTGCTCAATTTTTGACACCTGCATCTTGCGCCTTCTCAATTTCCCCCCCAAAAATACAGAGGCAGGACAAGTAAAGTCCAGTGTTACTATCCATCAAAGAATCTCAGCTCTCCCTCCAAGAGAACAGCTCTTGGTTACTCTTGGCATTTTCTCTAGCCAAATGCCGCCTCACAACCTTGCCCTGGATCATTTCATCCTTCCATCTCTCTGCCTGCCTTTCACCTATCCACGTTCTATTATACAGCGCAGCTGTGAGAGAGGGTTTGAACTTGATCAGATGTTCAAGGCTAGACTCCTGTGTTAGCAACTTGTTAGGGTTGTGACCTAGAGCGAGTGACTTAATGTCCCTGTATTTTCTTTTCTTATCATAAAATTAGGGATAATAATACCCACCTCCAGTGGCTATAGGGAGGATTGGGAATAACACTCGATGCCTGGCTTAACCAGGCATCAGGTAAAATGCTTTAACCTGGCTTCTCAACAGAGCTGAGAAATTGCACTCGTGCGCTTTGTTATTAAACACTGCTTTCCCGTCTTTCTGTAAAAGGCAGTTAATTTCCCTAGTCTATTACTGCATCTTGACTACCTCGTGATAGAGTGGATCTCCCCTCATCTCTTAAAAAAGAAGATAGAACATCATGTGAGTTTTCCTTGAGGGACAAGGTTGACATTTCTGACGCAGCGACAAGGCAGTTTCTGCTTCTCCTTTGCTGCCACACTCTTGGTCACTCCCCACTGTGCCCCCTGCCATTGGTGTGTTTGCCTCTTCCAACCTCCCCACTTCTGATTTTCTGCTGATGGTCTGTTCTTTACATGAAATAAGACACCTAAGCTGGCTAAGATTATCAGTGGAGTTAATAAGCCCCCAGTGACAATCTGGGGACTCTCTGAAAGATCATACCCTTCAGACTGTGTTTGACAATTTCAGTGACTTGGTAAGCTTCTACATGTTACCTGTGGGCGTCTCACAATCTAGTTGTGGGAACAAGACAAACATGCAAAACAGTTGAGAATCATATAGGTCGGACGAGAATCAAACCCCACCACTATAAACACTGTGGAAAAGGGGGGAAGTGGTGAATCCATCTCCAGTGGCAGACAAAAAAAGGGCACAGAAAGCACCCCATGTCCCAGTTCTCCCCTCCCTCACCGTTGCATTGAATTCCGTACCCTCTCCTGCCTCTGCTTCCTCATCTGTAAAATGGGGGTGATAATACTATGCACTTTGTACTATTTTTATGAGAGCTAAGTGAGTCCGTGTTTGTGAGCTTCTTAGATTAATGCTTGACATATAACGTGTTCTTAAGTGCTTTCAAACAAGTTGTGAAGATGCAGGGGCTGAGATGGTCAGCCAACACACAACAAAGAGGGGCAGGGAGCCTGGGCGTAAAGCGAGCTGTCCAGCCAGGCCAGGATTCCACCCCGCCTCCCATGTTGCTGAGCAGGCGTGAGCATCCACCCCTGACTGCTCCCTGAACCTGCTTCTCTGAGCATCAGGGTCAGACTGGGTCCTGCTCTTGGTTCTCCCAGAAAAATAAAAATGTTCTCTGCCTAAAAGGCCACGTATGCTTTTGTTCCCTCATCAGACATCCCTTTGACTTGGATCTTCAGAGACAACCCGAGAGCATTTTTATAGACAGTTGTCTGTCTTCACACTAGGACTGGTCTTGGCATGTATACGCTTATAGCTGTGCTTACCTATATAGACGTAAGAATGGAGTTTCTGTTTTATTCCAGAAATGATCTGAGGCCACTGGAGAAAGTTTTGTGACCTGGTGCCCATCATTTGCCAAAGGCTGGGCGAGTACGTACCTGATGCCCATAAAATAGCTTTATGAAATGTGTGTGTGTGGCTTTAGTCCCAGTTGGCTGAATCTGGGTGAGCTGTGCAGTGCCCCCTGCAGCATTAGCCGTGTTCCTGGCACTAGCAGGTAACCGCAAAACCTCAGAACTTATTTCCCTGGGATGTGATTTCTTTTATTAGCGCTGAGGCCTGGCAGGTGTAAGTAGGTAGAAATGGTCTGTGGTATTACAGAAGCCCAAGGACACTTCCCAAGTGGATAAGGTGGTAGGTGCTGGTTGGGTGGCCTGCCCTCTGTGGGACTCTGAAAATGCTGCCCCAGGCCCTGAGAATTGTGGATGGAAGCCCCAAGGAGCAGTGCTCTGTCACTCACCATCTTGCTGGTGTTAAAATGTCATGTCCACATCTACCCCCCCACCCCGTGCCAGGAGCAGGTGATGACGTGTAGTCAGAAGCCCGGTTACGTTTAGGAATGGGTTTCCTGGTGTATGGGATGGGGGGCATCTTTAATGCCTGTTTTGTACCCTCTCAGCACCTCTTTTTGTTGTGCACATTGCCGAGGTCGCCAGGCGCCCTCAGGTGGAGTGGCTTTTCTCTTGCTGCCTGCCGGGAGCTCTCCACCTAGGATGTCTGCAGAGACCACTGAGCCACACATACTCCCACATTCTATACAGTTCTGGGAGAGAAGGGAGTCAACATTTTCAGAATAATCCTTGAGCAAGAGACGTTGAGACAAGGAGTAAATACTCCCATGCTCCCTCTCTCTGGATAGTCCCAAAATACATTCTAGAAAGTTTCTCAGAGGGGCCACAGTGGGCTAGATCCCCACTGATTACAGGCGTAACAAGGTCAATCATGCCTCCTTGAATTGGCTTTCCTTCTTTCTCTGTTTCACTCTCCCCAGTGCCCCCTTCCTTCTGTTTCTTGGGCTCAAATCCCTAAGTATACTGGCTGCTCTAGTCTGAGACTAGGCACCAATCCTAGTCTCTGGCTGTGTGTTTCCAGGCTCAGACAGCAGGAAAGACCACAAGAGCAGGATGGCATGAGCCTTCCATGGATTTTAGCCAAGACTCTGTGACAGTGTTACCACACAGAGCTCTTAAAGAGGAAGATGAACTTCAATCCACTGTACGTTATGCTACCATGTGCTTGTTGCTAATGGTATCGGTAACAACCAGTGTCCCCAGATTGCAGGCTTGCAAAATTCAAGCCAGTCTGACAAAAGGAGGGCACTTAAAATTGTTCCAAAATGGGTAAGAGGAAAATTATCATGTTAAGAGACGAGGAAATTTAACACATCCCTCTTATTACTGAGTTTAATGGAGTTTCTACTTCCAAACTAAACTGTGGTTAAAATGTGTGGTGCCCTTAAGAAGGAATCTTCAGTTGAATTCCCAGAATTTCATTTCTTAGTGGAAAACTGCCTGCATTTCACATAAAGTCATCTGCTAACATTCGCACAAGTGTGTTTGTAGGAATATCTTGAGACCCACAAGGAACCAGCCTTGTTCTGGTCATAATGTCCTCATTTTACATCATCAGAGAAAATAACTCTATCATATTTAGAAGGAATATGACAAAAACATACAGCAAAAGCCGATATTCCTATTTTTAAGTGATAATAGCTGAGGTCCAATCCTTGTTTTCACTTATCAGCGTTGCTGCACAAATTTCTTTAAAGAGAGATGCTAAAAAGAATGTCAAGAAACTTAAGTACTTTGAAGTTTTGATTCAAAGAAAAGAAAGGAATGAATCAGAGGCAAGAAGGTGATAAAGATGATGACAGCAACATAAAGAGTGCTAGATGGTCAACGAACAGCTCTGAAAAGTTAGGAAAATTGAGGGGGGAGAATTTAAGTCTAGTTTCCTAATTTAGAACTAGAACTGGGAAAGCACAATAAGCCACTGCTTCTGTGATATGAAATAATAAATTCTAAAAACCTGACCTATTCTAGAATTTCTTATCCCTTTCAGTTACTTCGTTTAGAGGCATTATTTAAAACAAAATGAAAGAAAAAAAAAACGCACCTGTGAATGCTGGGAAGCCTTTATCCTGCATTTCTTTATCAGATGAATTGTCACCTATAGGAATTCTGATGGGATGGGGTACAAGGCAATAACTTTTGATCCTTTTAATTATTATCTGGAGGCTAGAAGCACAGCCCTGGGAGAACATATTCAGCAATTCAGTAGAGAATCTTGGTTAATCAAAAGGCAGCATGATACAATAAGTAATTGATGGAGAGTTCACATAGGGAAATTTAGTGTGTATTAAAGGTTATATTTCAGATAAGTGGGGAAATTTCAATTATTCAATAAATGGTACTAGGACAAGGAGGTAGCCACCTGGAAAAAGTTAAATAAATCCACATCTCATTCCTTGAGCCAAAACAAATGACAGGTAGAACACATAGTTAAATATAAATAAAACCATAGAGTATTAAAGAAAACAGAAAATTTTAAAATAATTATGGAGTGGCGAGAACTTTCTATGACTCAGAACACAGAAACTATAAAAAAGGTAAATTTAACCATGTGAAAATTTAAAATTCTGCACAACAAAGAAAAAACAAAAATTCAAGACAACCATCACCTAGAAAAGTAACAGCAACCCGTATCACAGACATGGAGATAATTTCCTTGCTATATAAAGACTTACAAATGGCTCTTAAAGTACATAAACATATTCTCAACCTTACTCATACTAGATGAAATACAAAATAAAACCATAAAAAGACACAGTCAGAATGACAGCTGTCCATAAAGAGGCAAGAGGACGTCTTAAATCTTACACACATAGAGACCACCTGGAGGTGCGATTAACTTGCAGAACCTCATGGATAAAGTCTGGAGTGGGGCCTGAGAATTTGCATTCCTAACAAGCTCCCTGCTGATGCCTGCACCAGGCCCAGTGACCACAGCCTGCGTAGCATGCATTGCTGGTGGGCATGTACATTTATATTACCTGTCTGGAGGGCCATTTGGTAACACCCTTCAAAATAAAAAGTGCACAGGCTGTCGGCAAGTCCACTTTAGTAATCCTGCAATAGGAGCAATGGATACAATTGAATTTGCAGATGGGAGAAAGCCAGACAATCCAGACAAAATCCATACATTGAATATGCAAATGAGGCAAAGAATAAGGCTGATACTGATGCAGAGAAATCTCCAAGAAACTTTAACTTGATAAAGAAGTTTCAGAAAAGAAAAACCACACAGATTTGTGTCTCTGTGCGTGTGTGTGTGCGTGTGTGTGTGTGTGTGTTATTGAATGGGCTGAAGACATACCTGAGTATTTTTTCCACCTTCACTACCTGTACAAACCCACTCTGTCATCTAGTTCTGCCTCAGACAGTTTCCGTAACTTTCTCAAACTCGCTTGGTAACACACAAGCACACACACAACTGCAAAGTGCTATTGGCTTCCCATGGAATTCCCTTTCTCTCTGATCCATCATTGTGGGCAGACGGTCACAGCTTCCTGCCCCTTAGATTCTTCAAATATGAATCATCGGGCATCATGCTTTCTTTACCCTCCAACTCCAGGAGACACACTTCAAGCTCTCCAGGTAGACTCCTTGAAGCCCCTCTCAGGTTTAAGGAGTGGTAAGGCAGAATCTTGTGTTATTTAAGCCGCTACTTCTGGAGCCTCTGCCACTTGCTTCATTGAAATAGATGTAGCTGTAGATCTTATTGCATAGACTCTAATGTTAGAGACCATAAACTGGTAGCCTCGGCCATGTCTGGCAGCAGAGATATTTGGATATTTTTCTTCTTATTTTGTTTTGTTCAGAAATTTTTTCCCAGCTTTATTGAGAGACATAGACACATAATATTGTGTAAGTTTAAGATGTACAACATGTTGATTTGATACATTTATAAATTGCAAGATTATGGCCACAATGGTGTTACCTACCACCTCCATCCCATCATAGAGTTACATTTCTTTTTCGTGCTGAGAATATTTAAGATGTACTCTCAGCAACACTGCAAGTATATGGTACAGAATTATTACCCATAATCACCATGCTGTCCATTAGATCCCCAAACTTGTTCATCTTCTAACTTCAGGTTTACACCCTTTGAGCAGTTGTCTCCCCATTTCCTCCACCTCTTCACCTCCTGTTTCTCTGAGTTTGTCTTTTTGCGATTTCACGAGAAATATTTTGTTTGACTCTTGACATCATGCTCAGCATTCCCAAACCAGAAGATTTCACTTAAACCTCCAGAGTCTGAAAATTTGAAAGATCTGCCAATAAAGGGCCTGTGTTCCTCCTTTGAAAGATTTGGCTGGAGCTAAGCTGTGGTCGTCCCTTTAGTGAGACCCACAGGGGCCATGTTCCAACCATTCCCTTGTCTCGGGTTTACTCGTTATTATGCTAGCACTGTAGTCTTTCTTCCACCCTCCTGTTTCTTTCCCGGGTGTACGTTTGAGTGTGTGATTCCTCCCCCCACCGTGGAGAGCATTACCCTTGGGGCAGGGCTGGGCCCCAAGCAAATCTGCAGAGCTCCAGAGCATCCTATCACGTCTTTCTAAACTATTTCCCCCTATTTAATGCCTCTTCCCAACCTCCAAATCCACAAGTTAGTGCTTTCCTATTGCCTCAGGTTCTCCTCTTTTCTGAAAGAAATGGGATCATCTCATTCACACTAAATTGTTAGTGATTTAATGTGCCTTTGGGGGGAAAAAAATAGCCGGAAAATGCTCAGCACTTCCAAATGGTGAAATTCCAGCCAGTTGGACACTTGGATGAATGAGGCATTTGGGGGCAGGAGACTCTTCTCTAAGACCCTCCAAACCACACCTTGTGAGCGATTACTCCTTCTCTACTTTACGTCAGCCCGCTAAATTATTTGCCAAATCCATGAAGGGCTGTTCCTTTCTGTTTCTCAGGCTAGTGGTTTGCCAAGGAATCCCTGCCCTAGTTGGTTCTTCCTGGAAGAAATATTTATATAATTCACTCCTATTCTGAGATGGGGTGCCCTGTGTGTTTTAGCCTACCAGAAGCTTACTATGTGCCAACAGTGCAGTGTGGCTATAGACAGACGCACACACGCGTGCGCACACACACAGACACACACTTGAACGCAAACTTAGCCACGTCGTCCATAGATAAAACATAAGAAGTAGTTTCACTGAAATTTTAACCCACATCTGGGGATTTGTACAGCTCATTCGGAGAGACCACATTTTGAGAAGAATGCTGGCAAGTTAATAACATTCTGAGGAAAGAAACTGGGAGAGTGGAGAGGTTGGAACCGCACCAGTAACAAAAGAAGGTTAAAGAAAGACTCAATGGCTGCCTTCAAAGGTTTGAAGGACTGTCACCAACAGGGAACCAGATGGATTAGGTTCTTGTTATGCCAAAGAGCAAACCAAGACCAATGGATACATGTTAAGGATGAGAGTGGGAAGTGATTTTGGCTCAGGGAAGAAAATTTAACAGCTACTAGATAGAGATTACATGAAAATGACTTTCCCTTTCACTAAAAATATCCCAGGAGAGGCTGTTTGACCATCTGCTTGGAATGCTATAGAAAGAAACCTTACAATAGTTGGTGGCCTGATTTGATTTTTCTGGGACTCTTGATACCAAATTCCACTTTTGTATGATTCCACTTGCATTTCGCAGAGAACACATCATCCACGAAGGCAGGATAATGTCTCTACCTATTCCGTTTGAACTTCAGTATAATCATTGAGGTCCAATTACACCAATGTTCCCTTTCAGACCCAGCATCTGTGATTTCTGTAATTTCACGTTCATGCCCCTTGGATGTGCATCCTTTGTATTCTTGTTGTCAGTTAGCATGTAAAATCGATTTTCACTCAACGGGTTTTTCCTAAGCACCCTTGTAAAGCAAATGATGTGGCCAATTGTTTATTTTCTGGACAGCCTTTTTCTGTCCCCATAATGGGGCTAACATATCTATGACTCACATTCACAGGACAGAAGGATTGTTCTGGTTTGTGCTTTTACTTCTTTTGGCCAACTGGAGAGTTATTTATAAACATTTATCGATTTGGATTCATAAACCAAAGGGGGGGGAATCTTGCTGTGCTGGTTACTATGGTAACTAGCATTTCACACGTTTACTCACCAGCCAGCAGTGATGGCTCAGAACAAAACCCAAAGCCTACCTGTAGCTTCAGACCGCGTATTTGCTCCTTTTACATTTTTAATTGAAAATCAGTTATTTCCTCCACCAGTGCCATGCGACAGCATACTGTATTGAAGTCGAAAAAAATATTTTTCAAATTTATTCCTGAGAATAATAATTTATTCTGTACTTCTCTTGGGGCATTTTCCAGACATATGTGACTTCTAATCAATTTTGATTGTCAAGAATGAAAAAGATTCCACCTCGACTCTCTGCCATATGTTGAGAGTGATAGGGAAGAAATTTGGGTTCTATTTTTTATCTTCAAGGAACTTACAGCTGAATTAAGGACCATAAGTATAAAAGCAGCAGACAGACAACACAAGAAAAATGTAGTTAAGTGTGATACCAGGTAACAAAGAGGGTAACAGCAGCAAAGCATGCTGGCTGGAGCACAGGCTGCAGAATGAGACAGAACTGGTTTGACCCTAGTATGGCCTTGAGTAAATTACTTCATTTTTCTGTAACCCTCTGAAATGAGAAGCATATCAGCCACAGGGTTGTCTTAAGGATTAAATAACAGAATTATATAAAGTGCCTAAAATAATGTCAGACCCATAGCAAGCCCCCAAGTAATAAGAGTTATTACTTTTGTGTTGGGCTAATTTATTGAGGTAATAAATTGTGTTTTGTTTTTGCCATGAGAAGATCCAGGTTTTATGGGGGAGGGGAGCTTATACAATTTTTAGGTCCTGTTTTAAAAACATAATAAAAACTTATGAATGTAAAATCAAGTATAAGGAAGAACTACAAATGCAAAATAAGCAGACAAAACCCCCCCAAATAATATATTTTATTATTCAGTTGCCTGACATATGTCTGTAATATTTCTTCCTACACTTTCTGACTATATACTCTTTGATTGCCTCTTCATATGACATTGTTTTTGTAACACATTCTACAAAGCAAATACAAAGATAACTCAGTCATTCTTCCAACAGGGTTCATTGAAATTTGCTTTTTGTTACTGACAGTTGGGATGCATAAAACATGTGACTTCACATTGGATATCCTTGCTGTTTACTGCTACAGGCTTCTGTCTTACAAGCACAGGAATTCTGATCAATTTTATTTCATGTGATTGCCATGAAATAGGAAGAAAATAAAAGGAAAATAGGATAAAAAATATAGTGCGTGTATAATTGTATATGCAGCATCATAGGGTATATTCCGAGAGCTTCTGTTTTGACTAGGCACCCATGAGAATGGAATACTTGGCGTACATTTTCCTACATTTGGTGATCGGAAGAATTTTTCACAGGTCCCCTTCCAGTTCCATGCAGTTTAAACCTAGCTTTTCTTCCACTATCTGTGTATTCCTGTTGCCAGGTACCCAAGGAGACATACATGCCCTAATTGATCCGCCAGCCTTGCCCAGGGAGTTGACAGAATGGTAATAGCAGGATTTCTAGGAGCCATTCCTAAACCAGAATGGCCAGCAAAAACCTAACAATATATGTGAGTAACTGCCTACCACATAAATATATTCTACTAAATCTAAACTGAATGTTTTTCCAAGTTAACTTCCTCTAAGCTGGATCCCCAAAATGCCCATGGCCACCCATCACCACCCAACACTAGGGGACAGAGAGAGTTGTCAGCTGAAATTAGAATATCTTATTTCTGCTAATTTTGTAATGACCATGTGAATACATTGCTGGGGTTCCTCCCAAGGCCTTAGGACCATGCAAGTGAGGCGCCCTGAAGCTAAATTTCATTACCTCCATGGAAATGCTTTCAGTTCTTTCTGCTTTAGAGCAAAGTGAAAAAGAACGTGAGCAAGGTCTCGGAAGAGGTGCAGCCCTTGATGGGATCCTGGGACAACTCCTCAGATATGAACCGAGTCCTTGTCAATAAGCTTATGAAATCCATCTCTGGAGGACCTTGAAGGGCAGGCAGAGGAAGAGCTAAGAGTGAAAGGCTTTGGGCAGGAGAGAGACTAAATGAAAGCATTTTAAAAGATTAGTTTGGTTAATTTGAAAAGATACATGCACCCCAAATTTCATAGCAGCGTTACTTACAATTGCCAAGATACAGCGGCAACTTAAGTGTCCATCAACAGATGAAGGGATAAAGAAGATGTGGTACATATACATGTATATACACACACACGCTATGGACTACTATTCAGCCGTAAAAAATGGAATGTTGCCATTTGCAACAACATGGATGGACTTGGAAGGCATTATGCTAAGTGAAATAAATCAGACAGAGAAAGACAAATACTGTATGATATCACTTATATGCAGAATCTAAAAAATACAACAAACTAATCAATATGCAAAAAAAGAAGCAGACTCACAGATATAGAGAACAAACTAGTGGTTACCAGCAGGGAGAGGGAAGAGGGGGCAAGACAGGGGTAGGGGGGTAAGAAGTACAAACTATTATGTATAAAATAAACTACAAGGATATATTGTACAACACGGGGAATATAGCCAATATTTTGTAATTATAAATGGAGTATAACCTTTAAAAATTAATTTTGAAAGGTTAAAATAAATAAATATATATATAGACAGTTTAGAAAACTTTGAACTTCCATTCTTCATATTACTAAGAACAAATCTGCATTTGATTCTCTCTGACAAAATTGAGCAATTATAATATCTACTATTTCAATGTTTTCCAGAGAATTATTTCATTCAATTCTTAAGTAAAGAAATTGTTTATGGTACTTCCCTGGTGGTGCAATGGTTAAGAATCTGCCTGCCAATGCAGGGGACACAGGTTCAAGCCCTGGTCAGGGAAGAACCCACATGCCGCGGAGCAAATAAGCCTGTGCGCCACAACCTCTGAGCCTGCACTCTAGAGCCCGCAAGCCACAACTCCTGAGCCTGTGAGCCACAACTACTGAAGCCCACGTGCTACAACTACTGAAGCCCAAGTGTCTAGAGCCCATGCTCCGCAACAAGAGAAGCCACCGCAATGAGAAGCCCGCACACCGCAGCGAAGAGTAGCCCCCCGCTTACCGCAACTAGAGAAAGCCCGCACGCAGCAACAAAGACCCAATGCAGCCAAAAATAAATATTAAAAAAAAGAATGATTAAAAAAAATTGTTCATGTTTAAAAAAAATGTTTTAAATAGAAAATAAATAAAAGACTAGTTTGAATGAGTACCCTTAGTTATTTGCAGAGGCCCAAAGAGAAGCACATGGACCTCAGCCAGAGGCAGAACTGACCATTTCAGGAGCCCAGAGAGGAGACGAGGGAAGTTGTATCTTCCAAAAATACGCTGTTTAAGGCAGTCTGTGGGTCTAAACTACAGACCGTTGGGTTAAAATGCTCTTATGATGAATCTACCTGGCCTCAGACACAGGGGGAATATACAAAAACTGTTGCTGACAGTTCTTTCAGTACGCTTACTCCAACTGGAATTTTAAACCAACAAGCTGTCTTGTCCTCAGAAGTCAAGATGCGAATGACAGATATCAGAGAGAAATTCCGCTCCAGCGGCCAGGCCGTTCTGCACCCCCTGAGGTCTCCCAGCTGTCACCCAGCGTATCCCAGCTTGTCTGGTGGACCATTGCATTGTCTCCTGAGGACTACTGGACAGTAAACAGAAGAGAAACGAGGCTGGCTGTGGATCACTCAGTTACACAGGGAAAAGTGGCAAGAAATAAGAGATGGACCCATAAAAAGAGGAAAGAATGAACCAGGATATCTGGCTGAAAAGGCCTTGTAGTGAGTAAGAGAGGGAAACAAGGGCCTAGAATCATATGACTTTGAATATCAAAATAAATATGGCTACCATATGACCCAGCAATCCCACTACTGGGCATATACCCTGAGAAAACCATAATTCAAAAAGAGTCATGTACTACAATGTTCATTGCAGCTCTATTTACAGTAGCCAGGACATGGAAGCAACCTAAGTGTCCATCATCGGATGAATGGATAAAGAAGATGTGGCACATATATACAATGGAATATTACTCAGCCATAAAAAGAAACGAAATTGAGTTATTTGTAGTGAGGTGGATGGACCCAGAGTCTGTCATACAGAGTGAAGTAAGTCAGAAAGAGAAAAATACCGTATGCTAACACATATATATGGAATCTAAAAAAAAAAAAAAGGTCATGAGGAACCTAGGGGCAGGACAGGAATAAAGACACAGACCTACTAGAGAATGGACTTGAGGATATGGGGAGGGGGAAGGGTAAGCTGTGACAAAGCGAGAGAGTGGCATGGACATATATACACTACCAAACGTAAAATAGATAGCTAGTGGGAAGCAGCCGCATGGCACAGGGAGATCCTCGGTGCTTTGTGACCACCTAGAGGGGTGGAATAAGGAGTGTGAGAGGGAGGGAGACACAAGAGGGAGGGGATATGGGGATGTATGTATATGTATAGCTGATTCACTTTGTTATAAAGCAGAAACTAACATACCATTGTAAAGCAATTATACTCCAATAAAGATGTTTAAAAAAAACAAAACAAAACACATGGAGATACCACTACCTACCTATTAGAATGGCTAAAATAAAATATAATGACAAGACCAAAAAAAAAAAGGCCATATTGTGTACCCTAAATCAGTACAGTGGAATATATGTATTTGTATGATAGGCCAATATGCCTGGATTTTCAGTTCCTTATTTGTTCAGTGACTCTTGACTGAGTGTCTGCATGTGTCTATAAGCATTACTGTTGGAGGGAAGAAAGTAATGTTCAAGACAGACAAGGTTCCTATTCCCATGGAACTCACATTGTAGACAGAAGGAGAAGGGAAGTGAAAAGATAAAAAAGCAGAATAGTTTCAGATGCTACATTGCTAAAAAAAAAAAAAAGGATAATAAGATAGAGTTTGTGGCATATGGGGAAGGGGCTCAGCTATTTTCCCTTAGGTGATCAGGAAAGGCCTCTGTGAGGATAGGATGCTGGAGCTGACAGATAAGAAGCCATCCGTCATCCAGACACCTGTGGCAAAGCATCCCTGACAGAGGGAGCACGGAAGACAAGACCCCTTGAGGCTGGAGGAACAGACAGAAGAACAGAGTAGCCAAGTAGAGTGGGCAAGGGGGAGAGCGGTTAAAGCATGAGGGCACAGAGATAGGCAGGGGCTGGCAGATCCTTTACGACCGGTAGCCATGGTAAGGCATCTGCATTTTAGTCTAAATGCACTGGGGAGTCATTGAAGGCTTCTGAGCAGGGGAGTGACACAACCCGATGAATGTTTCTAAGAGATGATCTTAACTAATAGATGGGGAATGGATTGTAGGGACCAATGGTAGAAGAAGGGTAACAGGTATATAATAGTGGCTATGGAGCCATAGAGTCAAGACATACTATGACTTGGCCTAGGGTGGTGTGGTAGAGTGCTTGCATGAATGGCCCCAATTAATGGCCTTCTAGTATCCAAGCTCTTTGGTCTAGAATTTACAATCCTCTTCCATCTGACTTTGGGCTTTGAGCAATGGGATGCAATCAGAGGCTACAAAGTGCTATGCAATGGGGCTTGCTCTCCTGCAGGATTAGTCCTGCTTAGTCTTGGAGCCCTGCCATGCCATGAGAACAGACTCAGGCTAACTGCCTGCTGGAGGAGGAGAGATCACATGGAGAGGTCCTGGGTCCTGTATCATCTCAGCTGAGGCCATCCTAGATCATCCAGCCCCTGACCACTTTTCAGTTTGAGTGTAGACACGTGAGCAAGCCCAGCTGAGCTCAGTGGAGCCCAGTCCAGATCAGCAGAAATGTCCACACAAACCAAGGACAGGTAAGAAATACTAATCGTTGGTTGTTTAAAGCTAGTACATTTTTAGAGTGCTTGTTACTCAGTGAGAGCTTGCTTAAAGGAATTGATCTTGAAGGCCAGGACAGCTAAGGAGGAAGGTGCAGCCAGGCGTGGGGCTGGTCAACCAGCATAACTAGAAGGAACCAGGGTAAGAAGAGGTTCTTGGAAGTGAAAAGCTTTGGTGTAGCAGCCGTATCAGGGGGCTGCTGAAGTGAGGTGAAGGGCCCCACGTCTTCTCCTATCAGTAATTTTATCTTGGGCCTTATCAATAAGCAATGATCTTAGGGTTCAAATATTTCTAGTCTTGCTGGCCCTCCTGCCTAAGAAGCCAGTAGCCACCTTACCTGTCAGGCCTTGTGTCTGACCTGATATCCTCTAATTCTCAAATCCTTCGATCTCTCCTTCATCTTGGGTTCCAATAGTCCCTGTTGTCAGCACCGTGAAAAGATGACCTATCATACCTTTGTAGATCGGAGTGGGAATGCATGACTTCTTGGTAAAGTGTGGCTGGGAAGATGAGTCTTTCCTCTGTGGGATTATCTTCTATCCCTCTGAAAACCTGACCTTTTCTTCCTACTGACAAGACAAGGAGAAAATGCTCTATGGCAGAATTGATTTTATACCAAGACAAAATGCATGTATGTATATATAAACGCTTTCCACATGGGATATACCCATGTGCAACCGCAATGAGCTATGTTTAAGTAAACTTGGGACAGTAACAAGACTTACGTTTCATATGCATATATGCATGTATGTAAAAATCCTATTAAGGATTCATTAGAGATTGTGAAATATGTCTGTTCTATGAGATGACATCTGAGTCAAGGTGATCTTTATTTAAATGACATTAAACAAGGTTACATGAGAACTGCTGTAGTCTTTTTAGGGGACAATAGTAGAAACCAGAGATAGATGAGACCATTTAGGTGATTCAGCACCTCAAGATCCTTGGCAGAGAAACTTTGCCCAATGCCCTGTGTTCACTTATGCTTCTCCCAGGTCGGTTATAACAGATGCAAGAAATCAGGCTGTCACCAGCTCCTCAGGAGTTTCTCCTTTGCAGAGTTGATTAAGACCTCTGGCCTTGTTCCACTCTGGTTTAATCTTGTCATTGCCTCCTGGATATACAGTGAAATTCCTGAGCCATATATCCTGCTTATCACAAGTCCCTTCAGAATGTCTTCAAGAAAAGAGGGGAGGGTGTACGTTTCCTTATAAGGAAGCTTTGGACCAAATGACCCCCCATAACCAGCTCACTATTGACCTAAACCACAGACCATCACAGAACCCTTCCCACTTGCCTTAAGGACCAATAAAGAGAGTATCCCAGGCCTCACAAGAGGATAGTTAACTTGACAGGAGAGGTAATAAATAAGTAATTCACTCCCAGGTTCAATTTCTTTTGTTTAGTTTAAGTGTCCAAACGCCACCTTGTTGTTTTATTAATGCAGGTGTCTCATTTCCATTCTCAGTTTCAAAGCTGATGGAGTCGGAAGAAAAACAAAAACCCAAACCAAACCCCTGCATCTGTTAGTAGGCCAAAGTCCATCAATCTCCCCATGAAAAGTATGTTACTTTGGAATACTAAAGAATAAAATTCTATTGGCATTGTCTCTAGTTTGATTGTTTAGGGCACATACCTTCCTATCCTGTCTTTGTTTGCTGCATCAGTGCTGTCTTACAAGGAGAAACCATGCCTGGCTGTATATAAATTGGACTCTACCAATCTGTGTGATCAGCTTGTAAAGGAAAATTGGCTCTCCTCCTCTAGGATGGATCAGGAAAAGGAGCCCTCGACGTGCCTGAGTGATGGTAGAGGAGCTCAAGAGAATGTCTGCTCATAGGCAAATGCCAAAGTTGAACCTAGTAAGCTAAGGACTGGAAGAGATCCCTCGAGGCTCAGAACCAGAAAGAATTGTAGAGATGGTCTAGTCCAATCCCCTACAGGCATGAAAACGGAGGTCTAGGCAGTTCAAATAACTTCTACGACACTAGCATGAATGGGGAGCAAAGACAAGAGTAAAATCTAGTCCTTCTGACCCCCAAGCCAACACTATAACCTCAGATTCTTAAACAGAATGACCAAATCTTGGGGATACAACTGCCAGGAAATACCCGAAGCTGTAGCATAACTAGGCTACTTCTTTGAAATCTTAAATATTACTTTAAGATAAGTAAGTTAAAACAATTTTTTATTACAAGAAACAAGCATGTATTTATTTTCTAGAAAAGAGGGAGAACCCAAATCTCAAAGGAAGTTTCTGCTTGGGGCAGCCAAGCATAGACTCTCGGAAGGAATGTGTAGTCATTGCTCAGGGCACATCATGGGCTGGTGTAACACGCACTGCTTTTCACTGCAGCACTATTTACAATAGCCAGGACACGGAAGCCATCTAAATGTCTATCAACAGAGGAATGGATAAAGAAGATGTGGTACATATATATAAAATGGAATATTACTCCACCATAAAAAATGGAATATTACTCCATTGGGTTATTTGTAGAGACATGGATGGACCTCGAGACTGTCATACAGAGTGAAGTAAGTCAGAAAGGAAAAACAATTATCATATATTAACGCATATATGTGGAATCTAGAAAAATGGTATAGATGATCTTATTGGCAAAGCAGAAATAGAGACACAGACATAGAGAACAAACATATGGACTATGGACAGCAAGGGAGGGAAGGGGGGATGAGTTGGGAGATTGGGGTTGACATATATACACTATTGATACTATGTGTAAAATAGATAACTAATGAGAACCTACTGTATAGCTCAGGGAACTCTGCTCAGTGCTCTGTGGTGACCTAAATGGGAAGGAAGTGCTCGCTTCGGCAGCACATATACTAAAGTTGGAATGATACAGAGAAGATTAGCATGGCCCCTGCACAAGGATGACACACAAAATCATGAAATGTTCCATATTTTTAAACTCAAAGTGGAGTAAAGACCTAAATGTAAAGCCAGACACTATACAACTCAGAAGAAACACTCTATGACATAGATCACAGCAAGATCCTTTATGACCCACCTCCTGGAGAAATGGAAATAAAAACAAAAATAAACAAATGGGACCTAATGAAACTTAAAAGCTTTTGCACAGCAAAGGAAACCATAAACAAGATGAAAAGACAACCCTCAGAATAGGAGAAAATATTTGCAAACGAAGCAACTGACAAAGGATTAATCTCCAAAATTTACAAGCAGCTCATGCAGCTCAATATCAAAAAAACAAACAACCCAATCCAAAAATGGGCAGAAGACCTAAACAGACATTTCTCCAAAGAAGATACACAGACTGCCAACAAACACATGAAAGGATGCTCAACATCACTAATCATTAGAGACATGCAAATCAAAACTGCAATGAGGTATCACCTCACACCAGTCAGAATGGCCATCATCAAAAAACCTACAAACAATAAATGCTGGAGAGGGTGTGGAGAAAGGGGAAGCCTCTTGCACCGTTGGTGGGAATGTAAATTGATACAGCTAACATGGAGGTTCCTTGAAAAACTAAAACTAGAGCTACCATGTGATCCAGCAATCCCACTACTGGGCATATACCCTGAGAAAACCATAATTCAAAAAGAGACATGTACTACAATATTCACTGCAGCACTATTTACAGTAGCCCGGACATGGAAGCAACCTAAGTGTCCATCAACAGATGAATGGATAAAGATGTGGCACATATATACAATGGAATATTACTCAGCCATAAAAAGAAACGAAATTGAGTTATTTGTAGTGAGGTGGATGGACCCAGAGTCTGTCATACAGAGTGAAGTAAGTCAGAAAGAGAAAAACAAATACCGTATGCTAACACATATATATGGAATCTAAAAAAAAATGGTTCTGATAAACCTAGAGGCAGGACTGGAATAAAGACGCAGACGTAGAGAATGGACTTGAGGACACGGGGAGGGGGAAGGGTAAGCTGGGATGAAGTGAGAAAGTAGCACTGATATATATACACTACCAAACGTAAAATAGGTAGCTAGTGGGAAGCAGCTGCATAGCACTGGGAGATCAGCTCTGTGCTTTGTGACCACCTAGAGGGGTGGGATAGGGAGGGTGGGAGGGAGGGAGATGCAAGAGGGAAGAGATACGGGGATATATGTATATGTATAACTGATTCACTTTGTTATAAAGCAGAAACTAACACACCATTGTAAAGCAATTATACTCCAATAAAGATGTTAAATGAATAAATAAATAAATAGGAAGGAAATCCAAAAAAGAGGGGATATATGTATATGTATAGCTGATTTACTTTTCTGTACAGTAGAAACTAACACAACATTGTAAAGCAACTATACTCCAATAAAAATTAATGTGAAAGACGATACATATTCATTGCAAACACACATTGAGATTTGCAAAAATACAAAATCAACATTCCAGGCTACAAAGGAAGGTGTTTCTAAATGGTCTACATCAAGATGAAGGGGGAAAGTCACTTAGTTTTTACTCATTACTCCCTTTCCACATCCTGCATAGGGAGTTTAGTACCTCTCTTTGTATGCTCCTTATTATTTTGTTGTTGATCTTAAGTGGCCTCTGCAGAAATTGAGACAGAAAGAGTCCCAATATAGCACTCTATTATTATTATTATTATTTTTTGCGGTACGCGGGCTTCTCACTGTTGTGGCCTCTCCCGTTGCGGAGCACAGGCTCTGGACGCGCAGGCTCAGCGGCCATGGCTCACGGGCCCAGCCACTCTGCGGCATGTGGGATCTTCCCGGACCGGGGCACAAACCCGTGTCCCCTGCATCAGCAGGCGGACTCTCAACCACTGCGCCACCAGGGAAGCCCCCAGTATAGCACTCTATTACATATATTTTCTATTCGTCTCTTTTCAAATTTTTCTGTTTTTCTTTGGTGTGCTGTAGTTTTACTCCAATGTATTTAGGTGTGGATTTATTTTTATTTATTCTGTTCATAATTTGGTTTTCATCTGCATGTTTTTCTTTGATTTGAGAAACAGCCATCTATTATCTCTTTAAATATTGCCTCTCTTCAAATACTGTTTCTTCAGTGTGGATCTCCTATTAGGCATATGTTACGCCTTCTGATTCAGTCTTCTATGTTTCTTAATCTCTCATTTTCTATCTCTTTATAATAATTCCCCCCTCCTCCCATATCTTCTTCTCTTTGGATGAATTCCTCAGCTCTACCACGGGCACATTACTTCGCCATTCATCTGTATCAAATCTCTTGTTTACTTATTGATTGAGTTTTTATTTTAATTTTTTCATTTCCTGAAGTTCTCTTTGGTTCCTTTTAACTCACAGTATCCTATCTTGCAATGCATTCTTTGTTCTTTCTTTTGTCTCTTTAACAATTTAAAATATACTTATAGCATTTTCCCAGTTATCTCTTATGTCTGATACCTGGCATAGGACCTGTTTTTTCTATCGACTCATCCTCACAGGAGTTCATTTCTTTGTGTCGTCCATAATTTTTTTACTGGTAATTCACATTGTTTCCCTCCCACCCCCAAGGGCACCACTTAATCCTGAGAGGTGGAACTGTCCCTACAGATCCTTTTGCATTTCCTTGTGTCAAAGCCCCGGACATACTACTGACTGTGGACTAATTTTTTTTTTTTTTTTTTGCGGTACGCGGGCCTCTCACTGCTGTGGCCTCTCCCACCGCGGAGCAACAGGCTCCAGACGCGCAGGCCCAGCAGCCATGGCCCACGGGCCCAGCCGCTCCGCGGCACGCGGGATCCTCCCGGACCGGGGCACGAACCTGTGTCCCCCGCACCGGCAGGCGGACTCCCAACCACTGCGCCACCAGGGAAGCCCCCTGTGGACTAATTTTTATGTCTGTTTCTAAGCTTCATGTTTCTTTACACTGTGGGTAATAAAAAATGTGGACTTCATACCCACATGGAACACAGGTTTGGAATTTTGTTTTTTCCCTTATTTAGGTTTGCTCACAAATTTACAAATATCTTTGCCCATCATTGCTCTAAGAAGACAACAAAATTCTTTTTAGCTTTCTGGGCTGTTGGGCAAAGTTTTTCTGTCCAACATACAAGGCAAGACTCAAATATTCCCAGATGTAATAAAGAGCTTCATTCCAAGCTCCCCTCCCTGCATAGGTTCAAGTTGATGTGTCCTGTTCCCCATGCGGACAGTAAAATCCTACCTAGTTCTTAGTGTCTGTATTTGGGTCTGGTAGTCCCTGGGGCTTTACTGCTTCATTTCTTGTCATGACTCCAACTGTGAGTTTCTTCTCTGTTATGACACCTAGGCATTTCCCTTTCTATCAAGCGAAATAACGTATTATATTTTATTGTTGATATTTTCATATGATTTGACATCATATGGAAGTTAAAAGTGTGAAATCAGACCATCTGGATTCGAATCCCAGCTCTGCCACATGTTGACTATGTGACCTTGAGCAAGTTACCTATGTTCTTTGAACATCAGTTCCCTCATTTGTAAAATATGAGGAATAATAATACAGACCTCATACGAGGATTAACAGGATTAACATACGTGGAGTGCCTAGAGCAGTATGTGGCACATGTTAAAAGTTAAATACGTTATTAGCTATTATTGTTCTTGCTATTTTTCTGATGATCATCACCACCATTATCATCTCATGTATTCCCATGTGTTTATAACAAAAGCAGAGCCCTTTTTAAATGGAAATGCTACAATATATTTTCTTTTTAATCCCAAAACAGTATCACCCTGCCATCTGTCATACTAAACAAAACTCCCTCCTCTCTAGCTCACATAGGCTCAGAGGATGCAAATCAACTTTAAATTTAGTCTGTGTCAACCAGAATTAGGAAGAGTGAAGTGTTTCAAGGGCAATTTATATTTTTCTAAACTAATTATAAATAATTTTTATTATCTTCTCTCTCTCTTTCTTTGAATCATCTGAATCATGGCTCCTCTACATCAGGGCAAATAATTGAAAGAAGGGAGTTGCAGATTAGTGATAAAACCAATGGCTCAACTGTCAAAACATGCTTTGAGTTGAATAACCTGTTGTGAATCCCCTAGGGACAGAGGTCCTCAGACGTGAAGGCTTAGCAAGAATGAACGAAGTGGAGAATAATGAGGGAGGCTTTGTAGCAAAGTCTAATGAATGACTCCTTGACATTCTCTGATCTCTGACATGACAGGCATATGGTGTTTATCAATAAATAAAAAGGATATAATTACGTTGAGGCTGAAGCAGTCAGGGCTTGGTAACATTTGGTAAGCTGGAAAGCTGTCTGCCCTGCTGTTTATTCTGACAGGTGGAATAAAATAAAATATCTCCACAAAAATCTATTTATAGTATACGACAGTCCAGTTGCCTTCAGATTCCCCAAAGAAGCAGTAGGTCATGCCCTAATTTGTGTCCATAGATTAAATAAATATATTATTTAAATGACACTTCGAGGTAATCACAATTAGTCCTTAGAGCTTTCAATGCATAGCTCCTTAAAAATATCTCCAGTCTGAAGGTTAGGGCTTTTCATGGCATGTGCTTAGCGTAAAATCTTTGCTATCACCCGTAAGTTCTTCTTTCTGTCACATCTCATATTCAATCTTTAGGAAATTCCGTTGGTTCAACCTTCAATCTATCTCTGGAATCTCACCATTTCCCCCCACTTCTACTGCCACCGCCATAGTCTGCGCCCCTTCACCTCTCACCTTGATGATTATGATCACCTCTTAATAGTCTCCCTGCTTTTAGCCTTATCACTCTATCATCTAGAGTGATCTTTAAAAAGATAAGTCAGGTCATATCACACCTCTGCACAAAATCCTGCAATGGCTCCAAAGTCGTTACAATGGCTTCCCAGACCCTGTGGTCTGGGCCCCCATTTTCTCTCCTACCACTCACTTTACTCTAGCCAACTGGTTCCTTGCTGTTCCTCAGTATTTTAAACACTGTCCCTCAGCCTGGAATACTCTTGCCCTAAAGAGCATCTGGAAAAATGCTCCAAGTCCTTGTTCAAATCTTGCCTCTCAATGAGGCTTATCTCACCAACAACCCTATTGAAAATGAGAACCTGCCCTCACACCTAGGTTAAGGGATCCTGCTCTCTTCTTTTATTCTAAAGCATTTATCTTCTCACATACTATATAGTTTACTTATTAATTATGTTCATTGTATTGTCCATCTCTCCCCTCTAAAAATATGAGTTCTATGACAGCATGAATCTTCTATTCATGATGTACCTTACGCACCTAAGTTAGTATTACCAGGTAAAATAAAAGCTATCTAGTACTATTTTAATTTCAGACAAAGAGTGAATAATTTGTTTTAATATAGGTATGTCCTGGGCAACAGTTGGTTTACTTGTTGTTTATCTGAAATTCAAATTTACCTGGATATGCTATATTTTTATTTACTAAATGTGGCAAACCTAAGCTAGAACAATGCCTGACATCGTCATCACAGAAACATTACATATGATTTTTTTTTTTTTTTTTTTTTTTGCGGTACGTGGGCCTCTCACTGTTGTGGCCTCTCGCGTTGCAGAGCACAGGCTCCGGACGCGCAGGCTCAGCAGCCATGGCTCACGGGCCCAGCCGCTCTGTGGCATGCGAGATCTTCCCGGACCGGGGCACGAACCTGTGTCCCCTGCATTGGCAGGCGGACTCTCAACCACTGCGCCACCAGGGAAGCCCATGGTCTATTTTTTAATGAAAATTAATTTGAAAATGTAATGGTGTTTTGAGCTAACTGAAGATACCCTGGACTATCACCTGAAGGCTTTTATGTCATCATTATAAATACTTTTAGGAAAAGCATATTGTCAAAAACAAAAACACTCAGCTGAAACAACCTAAGTATACCAATCACAATTCAATAGAGCAGAGATACAGTAAATCAGCTTTAAGCATTAGGCTTTGTAGTATTGGGCAAAAAGGAAAATGGAAAGTCCCAAAACCCAAAGCTGAAAAATATGTTGGGGAAATCATATTAAGTGGAGAGCTAGAGCTTGAGGTCAAGTGTAGTCTATTGTTGAAGAAGGTCTCTAGAGGATGAGAACGTGACCCAGATTACCCACATAGCGGACCTCTAGTTGTCTTTTTCAATTAACTGTTGTCACTAACTACTTATGTGACCTTGGGAGAGTCAAGGGATGACAGTGTTAGATGTCTCACCTTTATACAAAGATTTGTAAGATCCATTCTATCTCTAAAATCTGTGATTCTATAGAAAAATATGACCAGAAAGTAAAGAGACTATTTTTACAAACATACTAGAAGTTATATATAACAAATAATCAGTGTAATCACCTAATAAGCTATTCACTTATCCCAATAATGCTACCAACGATCAAAATATTCTTGGCATTTGTATTTTCCTTTTAGCAGGGTAATATTTAAGAATTATTAACAAATGTTTTAATCTCAGCAAGACACAGAGCTAGGACTTGAACCCAGGCAGTCTGGCAGCACCATCTGAGACCTTAACATCTATGCTATACTTAAAGTTACACTTCTTGCACGCCACAGTTTGTGGACCGAGATTGATCTACTGCAGACTAATACAAGGTTAATAAAGATTTACATTTTCTTCTAAGAGTTTCATATTTTTACCTCTGTACTTAAGACTGATCCATTTTGAGTTAATCTTCGCATATGGTGTAGGATGAAAATCCGACTTTGTTTGTATGTGGATATTCAACTGTCTCAGTACATTTGTTGAAAAGATCATTCTTTCCCATTTAATTTTCTTGGCACACTTGTCAAAAATCAGTTGACTATAAATGTATGGGCTTACTTCTGGACGCTGAATTTTTTTATTCTGCTGATCTATATGTGTAGCTTTATGCCAGTACCTCACTGTCTTGATTACTACAGCTTTGTCATAATTTTTGAAATCAGGAAGTATGAGCCCTCCTACTTTATTTTCTTTTTCAAGATTGTTTTGGCTATTCTGGGCCTTTTGTAATTCCATATGAATTTTAGGATCAGCTTGCCAATTTCTGTAAAAAAAAAAAAAAAAAAGCAGCTGCAATTTTGAAAGAGATTGCACTGAATCTTTAGATCAGTTTGGAAGGTTGCCATCTTAATGTTAAGTCTTCCAATTCATGAACATAGGATGTCTTCCCATTTGTGTAGGTCTCCTTTAATTTCCTTCAGTGATGCTTTGCAGTTTTCAAGGTTCAACTCTGGCTTTTGTTTTGTTAAATTTACTCATAAGTATTTTATCTTGATACTGTTATAAATGGAATTGTTTTTTAATTTTATTTTTGGATTGTTCATTGCAAGTGTATAGAAACACAAATGATTTTGTATTGTATTTGTAATGTATTCATTCGGCTTTTGCTTTTGACAGTTTGACATGAAATGTTTATAGGTGTATGCCTAATTGAGTTTTCCTACTTGGAGTTTATTGAACTGCCGTGATGTGTAGACTAATGTTTTTCATCAAATTTGGGAAACTTCAGCCATAATTTCTTGAAATATCTTCCTATTTTTTTCTTTCTCTCTTCCTTCTTTGACTCCCATTATAAATATATTTGTACACTTGTGTTGTCCATAGGTCTCTGAGTCTCTGTTCATTTTTCGTCTTTCACTGTTCCTGCTCAGTTTCCCAAGCTGGATAATCTCAATTCTATCCCCAAGCTCAGGGTTATCCTTTCTTCTGCCAGCTCAGATCTGCTGTTGAGCCCCTTAGCAAATTTTTCATTCAGTTGTACTTTTCAACTCCAGAATTTCTAATTGATGCTTTTTTGTATAATTTCTATCTTTTTATTGGTAATCTCTATTTGGTTGGGCATCATTATCATACTTTCCTTCATTATTTATTTAGATATGGCTTCTTTTAGTTCTTTGAAAGTATTTATAATTCCTGATTTGAAGTCTTTGTCTAGTAAGTCCAACTTGTGGGCTTTCTCAGGGAGAGTTTCTTTTGACTGCCCTGCGCATGGGCTTTTCTGTTTCTTTGTATGACTCTTATTTTTTGTAAGAAATTTGTTAAAACTGGACTCTTAAAATATTATAATGTGGCAACTCTGGAATTCAAATTCCCCCTCTCCTTGGTGCTTATAGGTGTTTATTATTGTTGTTGTTGCTTCTTTGCTTAGTAACTTGATGAAGTAATTCTTTAAAGTGTGTATTCTTTGTTGGGTCTAACCACTAAAGTCTCTGCCTGGTTAGCTTAGTTATCATCTAACAATTGGACATCAATTTCCCAAATGCCTTGAACAAATGTCTCCCAGCGTTTCTCAAGAAGCTTTGTGTCCATGTTGGGATACACATTCAATGCTCTGGCAGTTTAAAACTGTTTAGCCTTTACTTCCTGCTTGCACAGGCCCTCAAGGTCAGCCAAAGGTGAGAGATTAGGGTCTTCTCTCAGGTCTTTCCCGTGAATGTGCGCAGTCTTGCAAATGCACGTGGCCTCCTAGATTCTCAAGAATATGGCAGAGTTTTTCAAAGCTCCCTATGGACATCTCATTCCCCGGCTTTATCTTTTAAGTTTCTTATTCATCACTGGGTATCATGACCTCAGGCAGCTACAATGTTAAACAACTACCACTGAAAGTTTTTTGACAAGTGCCCCAGGAAAAAGGCCATCTGCACTGAGTTCTTCATGAGGTCAAATAAAGACAAGCTCTGTGAGTGGAGATTTTCAGGAAGCTGTCGGACAGGTCAAATAACGACAGTTCTCTGGGAATGGCACATTTGGGGGGATGCTCCAGAACCACTTTACTCCCTCCAGTGGCTGCTAGGCTCCTGTTTTTCACACCCACTGTGATCGCAAGGGTATTGGTTTTCAAGACTCCTATGAAACTAGAGAGAAGAAGATGGAGATTGGGGAAGATAAAATGCCACAAAGCTCACTGTTCTTATCAAGAGTCACCTGTTTTTCTTCAATAAATGTGACTCAAATTTTTGCAAGTGTTTGATTAATTTCCAGAATTCTGAAAACACTGATTTTGACAATTTTGGGGGCTGATGCTCTCATTGCTTTTATGTGAGAACAAATTTTCAGAGGTCCTTATTCCACCATTCCTGAAGAGTTTCTCCTCTTTCAGTATATTCTTAAACTACTTGTTTAGACCCTTTGATTCCTCTTGACCAAGAAAAATAGATCAAATTTTGAAAGTTCTGTCTACTCTTTTTTAATATATTGCAACTTTTTAGAGTTTTTTACTATCACAGGCAACTTCTCCAAATGGAATCTTTTTATGTGGGACCCATCCTTTGGTTTTGGCTAATACTGAGCAGCTCATTGATTTCCAAGTGAGGAAAAAGCACTCTTTTTTTTCCTACTTTTTACCTGCTATTTAGAGTTGATTAAAATTTTATTTCTTCTGAAATCTTCATATTCTAGCCTCTTCCTCCTGGTTATAATAGCTTAACAATGTTTTGCTGAGCTAAGATATAAAATAACACAAGTATAGCCTAATTAATATTAATAAAAGAGTGGCAGAGAAATCAGGATACTGACGAACATGATACACACCAAACACTTCAGAAAAGTTTTTCTCTGCCTTACACCAATAAGAAATAAAATAGAGCAATTCGGGCTTCCCTGGTGGCGCAGTGGTTGAGAGTCCGCCTGCCGATGCAGGGGACACGGGTTCGTGCCCCGGTCCGGGAAGATCCTACATGCCGCGGAGTGGGTGGGCCCGTGAGCTATGGCCGCTGAGCCTGTGCTTCCGGAGCCTGTGCTCCGCAACGGGAGAGGCCACAACAGTGAGAGGCTCACGTACCGCAAAAAAAAAAAAAAAAAATAGAGCAATTCATCTCTTTAACCCATCTTGTCTGTGGATCTGAATGACCTGGGGAGAATTCTGGAAATCCTTAACCAATGCATTTTGGCATTTAGAGAGTCTTGTGATAGAAGTGTCCAGGATGGTTCCAGGAAAATGGAGGTAGATTTGGGTTTTCTAACATTTAAAAAAATCTCCAAACGTGCACTATTTACCAGTCATAAATATTTTATTCTTCCTAAACTTACCAATATGACTGAGATGATGACATCTCAACATGAACAGGAGGAAAAGAAAAATATATATATATATATATATTCACTAAGAAATATATTTTCAAGAAAAGGTAAATATTTAATGGGCATATATGTATACAATATTTGGACCTAAGCTAATTTATTTTGATACATAGTACTATGATATTTCTTATAAAGTACAAGACATCCTGAGAAAATGTTTGTTTGCTTTTTTCATGTAAAATTGCTTGTTGGTCTTCTTTTCCTAAGAAAAAAACAATGACAGTTTCACACCCATAAGTGTGCAAGAAAAAGAAAAGGTAAATGGAAATTGGAAGAAAAATACAATTAGAAAAAAAATCTGTTTTTAAAGCTGTGAGGGAAAATATTTTATAAACATCATCCTAGGATTAGAAAAATAACCAACTGTGCAGTTAGTTACTTAAGTTAAATAACTTTTATATCAGAAATTCATCTCTTGAGTTGTCCTTTTAAATTAAAAGAAAACTGCTTTAATTGTGATAGCCTATATTGACAGGGATTCTCAGTACAAGTTGAAAATGACATTTTTCCATATACAAAGAAGGGCCAAGTACTGTTATGCAGTGTAATATAAATAGAAACAGAATAGATAAGCCAAAATAAATTATCTTCATAAAATGTTTGGGTTGTTTCACTGTGTTTTGGTGGATATAATTAGCTGAACTGCTTTGCTTTGTAAACAGAAAGAGGTATCGCAACCACAGTTATACGTATACACATGCATATTAATCTTTATGTCTTTATTTTCACTGTTTATGTGATTTAAAACAGAACAGTACAGAAAGGTTTCTTTATTTGCACAAGATCCCCTCAGAATCACTGCCAGAATCTGACAGAAACCCTGATTGTGTTTGACTCTTCAGTGTATTTTTTTGGCTAATTTACTGTTACTTGTCTCTTTGGCAGAGCCTGATATAAGTATAGAT
Source organism: Stenella coeruleoalba (assembly GCF_951394435.1). Taxonomy (NCBI): domain Eukaryota; kingdom Metazoa; phylum Chordata; class Mammalia; order Artiodactyla; family Delphinidae; genus Stenella; species Stenella coeruleoalba. Next base: position 13,312,941 of record NC_137156.1, read on the forward strand.
AGACTTCGTGCTTTCCTTAGTTGACACTCCTAAGTGGTCATTAGTTGACACTCCTAAGTGGTCATTCTGCTGTTTCTTCTATTTCTCCCTTCTAGTCTCCAAATTTCTGGAGTTGCCTCTCACAGCAAGGACATAGACCTGTGGTTATATAGGAATATTGCCGGGTAAGGAAAGATCAATATTCAGATGTCAGAGAAAACATCTGGAATGATGTTTTCAGGCCCAGAAAGTTTCCAAGAGAAAGAGAAAGCCAAGCCATTGTAAAGCACTATGATCCGCTGAAAAAACCACACGCTAGGAACAGATATGTCCCCATTTTCACGTCCCTTCTCCATCCAGAACAGGGGGCTGTACACAGCCTTGCCAAACACTTCTGGTTCCTCCTTGACCATGTTCTTTTAAAAAACTCACCCATGTACGCTGAGGCAGTGGTTGCAAATGCTTATATCAATGAGCATAAAATTTCTGTGCTCAAGAACTACATTTGCAGAAAACAAACCTATATATGTATGAAGAAAGGAGAAAGAATTCTAAGGCAGTGAAGATTCACACTTCAAGCTTATGGCTCTCTTAAAAGACATATTTGCATTGTAATTTTGACTCTATGTTGGTTTTAGTTCAGTTACACTGCTTCTGAGCATTGTCATTAACACAATTATGTTCTAGGCTAAACTTGGCGATATTATAATTAATTTTATACAATTTACCCAGAAATTGAGGGATAAGGATGCCAATCTGGGACGCTGACTTTGATGGACCCATAATTTTTTTTGCTTCTGTATTTCAAAATCTGATCATTAAAACTGATCATTTCTTCGTCTTTTGGTTAAGGCAAAAAATTAGTGTGAAGAAGATATTTATTTACTCTGGTAGATTTTTCTGTATGAATATGTACCATAAAAACAGACAAAGAGAGTCCGCCTGCCGATGCAGGGGACAGGGGTTCGTGCCCCGGTCCGGCAAGATCCCACACGCCGCGGAGCGGCTAGGCCCGTGAGCCATGGCCGCTGAGCCTGCGCGTCCGGAGCCTGTGCTCCGCAATGGGAGAGGCCACAGCAGTGAGAGGCCCGCGTACCGCAAAAAAAAAAAAAAAAAAAAAAAAAGAGAACTATCCTGCATTTTTGGTAAAAGTTTGCTGGAAATCCAACATAAGTACACTCATTGCTACAAAACAAGCCTCAAGACATGTTTGTTTGATGAGTTTTAAAAATAAAGAGATACATTAATATTTTTAGTGTAAAGGAGTTTTCACCAAAAATATCCATATAATTGATTTAAAGGAATTCTGGTTCAGGCCATGATAAAGTAGCTGGTAATAATCAGTCTATTATGTGGGATACGAGCCAAAAATGAATGGTGACTGTGGTACACCCCATTCAAAGGTGGCCTTGAAAGACAGTGGTGATAGGAAATCCTCCCTTTGGATACAATTTAGGCAAAATACCAGTTCATCCACCGTTATGTCGGAAAAGAAGTGGTCGGAGGTTAGAATCAATACAGAGGGGTGGCAGCAAGTTATCTGGCCATCTGCTCAGACTCCTGGAAGGAGAAATGTTGGACGATCAAGGACCCAGAAGTCTTAGGAGAAAGAGGCAGAAGGATCGCTACAGGGCAGTGGGCACCAAGTGTGAAGACATCTGTAGCATGCGTTAATGCCCGTCAGAATGTAACCACCACAAAATGTATCACCACATCAGGTAGACAAAGTGGCTTGACCAGTAGATATCAGCTAGCTTCTGTCATCAGCCACCCAGGGCAGGCACAATGGATACAGGAACAGAGTGGCCAAGGTGAGAGGGATGGAGGCTATGCACAAACCCTACAGCTCTTCCCGAGGTTCATTGGATGTCTAACCTGCCAGCAGCAGGGATCAACGCTTGTTCCATGATACTTCCCTATCTTTCTATGAGACCAGCCAGCCCCTTGGCAGCAAGTTGACCACATTGGGCTCCTTCTACCCGGGAAGGAGCAGAGATTTTGATATGTATGAGTATATATTCTGGGTATGAGTTTGCCCTTTCTGTTCACAAGGATCAGCGTTTGATCCACTAGCATAGGCTTCCACATAATATTGCAATAGGCCGAAATATCCCCTTTACGATAAAGGGGCATAAGACTGGGCACGTGATCATGGAATCCACTGGTTGTAACACATGCCTCACTACACAAAAGCTGATGGCCAATAGAAGGATGGACTGTTCTGTTCAAAACACAGAGTGCTTTCTCAGAGGTGAGACCTTGCAAGATTGAGGCATCATCCTCCAGGACATAGTGTACACTTTAAATCAGTGACCCTTGTGAGGTAATTTGTCTCCGTCTACTTTTCTCTGATACCAAAAGAGTGGTGTCTTTTCCAACACCAGCTACGTGTCCAACAACTCAATTCAATTCTGACACTAAGTACCCAGAGTCAGCACAGACCCCACGGGTCAAGGGCTCAGTCCTACAGCATTGCCTCCACTTCAGATGCCAACAGCCTACATCGTGATCTGGGTACCGGTTACATAGGTGTATGCACATGTACATTTAGATTTGCGCAATTGAGTACGTCTAAGTTACATATAAAGTTAACAGAATTTTTTTTCAAATGTAAGATAGGGTTTATTTGAATCCCAGTTGCATCCTTTGCTAGATATGTGACCTATTAGAAGCCATTTCTCTCTAGGCCTCAGCTTTCTCAACTCCAAAATGAGGGATTGGACTCGATGATCCGAATTACATCAAATGAGGCCATCAAAACAGCTCTTTAAAGTGTTCTTAAAAATCGGGGAATTCCCTGGCAGTCCAGTGGTTAGGACTGTGTGCTTCCACTGCAGGGGGCCTGGGTTCGATCCCTGGTCAGGGAAGTAAGCTCCCGCATGCCACGCAGTGCTGCCAAAAACAAATAAATAAATAAATAAAATAAAGTGTTCTTAAAAGTTGAAGGAAAAGACAAAAACCCTATTTTTTTTCCAAAAAAGTTCTCAAAAACAAATGGCCCACAGACGTATGGAAAAACAAGCAACGAGAACACCTTTTTACCCCAGAAAATACATGTGTTTTAAAAATTAAATGCTAACATTTAGTGTGGTTTTTTAATTGCTTCTAAAGCATTCACTCTATTATGTCTTCTTCCCAAAAGAACCCAGAATCTCACAACCATGGGGTTGAGTAGTGTTCCTCAGTTCCGGGCCATCATGGGTCTGAGTGAATCAATGTCATCTCATCCCTGCGTCTTAGGGATGTGTCCCATGATGGGAAAACAGAATGGAACCCAGGCCTAAGAAAATCAACAATTACATTCCTTGGCTTCTAAGTTTGGTTCAAAGGCAAGCTTGTGACCTAAGATGATACAATCGAAAGGAAGATGGGACTTTGGTTTGATAATTGGGCAAAAGAAATTCAGTTTTCCCCTGCATGTGACCAAGGAGGCTCATGGCTCTGAGAGCTGCCGGCAGCCAACTTGCTACTTTGAGGGAGTCAGCTAAGGAACAAAGCCAACCAGCAGAGGAGGGCGAAGACAGGCGGATCGCAGCAAATGCTGTCATCCTCTTGGTGACAACATGCCCCTTGGGGTCAAACCACACCTAAAGCCTGCCCTACCTCTGGACTTTTCAATTATAGGAGACAAAAAATTCCTTTTTATTACTTGAGCCAGTGTGAGTTAGGATTTTTCTCACTTGCAAACAAAATTATTCTATTTTATATAGCAACATCAATGAGGATTCTAGAAAACTGACCTTAATATGCTCCTGGTAGAAGTAAAATCTGCATTACCTTTTGAAGGGCGATTTGGCAATACACATCAAAAGATCTGAATATGGGCATACCCTGCGACCTAATATATAAACTTGTAAGAATTCATTCATTCATTCAACAAGTATTTAAGCACTTCTTATGTGCCAAACACTAAACTAGGAGTTAGGGGTTCAGCCACGGACCAAACAAAGTCCCTTATGGATCCAGCCTTAGGAAATAACCACGGATGTGTAAAAAGATTTATCAACAAGGATGTTAATTTCAGAGCTCTTTATAATAGGGAACAATTGGAAACAATAAAAATGCCCAGCAAAAGGGGATTGCTTAAATAAATTTGGGGGCATTGACATGATAAAGTGCTATTTAGGCATTTTAAATGAACTGTAGCAACTATTTAATAATAGACAAAACTATTCACCATATACTATTAGGTGAAAAAAGCTGATAGTAAAACAGAATGTAGGGTAACTCATAACAGCACACATGTAAGCATATATTTATGTACAAGAAACACCTGCTATTAGACACTGTAAAATATTGTGTTATTCTGAGTAGAACTGTGGGTGATTTTGATTTTCCTTGTACGTCTTATGCTTTTTCATAATTTTCTGCCATAAATATGCCTTTCCTTTGTTAGCAGGGAAAATATCCATCTTACAACATAACTACAAGTAGTGTGTGTATATATATATATATATATATATATATATATATATAAATTTTTGTTGTTGTTGTTGTTGTACACGGGCCTCTCACTGCTGTGGCCTCTCCCGTTGTGGAGCACAGGCTCCGGACGCACAGGCTCAGCGGCCATGGCTCACGGGCCCAGCCGCTCCGCGGCATGTGGGATCCTCCCGGACCGGGGCACAAACCTGTGTCCCCTGCATCAGCAGGCGGACTCTCAACCACTGCGCCACCAAGGAAGCCCGTAGTTTATATTTTAAAAGTAAATAAATAACACTTGAGTGCCAACATTGGGCTGTCTCCTGATTCCAAGGTGACCCTCTAAGCATCTGTAAGTAAAGGGTCAGACTAGCATCCTCCATTCTAGGCCGTATTTGCTCAGGGAGGACTGTCACAGGTTTTTCTAACCACATTTGTACTTTTTAATGGAGTAAAGCAAACAAGGTCTTGGAGCTGGTTAATGACTGCTTAGACTAGGCCCTAGGTCTCCTGTTTTGGGATCCATGGCTATTTCCACCACACAGTGTCCTCTGCCTCCCAGCAACAGCATTAGAATGAATCTGTCATCAAGAGACAGTCATTCAGTACATTTGGAGAGATCATCAGCTCCTTAAAATAACTTGGCAGCTCCAAGGCTCACTGTTTAAAGATTTAGAACCAAAGTACACCCTGAATTTAAAATGTGAAGAAACACACGGTGGATTTAAAATGCTTGCATTCTCTTCCTTCCCTTTCAGATTTATATACTAGAATGTAAAGTGTGCATACGCTTAAAGCCACTTCTCCATGGGCAGAGTGAAACTGTCCCAAGGGCGAGATTGGCAGGGGACGTTTTTGTCCCCCTCCACTACTGCCCCCCGGTGCCCCCGCTTTCGTTTTTGCCCTTCCCTCATTCTCCAAAGTGACCCTATTCCACTTTCTATTTTCTGGATGCTTGATGTGAAAGAGGCATTATGATTTTCATGATTGAATTACAGTTACAAATTTCCATTGCACTTTACTTACCAGCTTAGATGTGGTTTAATGCAGCATGACTAGAATTCTCCCAGAGGTGGATCTGAGCTGAACTGACTAGGTTTCTGACTGCCAACTCTTCTGCACACTAAAATAGCAGCATAACCTATTACACACATTTGTTATCTGTTACTAAGAGAAAATTACCCACCCACCCAGAGAAACAGAAATACATCTGATCATGGGACCTCTCCAAAGGGCAGAAAACCTGTTGGTTTTACATCGGAGTGCTCACACAGACTCTCAAAATAAGTAAACGTTTCCAAACAACCGAAACAAAAGACTCCGTGGAAGCCATTTTTTTGTGTCCCAAATTAAAAAAAAAAAAAAAAAAAAAAGTGCCTGGCCTAAATACTCTACAAGTGGTTAGTTCTAGCTAAGAATGTATTTTCTCTCATCAAGCATGCAAGTAGATATCTTTAAGACAGCAATTCTCTTCAGTAGGTATTTCTTCAGTGTTCATGTGTATAGAACCCCGTGGAGGACGTAGGACTGACCTACGGGAGATCCAATAACATCTAAGAGGCCAACCCTGCCTGGAGGAGACTTGCTGCCCAGAGCAATGTACTCCCTCTGGAACAGGCACCTCCTTAAGTGGGGATAGTACTTCTCTCCCTTCATGAAATGCTATTACCCTCTTTTCTCAACATTCTTCATAAGCCTTGGGCCTGGAGTTCATTTCCATGATTAACTTAAGAGGAAGGGGGTGGGGGGGGGGAGAAGAAAATATATAAATAAATGTGAAACTTGTAACTTTGGTTTTGGCTTTTAATAGTCAGATAAAGATTTTGAACCAAGTGGACAATAATTTACTGTAAGTAATAAAGTCATATCGATCTTGCCATGGAGTAGGAACCCAGGATTCAGGGCTATCCATATGTAGTCATTTGGATATGACAAACGTGGAACCTATTTATAACTTTTAAAGTACTTTATGGCTCTTTCTTTCCAAAGAAGCACACATCATATTGCATGAGGTCTGTGAATATACAAGCGTTCTTCTCTGCCCGAAGCAGCTGAGCAAGCAAAAGGATTACCCCAGTATTGTTTTTCAAACCTGAATTTGTAATGGGTAATTACACAGAAATATTTGGTACTTAATAACCTTGAAACTTTGAATTCAGAAAGATTTTATGCCCCCAAGGCTACATGGTCTGATGGCTCAGGTTCATAAATCCACTGAGAATGTATCTGACTATAATAACTATACCCACCTTTGTGCAGATGTCACACGAAACCAGCGTAACGCCTGGCCCTAGCCCAGTGCCTGCGTTTTGGGGGGCACTCAATGGTTTGTCAAGCAGAACCGGGTATGAATTATGGCTTCGGGCTTCCCTGGTGGCTCAGTGGTTGAGAGTCCGCCTGCCGATGCAGGGGACGCGGGTTCGTGCCCCGGTCCGGAAGGATCCCGCATGCCGTGGGGCGGCTGGGCCCGTGAGCCATGGCCGGAGCCATGGCCGCTGGGCCTGCGCGTCCGGAGCCTGTGCTCCGCAGCGGGAGAGGCCGCAACGGTGAGAGGCCCGCGAACCGCAAAAAAAAAAAAAAAAAAATTATGGCTTCTATTTAAATTGGTTTGGAAAATAAGGAAGTTCCATTCCTCTTAACCTTTGTTTTCAGTGAATCACATAACACCTGATTATTGATAATGCTTTAATTATCTCTGGAATTCAAAATCAGGGATATCCAGGTATCATTTCATACAAAATGAAGGAAGTTTCAAATGAAGCTATAGATTTACTGTTGGATTGAAGGAATAAAAGCACACCAGGCAGGGATTACATGGGGTAGGGGGAGGGTGGCTGCATTATTTTCTCTAGGACTATGGCAGGGAAGCATCTTATTTCCAGAAGCCGAGTTCTACAACACAGGTATCCCAGCATAGGATCAGAATTCCTTGTAGATCTCACCACTTTACCTAGTGAACATTGGAACTTCTGGCTACCCTCCCAGACACTCTCCTTCCCTTTATCACAGTCCCTCTGGGGTGGGCTCCTGTCCCGGTAGGAAGAGAAGTGAGACAGCCAAAGTCACTCTTCTCTGTAAGTAGTCTCCCCTCACAAAGATGTTTTGCCTGAGCCTCATCTAAGTACAGTAATTCTTAAGTGACACCGCAAGATGGATGTTGAATATTAAAAAAAACGCCTCCTCTGTTTCATGGCCTGCTTTGTTTTTCTAATTTAAAAAAAATCATCTTTCATTGTACCAGTACACAGAGTTCCTTTTAAACCTGTATTTTACTTGAGCAATGAGGAGAGGGTGTTTACAATTTCACTTTCTGGCTCTCATATGTCTGTAAAATATTTTTCTTCAACTGGATTTTAAAAACATTTTCTCAGGAAACTTTAGATTTGTTTCTTTCTATCTCCCGCTGGGGGTTCAAACTTAAAGAAACTGATGACCTCAAAAGGTCAACCTCATGCAGATGTCAGCAAGATGAAGAACAGAATTCAAAATTTTGCTCAAGAATATTTGCATTCCCATTAGCTTTTGCAAATGCAATATATCTCATCCTCTTGGGCTGACTACAGAGGTGCTCTGGAAAGAAGAACAGAAGTATGTGCCTCTCTAATAGGTTAACATACTGAACTGCTTTAAAGAGAATAAATGTTGCAGCCCAGGGGCAATTACTGGGTGGACTTCGGCGAACGCTCCTGGTGGAAAAAAGCAAATTGTGTGCCAACAGTAGGGGGTGGGGGGTGGGGCGGACATTCTGCTCACATTAAATATCTTCATCCAAACCTCAACTACGACCATGATCTTACAGCCTAGTTGAAGGTACTCTTGATAAAAAGAAGTTGCCAAAAGCTGATACAAAAAATAAATATATATGGGCTGCACTGAAGTCTGTATTTCTACAAATGCTTTAAAGATTTGCTGGTAGAAACCAGTGATTATGTAACAAGTCGATTTCAAAAAATTACACCTCTTACAATTTCTGTACATCCTGATAAGACACTTGAGATCAAGTCAGTAAACATCCTTACAATTCAAATAGAAGGAAATTGATTAACTCTCTGCTTAGGGGAAAAAAGAAAAGGATTTATGATGAGAAATCTATACCAATCTTCCCGAATAGTTAGGGAGGCCTAAGTTAAGGAGGTAACACAAATTTGGTGACCGTGAGGTGAAGTACTAATTTATGGTCCTTTGAAATAGAAAGCAGTGTCTGATAGACAGGTGTCTACGGTTACTTAGCTTGGCTAGGCGGTGAGCAACGAAAGCTAGTGGTTCTCCGCAGCGCACCCGAGGGCCAAAGCTTTTTTTCCCTCCTGGCTCTGCCTCGCTGGTTCTCCCCAGCACCGGCTCTTTGGGGTCAAGAAAGGTTGGGGGCCCTCCTTCTCACTCTCCAGACCCGGGAGCATCCAATTCCGGTATCGTTGGCGGAGCTCTTGGGCCCCCGCGCCCGGGAGGGAACTGGCCTCCCAGCGAACCGCCCCAGGCATCCGGGCCACCCCCCAGCTCGTCAGTCCGGGTCGCCGGCCCTGTCGCCGAGGCCGAGCGCAAAGACCTCGCGTCGCCGTTTTGGAAAGCGACACAACTCCCAGTTCGGGCGCAGTCCCCGCGACCCGGGTCCCGGCTGGGGCCGCGCCGAGTCCCTAGGACTTTGACGGGTCAGGGCAGGCGACGCCGAGAGCCAAGCAGCCTCCAGCCCTCCCCAGCCCTACCCCAGCGCCGGCTCCAGTGCCCGAGCCCGGCGGCCCAGCGCCGCGCCGCGCCGCGCGGGGAGAGAAGCAGCTGTTCCCAACAGCTGGGGGGCGGCGGCGCAGGGCGCCCCAGGTGCGGCCGCGGCCAATCGCAGGCGTCCGGCCCGCCCCCTCCCCAGCCAGGCGCCGACCCCCGGCCAGCGGGGGAAGGGAGCAGAGAGGGGGAGAGCCGTCCTCGCCACTTGTCTTCCAGCTTCCGCGGCGGGAGGGACGGAACCCGAGCTGAAGCGCGCGGAGTCCCCCGCCCCGGGCTCCGCCGCCTCGCCCCCCGCCCGCCCACCTCCGCGCCCGGACGCTCTCACCGCCGACCCTCCCCGCGCCGCACCCGAGACACCTACCTAATTTCTAGGGAAGAAAAATCTACCTCTAAACGCACCCAGTTCTTCGCTTGAGGACCACCCTCCCTTTTCAGCTTTGGCCTCCCCGCCGGGTGAGTGGAAACCGTTTGCACATCCTACAGAACCGGAGCCTAACCCAGACGATCCGGAGAATTTGTACCGTGACCGGCAGGGGGGGCGGGAGGAGAGAGCGAAGTCAGGTCTCCGGGGCTGCTGGCGACTTCGGCAGCCGCGCGCCCCGCGCCCTCGGCCGACCCCGGCCGCTCGACCCCGCCTCGCCGCCGTCCTCGCCCCCGGGCTCGCCCGCAGCCCCCGGCGGCCGCGCAAGAGTGCGGGAGACGCGGAGCCGGAGGAGGAGGCGCAGCCGCTGCCCCAGCCGCAGCCGCAGCCGGAGCCGGAGCCCGAGCCGCGGGGCGGGCGCGAAGATGCACACGACCCAGAAGGACACGACGTACACCAAGATCTTCGTCGGGGGGCTGCCCTACCACACCACGGACGCCAGCCTGCGCAAGTACTTCGAGGTCTTCGGCGAGATCGAGGAGGCGGTGGTCATCACCGACCGGCAGACGGGCAAGTCCCGGGGCTATGGATTTGTAAGTTGCGCGGATGGGGATGGTGGTGGAGGGGGCGATAAAGATCTCGGCGGGGAAACAGAGGACCACGGGGGCGGGGAGGGACAGAGTGGCGCTTGGCCCGAGGGGTCGGAGTTGGGAGTGAGGGGCTCGGCGTGGCCGCGCGAGGACCCCAGCGGACGTGACCAGCGCTGCCTCTTCGCTCCCGGCTGAACTGAAAGTTTGCGCGCGGCGGAGCTGGGGAGGGAGGGCCGGCGCCTGCCTCGCGGGGTTCCGAGGGGACCGAGAGCGCTGCGGTGTCGGGGGACAGGCGGAGCAGGGGTGGAGGGAGAGAACTGTGATGACTGCCGGATTTGGGGGTGCGGAGGTCTGGGAGGGAGGGGCCGTAGCCCCTAAGAATTGCACTCCCGGGTTGGAAGCTGGTCGTTAAGCGCGCTGTTGCTTTGTAAAAATATGTGTGTCTTCCTGGCGTTCCGGCTGGGGCAGGGAGGGGACACCCCAGGAGGTCTGGGGCTTTTCTTCTTATGCCACCCCTCCCCACCCCTTTTTTAATTGCAAAGATGAGTTCTTTTAAAAGATGAACCTCTGGCTCTTTCTTTGCCGAAATGAAAGAGAGTATAGTAACCTTCCTGGAGATTTCAGCGAGCAAATTCATTTGCCGAGGAGCCGGGAGCCCCAGCGTAGGACAATAGCTATTGTCGCTGGGGAGTGTTTGCGGGGTTGGGAACACCGGCCGGATGTGAGGCTAGTCTTTCTTTAAAGCAAACAGTGCCTCTCAGGCCGGGTAGGGACCTGGGGAATGGTCGGCGGAGGGGGAATCTGGAGGAGTTCTAAGACAGAATTCAGGCTTCCAAATCTCTGCTAGGCCCTACTAGCACCCTTAGAACTTTGGGGGGTGAGAAGGCGGTGTTTCTTTCCTCCTTTCTGTTTTCTTCTTTTGTTTTGTTTTGTTTTGGATGGAGGATCAAGGGATAAGTTCAAGCCCCCCCCAAAAAAGAAAGAAAGAAAAAGTTTAAGACCCCCCGCCCCTCAGTTTTATTAACAGGAATGACTTCTCCAGTGCGATTGTTGGTTTCTTCAGGGGTTGATTTAGAGCTTTGTGTGTATGTCTGTGTGTGTATGTTGCTAAGGTCACCATGGCTGACCGGGCTGCTGCCGAAAGAGCCTGCAAGGATCCCAACCCCATCATTGATGGCAGGAAGGCCAATGTGAATCTGGCATACTTGGGAGCAAAACCAAGGATCATGCAACCAGGTGAGCAATGTCCCTCGATGCCCCACCCCCAACTAGAGACCCCCCCCCCCCTTCTGAATAGAATGAATCCCTGATTGGGAAGACACTAGTTCCCTGAGAATCTGTAGATGTTTAGTAAAGGTGAGCTGTGGCTGGTTATTCTACCAAGGCATTAAAGGTAGATGAGAGTTGTAAACACTCCTTTCCTGACTTGAAATGTACCTGTGGGCAAAAAATAGATCTTGGGGGTCAGTTCAGTTTGCACACACCCAGGCTTGAGCTTGACTCATCTGTTTCCTATATACAATCATAGTTCACTCTTCACTGTCTGGTTTTTAGCCACTTGTAGATCATTCACATGTGGATGCTATGGGCCAAATGTGTCAACTCCAGCTGGTTATACTTCTTAGTGTTGTCTCTCCTTTTGCCACCCGTTGCCCTGTGTTCAGAGCGGGCAATTCAGCTGGAACACTGAGCCAAGAGAAGCATAGGGGTGGTGGTGCCTGGCTGGTAAATGTTCAAAATAAAGTCCCAGAATATATTAGTAATGAAAGAGGATGAAGAGATTTCATGCACTCCAGGACCCTTATGTCACAGATGAAGAAACTGATGCAGAGATGAGAAGGGGTTTACTCCAAAGTCACATAGCTATTAGTCACCAAAAGGGAGAGAATTTTGTTTGTGTGAAAACATGACCTCTTGAATGGTTTACAACACTGCCCTGTGCACGAGCACAAATAATTGTGAATCGACTCTTGAACAAATGTCATCTTTTTCTTGGGCATGCAATTTTGAGTAAGTTGTGTACTCTTCATTCTTAAGTCTGTGCATCTGAAATTTTGGAAAGAGGTGGACACTTCAAACAGATTTACTAGGAAACTAGGTTGTCAAGAAAGGGAGTGCATGTGCAAATATTTGTGAGCATTGAAAAACATGTATTTGTCTAATACAGTGTGTGTGTGTGTGTGTGTGTGTGTGTGTGTCTGTGTACGCTATCCAGAAAAGAAAGAAGAGTTTGTTTTGTGAATTTTTAATACTATAATCTGTAAAATCCAAAACCTTACAAAGCATTGTCCAAAGCATTCCAGAATGTTCCAAATTAAAAAGGCTTTTTTATAGATCATGATTCAGAATTGTAGGAAGATTTGTGACATGTAACTTCATTATCGAGTCCTATTGTTCTTGGTTTCATTCCACAAGAACTTTCTCTATGTCTGATTTTCTAAGGTCGTATTCTGTGTCTGTCAACTAAACTTTGCAGATCATTTTTAGTTTCCACTTGTAGCCTATTAAAATTTTTATTTAGATCAACAACAACATTAGTAAAATGACTTTTAAAAATACGTATACTATTTTCTCTAAAGTATTAAAAGAATGATTACCTATTCTAAGTGAAAGGTGTGATTGCATTTTATGTGTAGAAGTAATAAATGCCTAACCATGCACAAATAGAGAATGTGGTATGTTTTATTGTTAGGTTTTGCCTTTGGTGTTCAACAGCTTCATCCAGCCCTTATACAAAGACCTTTTGGGTAAGTCAATTAATCAGGCCCTCCTAAGTTTCAATATGGATATCATTTGTTAACCTGCCTCTTTTTTATATCCAGATAAGACCATCATGTCACAGATTGTTCCCGGTTATACATATTTATATATGTTTGTGTATTTTGAATGCTGATAAAATAAATATTTTTAGATGAGTCAAGTTATCTGACCAAGTATGCAGCCTCCAAAACAGACACATTTGAGCTCATGATTAACAAAACAAAACAAAACAAAAATACCAGGTATGACTTGTGTACCAGACGATTGTGTCCCAACACCATTACTACTGTTCAACTTGACTCAATTGTATTTATCTCTTTCTAACCTGACAGGGCTCGTATACAGTTAAGCTAACTGATCAGAAGGATACGATGATAAGAGGTGGAATAGTTCTGTTTGGAATTAAACTCTGTAACCAGTAGACTCAGACACACAAGCTCAGATGGTGATTAACGATGCATGGATGTTGCTGTTGTTGTTTTATTTTTCACAATAGTCAATAGACCTCCGTGTGCTTTATTTTATTTATTACAGTAATGAAGTGGTGTTGATAGCTAAACTGTGTGCTTTTTTACTTATGAAAAGAGCTGTAGTGAAAGTGTTTTCTTTTCCTCGGGGAAGGGGCTCTTTGTGTTTTTGGTTTTGGTGGTGGTGTTGACGGGTGTTGACTTTTGACTTTGCCATGGGAAGCAAAGGGCCTTTTTATTCCTTGCTTTTAAGCTGTAGCCTGTGACTTCCATTTAACCATATTTTTGTAGTGAGTGCTAAATGGTGTGATTTCCCTCTGTAAGAATACAGATTCATCGCTTGCATGTCCTAAGTTTCTGTTTTACTGGGGTGTTTTTCTGGGAATGGGGTTCTTTCTTTGGCAATGTATATCCACTTCTAGGCCTTCTAATGTAAAGGTTCAACAACTCTCATCAGATTTCATTAACACTGGCCAGGTTTTTGAGTAGAGTAGCACTGACTTTCACCTTCAGACCTGACTCAGGTGAACAGCCTACTTATATTTGTGTTCTGTGGGTTCTGTGATTACCAGCTTTCCTCATCCAAGCTCCCCCAGTTCCCTTCCATTCAGACACGATATGGGTGGGAGATCCCCACCTACCTCAATTTATTCCAAACACCTAGGGTCTGATTTGGCTGTTTTCTACCTGATCAACATGGTTGTAACTCTAATGCCAGAGAGTTACACTCTCTTTTTAAATATTCTAACTGTTTAGAAGTGTTTCATCCTCGACAATAGTTTCTTCTCTAGCTTAGCACCTGAACATCTACATGTGTAACCTGGAAGGTTGGATTCTACCTACAAAGACAGATGTCTACCTTATGTGTCTCCAAGAATAGATCCAAAAAAGTAATAATAAATTGACTCGGAAGAGTCAAGTTATACTTTCCACGAATACCTTCTTTATAACCTTCCCTTTACCATATCGAGAGCTCACTTACTGACAACCCTTACTTTTTTTGAAGCCGTAGAAGAGTCTTCTGTCCAATATGATTAGAAAGGGCCTTCGTATACCCATAACGATTTATCAGTGCCACATCCAAACCATTCCAGATACTGATGATAAACAGTGGGCTGATGGGTCCAACTACTTCTGTGGATCCCCCTCTCATTGGTCTAGACTATGTTTAAGGTAGAATCGGGGACGAGAACATACATCTTAAGAAGTGATGGTGAACTTAGTCATGATCTCACATGCATAATCTTGAGACAGTTGTTAATACAGCTAAACTGATCAACCGGTATTAGCATATGAGTAGTTCTCTCTGTGCCAGTGGATGGTACAAAATAAGGCGATGGCACTTTAGTTGGGGAAGCCAAACTAACACAAACGAATCAGGACCTACTAATTGCTAAATTACTTGGTATTATTTTAAGTATAAAAGGAATTCAGAAGAGCAAGAAAATAGGTGAGTTGGAGGAGTTGGACAAGGCTTTGTGAGGACTGGAGCTAGACTTGGACCAGTGGGTAGGTCCTGGACAGGTAAAAGGAAGAAGGGACACGTCTAAAGGGTGTAAGATGAGGGGAGGCTCAGCAAAGGCAAAGAGGAGAAAAGACTCAGTGCGTGGAGAAACCAGACTCTTATGGAGGGTCTTGAGAGCTAGAATAGAAATTTGGACAGGCTGTGGTAGTCCTTATAGATCCTTGAGAAAGAAAGTAGCACGAGGGCAATAACAACCAGAATAAGATGTGTCATATGGAAATTTTAAATGAAGCATATTTTGATAGTAACCTTTGGTTTTTCATCCCTTCTAATATTAGCTGTCTTTATAAAGGATGGTGATTATTACTGTTTGCGTAAATTGTTTGAACTTGATTAGAAATAGATAGCATTCCAAATAGACCAAGCAAGCCTTCTCTTTCTTTTTTAAGGGATTCTTAACACTGCTCTAATTCCCGGAGTCTGTACCTAACAAATCACACCTGGTCATCCTAAATTCTATTTGATGCCACACGTTCTTATTTTTAGGCCTGGAAAGAAGCCTGAGAATTTTTAATCTTACTTGACTTGTTTGAAATTCTAGGAACTATTTTTTTATATGGTCTTTAAATGGCCCCCAGGTTACTCTGGGCCTTTAAAGAGAAAAACCTTGGCCTGAAGGAATTTCTGATGTAACACAGTGGGCAGATGTACAGAAATTTGTGGATTTGCTAAACAATATCTTATAAATATTTTATATTTGAAAGAATCATTTTCTTATTGAAACGTTGGAGAGGAGAGCCTATGGATCTTGAGTAGAAAATTCTGGGCTAGTTTAGATCAGGTTGAAATACACTTAAATATTTACTTAGTAAATATTTAGCACTTAGCACTTAGTACTTGGTACTTAGCACTTAGTACTCCTTTAAGTGCTACGTTTAAAGGAGTACTCCTTCAAGTGCTAACCTTAGCACTTAGTACTCCTTTAAGTGCTAAGTTTTACTCTAGTTGTGTTAACGCATAATAAGTATTATACTGTCCACTACGTGGAGCAGAAGGGACAGTAATTAACATTAACTGAACACCTGCTACTTGCCTGGTACTGATAAGGGATTTACATAAATTATATAATTTAATTATCACAGTAATTATTTGATGAAGGCACTGTTAATGTCCTTTCCATGGGTGAAAAACTGAGATGCAGAGAGGTTAATTAACTTCCCTCAGGGACTACTAAGTGATAGAGTCTGGTTCTAGGTTCCGAATCATGGCCTCCAAAGCCATGTTCTTTCCTCTGTGTCAAGCTGTAGTCTGAAAGACACAACCTGGCTCTCTCTTATAATCTAGTAAGAAAACTGAGAAGCGCCCAGAAGGGCTGTCTATATGGCTTCAGATAAGGCAGAGAGACATCAGGTTGGTGGGATCCAGGAAATCTTCATGAAAGAGGTAGAAGTTGACCTAGATTTTAAACTATGATGGAGGATAGGGAACTCTTGCAATGAATATATTCCTCACTGTAGGCTCTTCACATTGATAATTTTATTTAATGCACAGCAATTCAGGGTTGGAAATACTAGGATTGGAAATATTAGGTTCATTTCACTTATGAGAAATACATGAGACTAAAAAGGTGAAGCAAATTCCTGAAGGCTTTACACGTGGTGAGTGGTAGAGCTGGGGTAGATAGGATTGCGATTTCAACAGGTAGAGATGGAGTGAGGATTGGCATCCCTGACAGAGGGATGTCGCGAGCGAAGGTGAAGCTCTAGGTGTGTATGGTATGTCCAGGAAACATTGAGGAGCCCAGCTGACCTGGGTTCAAGGAAAGGTGAGAAGAAATACTGGAAAAAGTATTTTGGAGCCAGAAGTATAAAAGGCCTGGCATGCCAAAGTTTAAGAAGTTTGCACTTAGTTTGGTAGGATGTTAGGGACCTAGGTTACTTTAAACAAGTGAATGAGATGCAGCCTGTGTCAGCAGTTTATGTGATAGGTTGAAAGAGGAAACCCTTTAGGATGTCAAAAGTCACAGAGAGATGCCAGAGGGACCTGAAGAGATAGGAAGAAAAGGAAAACATAGTAAATTTTCTTTGAAAGTTGTCCGAAGTGTCGGCTTTGCTCTGGTGCTTTTATTTCTGCTAGGCATTTACATTCTGTGATTCACTGAGGGAAAGGATGTTGGTAGCTCTCTAGCAGGAGGGAGATTCCCAAATTGCCTTAATGGGCTCCGCAGGCTATTAAAAGAGCTCCTAATACAGGAATTGTTTCAGAAGTGCCGCCTCACCCTTTAGTCCGATTCTGCCTGCCTTCTGAACTATTTTAGTCTCTCCGTGGTCTTCTGGATTCTCCTTTCCCTAAGCCTTAAAAAGTCTAGGGTTTCATTTGCCTGCTAGATAGCTTCCTAACCCTTGCCAGACTTCATGTAGGTTTCTGATAGTCTAAGGAACTTTATACTCATTGGTTGGCATTTTCAAGTGAAAACTATTAATGTAAAATAAACGCAGAGACAAGAGTCCTGTAAGCAACGCTGCCTATGTATCATTTAAAGCATTCTTCATACACACACACACACACACACACACACACACACTTTTATCCTGCCTTTTTGTAGGCTAAACTTATTTTCAGTTACCACCTTTATTTAGAGATACAAGCCTAGCAGCTGTCGTGTTGTCTTTGGAACTTTGGGAGCACAGGGGTTAATGTTTCAGTATCAGTGAGATTCATACTGGCTGGCCTTTGGAGCTGATAGATGTTTTACTTTGGCCTTATAAAGACATTTTACCCGCTGGAAACCCTTGTCGCATGACAGGATCAAAAATAGCCCGGCTGCAGCCCCTGCTGTCCATCACCACATGTAAACTGGCATGAGTAAGGCTTTCTTATCCGTGTCTGCACATCGTGGACACGGCGGCCTCCAGGGACGGTGTTTCATAAAGCCACACCTGTCGCTCTGAACGAGCCAGTCACCTGACCTGCAGAGAAGTTCTGAGTGTGTGCATGACCACGAGTCTGGTTTCTGACAAGCAATTAAGAACATCTCTAAGTGTCCTCAGAAACACTTGATGACGTCGTTTCTCCTGGCACTGGGAAAGATCTACAAGTCTAGTAAAATTGAGTGTATTTTTATCATTGGGGTCAAAGTTCACTACCCTCTGTGATAAATTCATCTTTTCCATGGATGTTGGTTAATGAGTGCTTTCAGTAAAACTCTGAAAAGGCAAAGCAAAATTTATGTTTTCATAATCTAAATATGAAGTTTTCTGTTTTGAGTTCTTTAAAATTCAAAGATTGTTACTTGTGCTGGTACTTCTTGTAAGCTGCTTTTGGCAACAACCAGATGGCATTATGGTGTCATATTTTTAGAAATACAGGGGGTTTTGATGGAGATTATTCTAAAGAAGGATGAAAATAAATCAGATATTCACAGTAGCGTTTTAACTGGGCAGTTATGAATCGCAAGAGTGAGAACTGAGATGCATGGGTTTTTTGAAATACCTCTTGTGATTTCTTTTTTTTTTTTTTTAACAAAATTAACTTTTAAGTGAGGCCATTGGAGTGTGTCTTGTATGTGACCTCTGAATGTATCATTTTAGAAGGTACTCAATTTTGTTTCACTTTCTAGAACTTTTGCAGGATAATACACCATAATAGAATTGATTTGTATAAAATATCTACCAGTAAGGAAGATTTAAAACAGATATGCTAATAAGTCTATTTCTGTTGAGTTAGAGGATAAAACAAGACTTAGTAGATGCTCAAAAAAAAAAAGTTTCCTTACTGTTATTATGTAATCCTTTTAAGTTGATATTAATTTTAGAAATATTTAGTTGTGTTTCCCTGACCCTACCTTTTCCCTCAACCTCATCATTTCCCCAAAACCCCTTCTGTCTGTCTTGCATAGAGATAAACAAGCTGGCTGACCTTCAGTTGCCTGATAGTCAAACAGGTTTGATTGACCCTTGTGTCTTTATGAATTTAATGGAGAAAAAGAAAGAAAGAAAGACCAAAAGCGTGCTGCACATCTCTTTGGGAATCACTGCCATGAATGTTAATAGCATTTCTGTAGCTTCCCACAACAGCCTCTTGTGATAGAGTGAGCTGCACTACAGTTCGTTTGAGAAGTGTGATTCTGCTGTGTTTACCAACACTTGTGATCTTTTAAACTCCTTTTTTATTTTGGCGCCTGCTTCTCTTTTCATTATTATTATCTTTAATAAGGGTGACTGAGGTTGCAGAGAGATTAATGTGTGCTGAGTCTGCATAGCAATTTCCAGTAGGGTTGCCATGATAATAAACATACGGCTTTTGTTGAAATTTACTGTAGTTTTTGAGAAACCGGCCATCACCCTTATGGAATTGAACGATCACAGATTCCCTTTGGATTCCTGGTTTCACGGTTAAGAATTTTTCTATTGTCTAAACCGTTTTTGTTGAACGAACTCACCACAAAATTTTCTCAAGTCTTAACTCAATTCAGCATTTATTAAATACCTCCTCTGTGCGAGGCCCTCCTGAAACTTGATTTATTTTTCCAAACTTTGGCTCCATGCCATTTCTTGGTTCCAAAATGATCCTGAATCAAAATTCTGGCAGGGAGGGTATCCTATTTTCGTTGTTGAATTCCTTCTGGGGCACTCCATGATTTGGGCTCCCGCCAGAGTACTTTCACAGGTGACTGGCAAGTCGATATTGTGGCAACCCTATGCTCATAATAACCACTAAATTTGAGTTTGGTCTGATCTCGGAAGAAGCCATGCTCCAGGCAGGAGGCAACTCCTGCCTGACTCTGTTTTCCGTTTCTCGACAGGATACCTGCCCACTATGTCTATCCGCAGGCTTTTGTGCAGCCTGGAGTGGTCATCCCGCACGTCCAGCCGACCGCAGCGGCCGCCTCCACCGCACCTTACATTGACTACACGGGAGCCGCGTACGCACAGTACTCGGCGGCCGCCGCAGCCGCCGCCGCCGCCGCCGCCTACGACCAGTACCCGTACGCAGCCTCCCCGGCTGCCGCTGGCTACGTCACGGCCGGGGGCTACGGGTACGCGGTGCAGCAGCCAATCACCGCCGCCGCACCTGGGACCGCGGCCGCCGCCGCCGCCGCAGCTGCCGCCGCCGCTGCCTTTGGCCAGTATCAGCCTCAGCAGCTGCAAACAGATCGGATGCAATAGGCCAGAACCTGATCAAAGTCGAATTGTTTCCTCTTTCCCTCCCGATTTCCCAATTTTCAGTAGCTAATAAGAGTTAACATTGACTTAACAGCTTTAAAAAAAAAAAAAAAAAGCTATGCTATTGTGAAGCAGAATTATGATGATTATTTTTTTTAATACTCCAGTAGTAGTTCTAGACGTGAAAGAGATGAGAATGAGGAGGGGAGTGGGCGCAGTTTTGGAAGTCAATCCCAAAGAGCCTGAGTAAGTAAAAGGCCGCGACGAAACGGTGGCAGGAGGAACAATGGAACTTCACTTTTATAACGGGATTTTTACTTTTGCTCTTTTTATAGTATCAGGGAAGCAAACTGCCTTTTACCAGTTAGAAAATGCTATTTGAATCCAGTTGAACCAGGGAATACAGAGTGAGCAATATGTAGCTTGAATTACATTTAAAAGCAGATTTTTTTAAAAAAATGGTGAAAGCACTGATTGTCAGTTTTAGCAGTCACTATGGCCTAGAGAACTTTTTCAAGAAGGTAATGTTCTTACTCTCAAAAATGGGCATCGAACAATCAGTCTAGGAGCATGGCAGTGGGTGAAATGGTGGACAGGCACCAAAGCTATTTTCTCATCTACCCAGTGGATGAGTGGGACTGTGAAACAAGTGATGTGGAATGAATGGGTGCAACAGCTGTACAGACAATCAATAACACACACAGTTCTGGAAAGAACACATCACTTGTGCTTGTTTGATGAGCTTGTCACATTCTAATCCCTCTCCCCATCCTGTTTCAATTTTGGGAAACTTGTATCTGCTGGTGTCAGCAATTCTGATTCTGAAATAGGATCAGGCTTTTACTACAACAGCCTTCTCTTTCTATTTATTGTGTCGACTCGTGGCTTACGATTAAAGGCGGGCAAAGTTTGCAGACTCTAAACCCTTAAGAACTGTCTTAAGGACATTTATTTTTTTCCCTTTTTAAATAATTTTACACTTTTTAGTATCTATTTCAGAGTCATATTTAAAACTATTTATTAGTGAATACAGTACATGAGACAACAAGGTTACTGAGATTACAATTCTTCAACAATTAATGATAATGTGGTTTATACTGTGCCTTAATAGTAATGCTATTTAAGATATTTATTTTTAAGTTTTACTATGCTGCACTCTAAAGAAAGGAACTTTAGATGTGACACTGTAAAATTATGTATTCATCTCATGGCATAAATTATTTAGTAGGTCTAGATGTAGCATATTAAATATTAACCTATTCAACTAAAGATGTTGACTTGGATTTATTTAAATTCATATGTGCACTGTATAAGAGAGTACTCTTACATTAACACATTTTAGTTTATTTTAGTTTTTAGGGTTTTTTTTTTTTTAATTTTTAACAGGACCTATTGCTAGTTTCATGCTTCCTTCTCTGATTTTTGCTCGTGTAGCTCTCATTTATTGGTACTTCATTAGTTTAACACTCTTCTTATGTAGTTTATGTAGTTTTTAAATGCTGCTTTACATTTTTCTTCTGAAACTGCAATACTTGCAATTTTTATTCTTAAAGTAAATTGAATACTATTTTACACTGTATTGGATTTTTATACTTGAACAATTTCATACAAGGGAAGACAGGTTAGCATTTTTATGGACTTTCTCCATTATCACTGGATTTACTTTAAGTATTCCCATACTAGACAGTGTTATGTAATGTAGACATGACTCTCCTGTGCAAATTATTTATTCATTGTGTATATTGCTTTATAACATTTCAGATCTTCTAATCTATTCACTTGTATTAAATATAATTTTTAAAAACTTTTGTTGCATTGGTTGTTTCTAATTTTGTTGTAAAAGTGGACTGATTTCTCCCTTTAACTAGAATTAATGGCTGTGATTTACAGGTAACATTTTCAGTGAGCAGAAGGCTTCCCAGATGCCCTGCTTTTATACCTTTTAAGTAAATTTCATTAACTCAGTATCTGCGTTACATTTAGCAAATGATATAGGTCCTCCCCCAATAGTGAACCCTAAAGGACGATTCATGGCAGTGATACTTGGTTACCTGAAGGTTGCTTGGAAGGAGTGGGCTGTAGAGGGGAACAGTCAACTCGAAGCTGGGGTAGCACAGTGATGCTGGGATCAGGTAAACTGAGGTTTGGTGCTAGCCTGTACCAGGTACTAGCAATGTGAATGGAACACGTTGCTTTTTGTAGTTCACTTTTGGGGTGAGGTTTTTATTGATTTCTCGTCTATCATGTTGGACGGTACTACCTATCTTACATGGTTATTTAAGTATTAAAGTATATCAACTACTTGGCACAGTCAAATATATTACTATTTATCTAGATAAATGATTACTGGTAGCACTTGTTGTAATGCCCTATAGTGAAAGCTAACCAAAGAGGAAGTCACCTCTTGGAATGTTTCTATTTTTTAATTTTTGTCCACAGTGATGTGGCCATATCTAATAATGTGTGTCTTAGAACATCAAATGAATGACTGTCATATTGTCTTAAAGTATACATGTTATGTTAATTATGGAATGGATTGTCTGTTGGTCCCTTGGTCTTAATATTTCCCAAATGCATGATACGATATCTTTTATTGAATTCCATTAGTTTTCAAAAATTATAAGCAGCAGAAAGTTATAATAACAGATTCCATCATGCTTTCTATTTTTGTTTATTTGTTTGTTTGTTTTTGGCCGCACGGCATGTGGGATCTTAGTTCCCTGACCAGGGATGGAACTGGTGTCCGCTGCATTGGAAGCACGGAATCAAAACTGCTGGACCACCAGGGAGGTCCCAGACTTTGTACTTGATGATAACTATCATCCTGTTTAGAGCCATCATCATCTCCAACCTTAACTGCCTTTAATTTTCCAAAGAAAATAGATACCACCATATCCCTGGGGAGAGACTTTATTGCACCCCAAGGTATTATCTTGGATCAATAAAATAATTTTCTAAGTTACTTAATTCAGCCAATGCATCAATGATTATTTCAAAAGACAAGTTCAACATTTAATGTTTCAGATTTACAAAAGGTCACTTTTGTCCTCTGTAAGTCATGTATTGATTGCTGAGCTTTAAAATGAAACATTATTTGATTTATCAATTAAAAATAGGTTCTGGGAAAAGCTTGTCAGAAATAGCCATACTCAGGGGAGTCAAAAGTCCATGGATCCCTGACTATACCTTTCTTGGAGGTATTTACTGATCAATATTAGCAGTTATAGAGAGGGCGAGATTTTGACTTTATAATGCTAAAGCATGTATTTTTAAAATAAATAAAAGTTCTTAATTTCTAATGAAGAGGGGAGAGTACCCATGACACAATGTCTACCTTGGTCAGGAGGTTAGTTGTATTTGTAGAGTCGGAGAAGGCAATGGTCTGAGATCCAAATTGCTGGCCAAGTCCTGGTTTCTTTACTTACGAGCAGGGTGATCTTGAACCCTTCTGTCCTGGTAACGTGTAAGCTGATAGTACTCAACATAGTTGATTTGTTTACCTGTGATCAAATGAGTTAACTGATATGAGAACATTTTAGAAATTCTGAACTATTAGGCAGATGGAAATTATACTGTGGGAATATATACAATATTAATTTGGAAATTGACCTCAGCAGTCATCTGGTATGAAATGATCCTCCCAAAAGAGGACAAAAGTATCTCATGATGTTACCTTCGTTCTGTCCCAACCAAGTCACAGCTAAACTTGCTGTACAGCAAGAGCAGCACAAAAATCACATTGAAAGATGGAGAGATTGCTCAGGGGAAGGAAGGGGAGAGGAGAAGATTATGGAATATATTTCTCTCACAGGGGAACTATATTTAGCTCCTTCCTCACTCCTGTCAAATATTGTTCTTCTTAATTCCCTCTGAGGCTTGAAAGTGTTCATTAAGATGACAGCCTGAAGTTTGCAGGGGCAGAGGTACAGAGGAACCAAAAAATAAATAAATGCATTTTCATGCTTACTTTTGTCCTCTCTTTTCCTTCAAGAGTTCCAGGCTGTTTCCATGGAAATTCTTACTTTGTTTTGCTTAAGCACTTCATACAGAAGAGGTTTCATTTTGGATATTTGTTCTGAGTTGAATTTTAGAAGTTCAGTAATGATTTTAGCTAAGTCATTTACATTCCAGACTTTGAAATCTCAATCGTAAATCAAAATGAGAAGGATATCAGACAATACATGCATGTATAAGCACTTTAGAAATTTTAGATAAGAAAAAGGATTTTTAGCTTTGATATCATAAATTAGTTCTGTCTCAAAATTGCACAGCATTTGGTCATTCTTGACCAACTTATTCAGAAAGTACCCTTCTTTCCAGTCACTTGTCTCCCAGAAGATGAATGCAATTATTTTTTAAATTCAAGTTGCTACCACTAAACTATCAATATAGTTTAAGTGAGTTGGAGACTGTGCATTGTCTTCCATTTTTCCACACTTAGAGGTCATTCTGATTACATCATAACAGGGATTGAGTAGCAATCATTATTTCTTTTCATTTAAAAGTTCAGATAATGTGTTCCTAAAAGGACAGATATCTCAGACTGACTTCCAAAATGAGCGTGAAATACAAAAACATAGTTTTGCCAAGTAGAAAGTTGTGGTTTAGCTCTATTTTTAAACTATGTTCATCTGACAGTCCCAACCAGGTATGAACTTGTTTACTTTCTGAATACTCTGACTCTTAGCTGTGCCACCTGTGCCGTAGGTGCCTCAGGTGAGGCGAAGGAGATAGAGAAGATGCCTTTGGAGAGTCTTAGAGTACGCGCTTCCATCCTGCATTTGCTTATGTACATTTTGAAATTTGAGAAAAGAGTGATGTGCAAAGGAAGTAGAAGAAAATAATGAAGAAAAGAAACAAGCTTCCCTGAAAAACAAGTGAAAGGGGAGGAGATGAAGGAGTGGGGGTCACGTGGGCTGGATCGCACGAGGTGAGGACTTGCCACTAAGGGGGCTGCTGTGGGCAAGAGCCGGAGAGGGGCTGGCTGGGTGGCAGGAGACTTCATCTGGGGGTGAGAGGGTGGGGGGTCATTTAAAGGACACGAATTAGATATCTAGTTTTCTAGTTAAATAAAAGACAGGACAACAGCTGAATTTTTGAACTATGCTTGCAAGGTTTTGATGTTTAAGAAAAAGGAGTATATTTTTTGTAACTGAAAGCTGGTAGGAACAGACAATTATGGTGCCTTTGGTAGGATCAGATAGAGCTTCATCAGGGCCCTTGGGCCTCCAGGGATAAGGAACAGTGGAATTCTTTGATCTATCCTCACTTTCCATTTTAAGCAGACAAGCGAGTCAGAAAAGAGAGGAGGAAGATTAAAGAAAATGTACTTACCTTGCTAACCAGTATACTTTCCTTCTACGTATGAAAAGGTCACTTGTGGCTGAGAAAGGTGAGCTCTTCGCATCGGTGTTTGCACGTGCTTTGCTGCTTCTGCCTCGATGCGATGCTGGTCGCTCCCGTTGATGGGCCTATGGAGAAATAACAGAAAGTTTGCCAAGGGATGCGAGGGAAGTGGCCTGCACCACTAACCACACACCGCGTACCAGTGCGTGTACGTAATCCTCATTAAACGTAAGGTAAGCAGTGGTATCCCCA
The DNA here is from genome assembly GCF_951394435.1 of Stenella coeruleoalba. Classification (NCBI taxonomy): domain Eukaryota; kingdom Metazoa; phylum Chordata; class Mammalia; order Artiodactyla; family Delphinidae; genus Stenella; species Stenella coeruleoalba. Next base: position 13,338,464 of record NC_137156.1, read on the forward strand.
TTGAGCAGTAAGCAGCCTGCCCAAAGCCACAAGTTCAGCATATGGTGCAGAACCGGGATTTCAGGTTGGGGTGGCCTGGAAACACATCCTCTGTACCCTCCACCTCAACACACTGCTTCCTGACCCTGTTCTTTCTAGTGAACCCTATGCGCTTCCCCTGGGTTCCTTAGCACCTGTCCTCAATCTCCTGTGACATATGAGCAAGTGACCACTGAATTAGTGGAGGCAAAATTCCTGCACGTAGGTATGAATTCTGAGAAGAATGGGGGTAGAAGATTCCAGGGGGCTGAGGAAGCTTTCAGCGTTGCTCTGAACATGTTTGATTCATTCCCAATTACAACCGAATCCACTCTTCTGACCTTTAGCCTGACATCTAACTGTACTTTCTGTACCTGCTTATCAGTGGGGAACCATATTAAAAAATTTAATGCCGATTTTCTGCACTATTGCTACTTCATCAATAATATTTTTAAAACACTCCACATAGAGAACAAACTAGTGGTTATTACTGATGGGGAGAGGGGAAGGGGGAGGGGCAACATAGGAATAATCGTTTAAGAGGTACCAACTACTATGTATAAAATAAATAAGCTACAGGATATATTGCCCAGCACAGGAAATACAGCCAATATTTTACAGTAAATCTTTTAAAATTGTGAAACACTGTGTTATACAGGTGAAACATATAATATTGCAATCAACTATACCTCAACTAAATTTAATTAATTAAATAAAAACACTCCATATGCTTCTCATTGATCGTGATCAGCAACGTGCTTGGCATAAACCAATGCCCAATGGAAACGTAATACACTGGGAGAGTGGAACTGGCCAAGTGGGAAGCTGAAGCAAGTGAGAATTCAGAGGGGGATTTTAAGTACAAAATCTTACCTCACGACAGCCTCTTCAATAAGTGGTGCTGAGAAGACTGGACAGCAACATGTAAAAGAATGAAATTAGAACACTCCCTAACACCATACACAAAAATAAACTAAAAATGGATTGAAGACCTAAATGTCAGGCCAGACACTATCAAACTCTTAGAGGAAAACATAGGCAGAACACTCTATGACATAAATCACAGCAAGATCCTTTTTGACCCACCTCCTAGAGAAATGAAAATAAAAATAAACAAATGGGACTTAGTGAAACTTAAAAGCTTTTGCACAGCAAAGGAAACCATAAATGACGAAAAGACGACCCTCAGAATGGGAGAAAATATTTCCAAATGAAGCAACTAACAAAGGATTAATCTCCAAAATTTACAAGAAGCTCGTGCAGCTCAATATCAAAAAAACAACCCAATCCGAAAATGGGCAGAAGACCTAAATAGACATTTCTCCAAAGAAGATATACAGATTGCCAACAAACACATGAAAGGATGCTCAACATCACTAATCATTAAAGAAATACAAGTCAAAGCTGCAATGAGTTATCACCTCACACCAGTCAGAATGGCCATCATCAAAACACCTACAAACAATAAATGCTGGAGAGGATATGGAGAAAAGGGAACCTTCTTGCACTGTTGGTGGGAATGTAAATTGATACAGCCACTATGGAGAACAGTATGGAAGTTCCTTGAAAAACTAAAACTAGAACTACCATATGACCCAGCAATCCCACTACTGGGCATATACCCTGAGAAAACCATAATTCAAAAAGAGTCATGTACCACAATGTTCATTGCAGCTCTATTTACAATAGCCAGGACATGGAAGCAACCTAAGTGTCCATCAACAGATGAATGGATAAAGAAGATGTGACACACATATACAATGGAATATTACTCAGCCGTAAAAAGAAACGAAATTGAGTTATTTGTAGTGAGGTGGATGGACCCAGAGTCTGTCATACAGAGTGAAGTAAGTCAGAAAGAGAAAGACAAATACCATATGCTAACACATATATGTGGAACCTAAAAAAAAAAAAAGGTGAACCTAGAGGCAGGACAGGAATAAAGATGCAGATGTAGAGAATGGACTTGAGGACATGGGGAGGGGGAAGGATAAGCTGGGAGGAAGTGAGACAGTGGCATGGACATATATACACTACCAAATGTAAAATAGATAGCTAGTGGGAAGCAGCCTCATAGCACAGGGAGATCAGCTCGGTGCTTTGTGACCACCTAGCGGGGTAGGATAGGGAGGGTGGAAGGAAGACACAAGAGGGAAGGGATATGGGGATATATGTATACGTATAGCTTTGATTCACTTTGTTATAAAGCAGAAACTAACACACACACACACACACACACACACACACACAATCTTACCTCACAGATCCTTTGATTGGTGCTTTCCCTGCAGCCCCTGTGTCACTTTCAAAGAGTCATTCTGTGTCAGAAAAGAAATACTGATAGATCTGTATCAGAAAAGGAATACTGATAATAGTCAACATCAAACTGAACACTTTTCTGTTTATTACCATTGTACACTTCTTTACTTTAAATGTCTAGATTTTTGGCTACCGTTTACTGGGCATCCACTTATGCCAGACACTGCATACATTATTTTTTTTCTTTTCTTTTTTTAATTGAAGTATAGTTGCCATACAATATTATATGTTACACATGTACAATATAATGATTCACAATTTTTAAAGGTTTTACTCCATTTATAGCTATTATAAAATATTGGCATTATTCCCCATGTTGTACAATAAACCCTTGTATCGATTTTATACAGAATAGTTTGTACCTCTTACTCTCCTACCCCTATCTTGCCTTTCCCCTCTTCCCTCTCCCCACTGGTACCCACTAGTTTGTTCTCTTATCTATGTGTCTGCTTCTTTTCTGTTTTACTCACTAGTTTGTTGTATTTTTTTTAGATCCCAGGTATAAGTGATATCACACAGTATTTGTCTTTCGCCGATTTATTTCACTTAGCATAATGCCCTCCAAGTCCATCCATGTTGGCATTATTTCATTCTTTTTTATGGCTGAGTAGCATTCCATTGTATATATATATCATTTTCTTTATCCATTCCCCTGTTGATGGCCACTTAGGTTGCTTCCATATCTTGGCAATCGTAAGTAACTGCATACATTATCTTAAATCCTCACAGCCTCACTATAGACTTGGCATTATTATCTTCACTTGACGTGGAGGCTAATGTAGTTTGCCTAAAGTCATAACTGAAGGTGGTAGAACTGTAAGTTGAAACCCAGGTCTGGATGATGCCAAAGACTAACTGCCACTGGATTATTTTAGCAGTCTCTTTCTGTGTCACTAGGAATTGTCTCAGAAATTCTAAGGCAAGTTTAACAAACATGATTTCAATTCTATAGACCCTTCAAAAGCAAATTTAAGGACTCCAAGGCAAGTTATTTACATGATTAAAATGCTTAAAAATATATAAAGATATACAGAAAGATAGCATAGCACAAATGCCTCTGTGCTCATTTTCTGAATTTAATTTCTGTTGTCAACATTTATGTAGTCACAGTACTAAGGGTTATAATGACTATTTGGTCATCTTGACCTCTTTCCACTTATGCTGTTTTGGGAAAAGTGTTATACTGTGATTTATTATTGTAGTAAAATATAAAATTGAATGAGTATATGTCAAAGAGTGCCAAATAATTATAAACTTTTAATAATGCCAATCTTAATAATAATAACATGGGATTTAAATGTAGGGTATAGTTATTAAAGGTGTGTGATTCAAGTCATCTGCCATGAATGAGCTTGAGTAGGGAGCTTGACTGTCTCAATGCCAGTTAAGAAAAGATTAAGGAGGAAAGGAGAACTTGAAGAAGAAATAGCACGGGAGACAGGAGCCACAGCAGCTTGGGAAGGGCTGAATGGGAGGTACACACAGGGTCTTCACTTGGAGTCTAAGGAGTGAGACTGACCAGTGAAAGAAGTCCCTGTGCTTGCCCTTCAGGCACACATGTGGAATTGCTTTATGTCCTGGGCATACCGGGAATCTTGATAATTCACACTTTCATAACAGCTGCATTTCTTATCATCTTTGGCATATTTCTTCAGATTGCACAAAACTCTTATCTTGCAAACATTCTCGCTCTGGACTGCTGTCTCTTTCAGCTGCTTAGAAGCCGTGTCCCTTAAATCTCCCAGCTGTCTGTCTTACCTTTCAGCCCTTGCTTCCTTTATCTGATATTTTTTTAATCTTTCCCAGCTGCCACTTCTGGCACAGTAGTTGTCTCTCGGTTCTCTCAGAGTGAGACATTTCAGCACGCCAATGTGGGGAGGGAACGTAACCATTATAAAAATGCATTTGCAAACTTAGCCCTGAAATCTATGAAGAAAAAAAATCATCTCAGCATTCCTGCAACCTGTGCACTGCATGCATCAACGCATGCATTTCTGCAAGGATGAGGCACTTAAGAGGCTTGCACAGGAAATGCCAGAGAGAACCACAGGGCACTTAATTGTTCAAAACAAGAGATTTCTCCCCTTAGAAATGCACATTCTCTGCGGCAGCAGAGAAATGCACATTCCAAGCTTATGTAACACCGTCTCGGTTGGATAAAATGTTTACTGGCATCCCCACTGTGTACAGAAAGGTAAATGCTACAAGCTGGTGACAAATTTCACTTCGTATTGGAAACTCTTTGGTTTCACTTGCCTATCACCAATACCTGTAGTTGATTCTAAGTTTTTGTAATCAATGTGATTGTCATGCCTCAGGGTAATTCTTTTGGGAGAATTTTAGTGGTTCCGTGGGGTTACCAGATTTTCTTAACATGATGGATTCTGAGTGATTAAGAGAAAAAATATAATTTTAGTTTGAGGGTCTTTTAAAATAAATTATGTAATAAGGGCTTGAGGACCTCTGAAAACTTTGGGGATGCCACACTGCTAGGCACAGCTAGGAGCGTCTGGCTCAGCAGCTGTCACTCATTTATTCCCACTCAAGGAATGCTCCAAAAGTAAGATGTCCTGGGTAATCCCCTGGTTCTCTGTGGGGTTGGCCAATATTACTCTCTTCTATATTAACCTCGGAAATTTGAACAAATCTGTTAAGCTATCGTTGTGTTGCTAGTATGCTGTTAAGAGTATTATTCCAAAGAATGATATCAACCAATATCGAAGGTAAATCTCTTGCTTGTACAGAAATACATACCCACTATGCTTTGAAGTAAATGGGAACTTTTTGTATACCTAATTAAGTACAGGTTCTTGAGATGAGGGGAAAATCAACAAGCAAGGTCCATTTGAACTGGATTTACTCATTTTGACTGTCTTCTCAATCAGATCAGTTGCTGTCTCTGAATGTATTTTATAAAAACCTACATTGATTATAATCTGCCAGAAAGAATAGTTGAACACACACACACACACACACACGCACGCACGCACGCACGCACATCTCCCAGTTGCAAAGGGCAAACTCTTTCCAGCTATTGCTAATTAGATAAAAGTTTGGATCCTGATAGAAATAGTTTGTGCTAGAAGGGTAGAAGCTCTATAACTCTAAACGCTGAATTGGTGTCATATTTGAGATCCTGCAGTTCCAAACATCATCAGCTCAGCACTTCATAGCCCTGGGGCAGACAAGTGATATAGCCAGTGGATTCTACAAATTACAATTTAAAAACTAAAGTTGTAATTATTTTTCATTTCCAGAGTCATTCTTATTCTTTTTTTGTCCATTTTCCTTTTCTGTTACAGTGATATCAACACTAAAAGTTTAATCTTTATTGGACATCGCTGGGCATTTTCTATGTATAAGGCATGTTAAATATACTACATCTTTCTGGAATTTTTCTTCGTGTAACAGCCAATATATGGCAGCTAACATTCCCTTGACATTATTAATTTTTATGTGATCTTTGAATAAATGACTTTTTAAAATCTTTGATAGAATAAAGAAGGAGTAACTAAAATGGTAGGAACTGGTTTCTTAAAATTAAAATGTTTACTGTTTTATAGATCAGATATCTTTCTTATATTTATTCCAGAGGAATTATTTGCAGTGGTTACCATAAAATTGTAATCATTTTCGTGATTTCAGTTATGTTAAGTTAGATATAGCTAGTAGGTGTGTATAGATTCTTCAGACACAGAGGAGATGTCAGTTAACGCAGACATGAATCCAAGCATAAAAGCTGTAAAAAGACTATGGAACATGCAAGTGCATCAAAGAATGATGCAAAGTATTCTCTAAGGGTGGGAAAGTAAAAATAATGTCACCATAGGGTGAAGAATTGTGACTCTGAACAAAGAGAAACATTGAACTGTTTAACTGTTCCAGTGTCTATTGCAGTATAACAGACCAACCCAAAACCTAGGGATGCAAAATCAAAAACAGCTATTTGTTCATGTTTGCTGTCCTGTGGTCAGAAATTCAGAAAGGGCACAGAGGGGACAGCCCTTCTCTGCTATACACTGTCTGCACTCCATCAGCAGACATGATTAGAATGGCCAAGGTGTCTGGAATGCACAGTGACCCAAACAGCTGGGCCCTGGAGGATCACTTCCAAGATGGTAGCTCCAGCATGGCAGTCTCAGGGCTGTCTGATTCTCTACACAACAGCTCAGAACTCCAGTGAACAAGGTGAAAGCTGTATGACCTTTCTTGTCCCAGCCCAACAAGTTACATAGCATTGCTTGTGCTACATTCTGTGGATTCTAAGTGAGTCACTAAGGCCAACCTAGACTCAGTGGCAGGGGACTTAGACCCCACCTCTTGATGGGAGGAATAAAAAGTATTTGGTGCTATCTTTAAAACTGCCATATTAATAAAGTTTTTTTCAATGTAAATTCATTTCCCTTTAATGCCTTTTTCATCCTAATACCTAATTTGTACGTAATAAGTTCTCTTCTTTCTGTGGCTGTAGTTGCTCATGTTTGAAATGTAGGAATTGGTGTGCTGTGTTATGAGTGGTAGAGCCCTGGGGTATAGCTGTATAAGAGGTTACTAGTTTTAATAGCAAAATAGAAATTCAGATGTCAGTAGGGTATGTTAAATAGTTATTAGATATAATTTAGCACCCAATTTTTTAGGAGACTACACTTTTTCTAAATCTGATAACCAACCAGCCAGATGTTAGGATGTGAGTCCAAATTCCTGGAGTTGGGATATGCACTGGAGGAAAAATGGCCAGATCTAGAGAGCACAGAGTGAGCCATGACACTAGATGGCAGGAACCTACATCCAGAAGAAGCCAGCAGCCTATACACTTCGCAGGACAATGGAGGGGGAGGTCAAGGGCTACAAGTTTAATCCATGTCCCACCAGTTATCACCATTATGTGCTTGGGTAAGTCCCTTACTTCTTTGTCTTCTGTTTCCTCATCTGTAAAGAGTTTGCCTAGGTAACTTCAGGAGTTCCTTTCTTCCAGTTACGGTGACACTATGATTTTAGTTCAGGTCCCTCCTACCAGGGCAGCTCTTAAAGCATGTATGAAAAGGAGATAGGAAAAATAATTTTAAAAGCATTCCTTTGGTGACTACCTTATCTTACAATAGAGCTTCTAGCCCTTTGCGTGTTTCAGTGCATTTTGACATGTATTAAAATGCCTACACTAAGAGAAGAGAGACATGAGAAAGAGCTTGAAGAGAAGGTATTTGGTGCCGATAGGTTACAGTTAAGATAATGGGTCCCTTTACTTCAATTTAAAAAATAAAATAAAATAAAATAGCAGGTTAAGTATATTAAAATTGAAAAAAAAAAAAAGGTTCAGGGTCCAGTGAGAGCTTTCTGGTCAACTTGAGAGGCACCCAGGAGTAGTGTCTGTCCAGGGAGGTGACAACACCAGCATCTCTCCCCTCTCCTCTCTCTATTCACTCAGCCAGGAGAAAGCTGCTCTTCCTCTGATATGTAGCTTGAACAAGAGCCACCCTCACATTGCCTGGGGCAGGTACACACGTGGGCTGCTGGAGGGGACGTCTGGGCTGCTGAAATGAGGCTGAAAAGCTGTGTCATATTTGTGTGGGGCAACGGGGGCCTCGCCTAACAGTGAGATCCATCAATAATCCATGGCCCTGTACAGAAAGAACCCTATTAATAAGAAATGTTGCTGTTTGTAAAAGACAGAGCCAGTGATGCCCTCCTTCCAGGGAAACCGAATATGCTCAGAGTGACGCAGCGCTCTCTGAACTTTCCAGTGACACCAACAGATAGCTTAGATCAGAAGCAATTTTAGAAGATGCATTCAGCATACAACAGTCATTTCTGCCAGCCTCATTTGTTAGGGTCAAAAGCTGGTCAGAAACACATTTGACCCATGTGTCAATTATACTGCAATAGAAAGAGAAAAAGAAGGAAAGAGAGAAAGAAAGAGAAAGGAAGGAACGAAGGAAGGGAGGGAGGGAGGGAGGGAGGGAGGAGAGAAACTTGACCAGAGGTTTGCTTGTTTGTTTGTCCCTTCAACACTGGTCAAGGGCACCGAGTTATTTTGGGGCCTTAGGCTTTATATCAGGTCACTGTTTAAGTATAAAAATGTTATCCGCCTGGTTTTAGACCCAATATGGAAGACTGAAAATCAACAGAATTTCCAAATCGATTTTTCATTCCATTTAGAGTTCATAATCTTCTAGATATGTCTAGTTCTTCTTTATGGTAACATTTAATTATTAATCCTTCCTTACTTTTAGGTTCTAATTTAAGAGTGCATTAATAGATTGCTCACTAGGGAGTTTGCCAAAATCATGGCAGGACAAGGTCATCAGGAGCTCGGATTTGGAGGCAGACTGAGCTGGGACTGAGACTGGGCTCCACCATGTGCCGGCTGAGTGACCTTAGGCAAGTTACACACCCTCTGTAAGTCTCTATTTCCTCCTCTGTAACAGGGGGATGATGTCTCATGAAGTACAATAATGTAAAGCATTGAGAAAGGCGAGGAGTAAGCATTCAATAAAGGTGAGACATTTTCATCGCTTTTCTCAATTATTCATTTGACAAATATTTATTGTTTAATATGTGCTAGGCATTGTTTTAGGCACTGGGGACATGAAAGTAGAAAAACATACAGCTTTGGTACTCATGGAACTTACATTCTGGGAGGAAGGGAGACCAAAAATAAACAAACAAGTAAATACGCTATTCCAGTAGGTGAAAAAGTAATGACAAGGGAGAAAAAAGGAAAAGGGATTGAGAGCAGTAGAGGTGGGAAGGGGGATAGTGACATCTTATCAGTTTCTCTGATAACATTTAAACCAGGAACAAGAGGATATAAGGGAGTAAGCCATGTGGGCATTTGTAGGAAGATCATTCAAGGTACAGGGAACTGCATGTGCAAAGGCACTGCTGTAGGAGTGCGCTTGGTGTGTTGGGCAAGGAAGAAAGAGCAGCTAGAGTGGAGAAAGTAAGGGGGAGAGTGGCAGGAGAGGAGGTCAGCAAGGTGGCAGGGAGCAGCCACAACATTGTACAACTTTATAGACCATGACTTTGGATTTTACTGCGGGTGAGATAGGGAGCCACTGACAGGTTCTGAGCTCGGGGAAGGTCAAATATAGCAAAGTTTCGGGAGGATTCCTCTACCTTCTGTATGAAGGATAGACTGTCGGGGGCAAACAGGGAACCAGGGAGACCAATTAGCAGACTATCACAGTTGTCCACACAGGAGATGATAGCAGTTTGCACTAGATGGTCATAATAAGGTGAGAAGAGGTCAAATGCTGTATATATTTCAGTTAAGAGTCAATAGTATTTGCAGATAGAAACAGTGTGAGGTTTGGGAAACAGAAAGTAGTCAAAGATGACTCCAAGGTTTTGGCCTGAGTAGCAGGTAGGATGGAACGACTACTTACCAAGAAGGCAGAATCAAAGCAAGGACAAATTCGGTAATATGAGATGAAGGCTAGAGACAAACCAAGAATTTTGATTTGGATGTACTAAGTTTGAGTTGTCTATTAAGTAGCCAAGATGTCAAGCAGGCAGGTGGATACACTAATCTAGAGTTTAGCAGAGATGCCAGGGTCTGAGGTAAAACTGTGAGAATTGTTGTCATCATTAGAGCTATTGACCAATATTTGTGGTTTGCTTCTTCTAGGTCCACGATGTGACTGTATTCCCTGCCCCCTTAAAGTTAGGCATAGCCATGTGACTTGATCCAGCCAATGAAATGAGAACAGAAATGATTCTGTCACTTCAGGCAGAGGCTTTGACAGCTCACCATGTCTGCTTTTCCTGCCTACGTGATTGTGGACATATGTGTCAGCCTGGATATCTGAGTGACCACAATTAACAGATATCCCTGCTGACTCATGATGGACACTTAGAGTAAAAGAGAAGCCAATCTTTATTTTCCTACAGCACTGAGATTTGAGGGTATTTTGCAGAAAAATCTAGCTATTCTAGCAATTATGCATAAGTCATAAAGATAAAAATGTATTTAAATCATGGACCTGGATGGCATGCGTTTTGATGGTGACCAGGAGCCAGCTGAGGGCTGAGACCCGTGGTCCTGTCCCAACACCTAGAGGTGAGGAAGAAAAGGAAGTTCTAGGAAAGGAGAGTAGAGGAGCAGCTGCTAAAGAAAATTAAGAGATCGTGTGGAGAAAATGCTTTAAGGAGGAAGTAATCGACTGTGTTAAGTGCTGTGGATCGGCTAAGAAAGATGAGAATTTGGAAATGAGCAATGGATGAACAATGGATTTGGCAACATGGAAGTTACTGATGAGCTTGTTAAGAAAGATGTTGAGAAGGGTTGGGAGCAAAAGTTGGTTGGTACTGGGCTCAGGAATGAAGGAGATAAAAGGAATCATGATGGTAAGTACACACAAGAAAGATGGAGAACATTTTCCTGTTAAGAGAAACAAAATGAGCAGGGATCAAAGGAGGATGTTTTAAGGTAGAAGATTATAGCAATGAAACAATTTATCCAGTAGAGAGAAAATATTAATGTCGCAGGAGAGTGGACCACTGCAGGAGCAATGTCACTGACAGGCAGAGGGGGTGATCTAGTGTTCAAATGATGAGGCTGGAATGTGAGTAGTCCTCCACAGTCAGAGGAGAGAAGGCAAATTGTAAGGGTACAGATGCAGATAGGGAAGTAGGTGGGGTGATGAGGTAAAAGTTCTCTTTTGATTGGTTTGATTTTTTCAATGCAATAAGAAGTAACGTCAGGACTTCCCTGGTGGTCCAGTGGTAAAGAATCTGCCTTCCAATGCAGGGGACACAGGTTTGATCCCTCGTTGGGGAACCAAGATCCCACATGCTGCGGGGCAGCTAAGACCGCCCATGCGCCACAACTACTGGGCCGGTGCACCTCAACGAGAAAGAGAAAAACCTGTACACCATAACTTGAGAGAATCTCGCACGCCACAATGAAGAGCCCATGTGTGCCGCAACCAAAGATCCTGCGTGTCACAACTAAGACCCAATGCAGCCAAAAAAATTAAAAAAAAAAAAAAAGGTAACGTCATTTGCTAAGAATGAGGACAGCAAAGGTAAGAATGGTCTGAAAGGTTCTGTGTGTTCTGGTTACTCCCTGCCACCTCCCTGACCTCCTCTCCTGCCACTCTCCCCCTCACATTCTCCACTCTAGCTGCACTGTCTTCCTTGAACACACCAAGCACACTCCTGCCCCAGGGCCTTTGCACATGTGGTTCCCTGTGCCCAGAATGATCTTCCTACAAATGCCCACATGGCTTACTTCCCTTACTCTTGTTCTCTGTTTAAATGTCATCTTATCAGAGAAGTTTCCCAGACTTGCCAATCAAAGACACCACCCGGTACCTCCATGGCGGTACAGTGGTTAAGACTCTGCACTTGCACTGCAGGGAGTGGAGGTTCCATCTCGGGTGGGGGAACTAAGATCCTGTGTGCCACATGGTGAGGCCAAAGAAAAAAAAAACAAAACTACCATCCCACTTTCTACCTGTATCTATCCTACTCTAACCCTTTTCCTTCTTTATTCTTTGATATTACCTTTATCACCTATAAGTATATTTGCTTGCTTGTTTATTTTTGGTCTTCCATGCCCCCAGAATTTAAGCAGCACAAGCACCAAAACTTTGTGTTTTGAGGAGGGAGGTGAAGGTCTAAGATAAAAGTCTAGGAGAGTGGGATTATGGTGAGAAACAGAGTAGGACTAAGAAGCAGCTCTCAAGGCCTACTAAGGTTAATGTCCATGAATTTAAAGCACTGTATCTTTTCAAAAATATGCCAATATTCAGAAATATCTCATTTTCTATCTGGGAAAAAATATTCAGCTTCATGAACGAACAGGAGAGGTAAGAAAAAAAGAAAAAGTCATGAGATTCCTAATGAAATGTTTTGGTTGTCATTCAAGTGATGCTGCTGCCAAGTGTTCCAAGAGCCCCAAAACCTGGTATCTTAGCTAAGGTCTTTGCTCCCAAAATACCATTCCACTTCCACATCATCTACCTCCTATTAGACACTAGGGCTGTCTTTTTAGAAAATTCAAAAGAGCTGTCTGGGCCAAGGAACAGATTCTTCCGCTCTCACTGCAAAAGGCTGAACAATAGGAAAAAAAACTGCCTTTACTTATAGCTTATCGGGTCTCTGTATAAAGTTGAGTGTTTGACTTACCCCTTTTAGGATAGAGCCACCTTGAAGTCAGGGACCGTGTTTGCTTATAATATGTCTAATTTATGCATAAGTGTAGTTTTGCAATTGTGGCAACTAAATTAAAAGGATAACATGACAGAAATTGTTTCATCGTCACTCACTGAGAGAGAAATGTGGTTCATCTCTGAACACAGGTGAACTACATCAAGGTAATGTGCTCTCCTTCCTAGGACCTATCTTGGGTTGCTTTGCTCATGAATGATACGGTTTTGGTGCTTTTGACCCCTGATATTTTAGTAAATTATTGCCTTGAATTTCTTTGTATGGAAGACTCAGCCCAACATCATTGAGCAGCCCTGAAAGGTGCGCATTGTGAACAGATCCCCAAATCTCAGTGGCTTATGATAACAGAGTTTGAATCTCAGTCAAGCCACATGTCCACTGTGTTTGGCTGCCATGCTGTTTCATGTCATCTTCACTCCAGGACCCACGATACCCTGGCAGAGACTATCTGGATTGTGGCTGGTGACAGAGGGAAAAGATTACAGCAAAGCACAAACTCTTCTTAAACTTTTGAATGAATGAGATACATATCACTTCTCATACTCCGTTGGCAGAGCAAGTCTCTTGGCCAAGCATGACTTCAGTGGCTTGGGAAAGTAGGATCTTCTCTCAGGAAGGGCAAACAGATGTTGGTAAACTGTAATACAATCTACCAAAGGAACCTCCCCAAGTCTTCCCAGATAGAGTTCATCACTGCTTCCTCTATTTCACCTCCAGAATTTCTCTATGCTTCTATTATTACAGAGGGTGTTATAACTGTTTACATGGCTCTAGTCCCTTGACTAGACCAGGGACTCTTTGTCAAGATTAGGACTGTCTGTTATTGTCTTGTCACTTACACAGTGCCTGGGACAGAGTAGATGCCCTGTTGAATTAAATATCAGTAGTACTGGATGGATTGATTAAGACTGGATGAATTGAATAGATTTGGATAGATTGGATCAGATTGATGTAAAGCAGAGTGTTTGAGTCCATGTGTTGGTGTGTGGTGTAAATAATTAAGCCTGAATTGAATGTAGCATAAGGCGAAATTAGCTTAGATGGGACTTTGAATGCAGAGAGCTGTTCGCTTAACGATGATGCTTTACTGATGAGAAAATTAAAGCCTATGTAGAAGAGATGACTGGTCCCATGACGTCACAAGAGTCAATGAAGAAACTAGGTTTTCATTTTCCTAATTTGGTTCTCTTTCTATCATAACCAGAAGCCCCTTTGGAAAAAACAATACCACCACAATCACCACCTAGGTATTTACTTGATATTTATTTATAAAATACATATTTGAGGTAAAATTTGACATAATAAAAAGGGATAAGCAAAATCCACCATCCCCATATCATGCCTCTACTTCATCTCCGGACAAGTTACCACTGTTGACACCTGCTTATGTATCTTCCAGAAATTTTCTATTCATGCACAAACATTTATATGGGATTTTATAATACAAATTATATGATACATATGCCATTTGCTTTTAAAATTTAAGAATATGTACAACAGCAATTAACACAATATTGTAAATCAACTATACTTCAATAACAAACAAACAAATAAACAAATAAATAAATTTAACAATATATCCTGAACATCTTTAGCATCAGCCTATGTGAACCTACACCCTTGTTAGGCTACATGATATTCTACTATGAATACCGCTATTTATATAACTAGCTAGCTGTTATATGCATTTAAACATTTCATATATATATATATATATATATATTTTTTTTTTTTTTTTTTTTTTTTTTTCGGTACGCGGGCCTCTCACTGTTGTGGCCTCTCCCGTTGCGGAGCACAGGCTCCGGACGCGCAGGCTCAGCGGCCATGGCTCACGGGTCCAGCCGCTCTGCGGCACGCGGGATCCTCCCGGACCGGGGCACAAACCGGTGTCCCCTGCATCGGCAGGCGGATTCTCAACCACTGCGCCACCAGGGAAGCCCATTTCATATATTTTAATATTACAAGTGATGAAATATATCACCTATATGCTCAGACTCTCTAATTTATATCTGAAGCCCTGACCTCTCCTCCAGATTATTATACTATCTATCTACTTGGTATCTTCACTTTTAATATCAAATAGCTATCAAAACTGAAATGGTCAGAAAAGAGAATTTTTGTGTTCCCCCATCAAATTTTTCCTTTCCTAATCTTCCTCTTCTCAATTAATGACACCTCTGTGCACCTAATAATACAGACTAAAATATTAACAGTCATTCTTATTTCCTATCTTTTCTTCAACTGTTGTATCCAATTTCACATTGGCTCCAGCTCCAAAATAAATCATGAATTCAACCACTTTCCCTGACCTCCATTACTGTTACTCTAGGCTAAGTTCTCATCATGCTTCACTTGATTCACTGCAATAGCCTCCTAGCTGGTTTCTCTTGACCCTTTTGGTCCATTCACATTCACCACAAAATAGCAAGAGTGATCTGTTGTTGTTTTTATTATCAAACAGAAATATATATTTATACATGTATATATATGTGTGTGTGTGTGTATATACATCCATAAAATTTAACTGAAATGCACAAATTTTAATTTTTCTGTTTTATGAGCTTTAATCCTATAAGATATAGAACATTAACATAATGCTGGAACATTTTCTCATGCCTGTTTAAAGTCAGTCCATGTTCCCTATCTCCAACTCTAGCGATATCAATTGTTCAGATTTTTTCCTCCTTAGGTAACTTTAGCTTGTTCTAGCATTTCATATAAATAGAATCAACTGTGTTCTTTTGAGTGAATCTTCTTTCACTTAGCATAATGTTCTTGAGATTTATTCATGTTGTTAAATGTTTCATTAGTCTGTTCCTTTTTATTGCTAGTTAGTATTCTATTGTATACATACACCACAATTTGTTTATCCATTCTTGGGTTAATGAACACTCGGGCTATTTCGAGTTTGGGGCTATTATAAATAAAGCTTCTATGAACATTTACATACAAGTTAATTTTGGGACGTATATTTTCATTTCTGTTGGGTAAAAACCTCAGGAGTAGAATTGCTGGGTTATAGGGTAGGATTAAACTAGGTTTTATAAGAAACAGCCAGACCATCTTCCAAAATTGTTATACTGCTTTATACTCCCAGTAACAATGTATGGGAGTGCCTGCTTTCTCCTTCTGCACTGTGGCTTTATTTCTTGTTCACTCTTTAAGATCCAGCCGTTGGGGATCTCAGCTTTATATAGGAGTTCCCTATAACACTCCCAGCTCGGGTGGACCCTAGGCTTCATCTCCTTCTCTGTGCCCTGAGCATCGATCAAAACAGAGATTAAAGTTCACCAAAGTTGCAAACATTGCAACTTTGTTTTTGCAAACAAAAACAAAGTTGTTTTGTTTGTTTTTGCAAACAAAAATCCTTAGGATAAAAGCCAGTTTCGGGCATGTACCAAGTAGGATTCCTGGTATCATTTCATTTTGGCATCTGCAAATTCCTTACTTATTTGCAAGATCTTGAAAGTGTTAAACGTATAAAATTATCCAGAACTTTTAGTTGTTTTTAATAGGAGGGATTCATTTCACATTTTAATCAGATTAGATTTCATTTAGGACATCTAGTCTGCCATGCTGTCATAATTGGAAGTCTCCAGAATGTACTTTAAAAAATGTAAAGTGGATCACGTTACGTCTCTGATTAAAATTTTCCAATGGTTTTGTATGGCACTTAGAACAAAACTTCAACTTCCTAGGTTGACCTTCAAGGCCCTAGGTTACATGACCTGTGCTTACTCCTGTGATTTCATCTTAAAACACTACACTCCTGCTACATTGGCCTTCTTTCTGGTCCTCAGACACAGACAGCTTTTCTCCAACTTAAGATATTGCTGATTCCTCCACCTGGCTACCTCTTTCATATCTTTAATATCTCAGAGAGACTTTTCCTGACTTTACCATCTGAAGTAGCCTCCCTCACTACAAATAACTCTTTATCCCAACAATCTTATGTTATTTTCTCATAGCTCTTATCACCATAAGAAATCACATTATTATTTCCTTATTTGTTTGTTGTCTGTCTTGCCCCGTTAGAGAATGTAAATTCCATGAGAGCAGAGACTCTATCTCTTTTGTTTCACTGCTGTTCTCCCAGTGCCTGAAATTGTACTGATAACCTAGAAGCACTTAGTGAAGAATAGTTAAATGAACAAATGAACCGGTCTGCAGGGTCTAACCTTTAACTATTTACTGTAAACGTAGCCATGCCTAAGTATATAAATATTAAATTTCCATTTAAAATATAAACTAATTTCCTTTTATTTCTGCTTTACTTGGATTCTTAAAAAATTTACTATATGTGCATATTATCTATGAATTGCAGGGTTATTATTCTATGTTATATAAAGAAGATGTTGGTTTTCAAAGGGTTGAGAATCACTGTGCCACGTGCTCATGATTCCCTATAGTCTAAGCACCGGACCCATATTTGTCCAGTGTTCTACTGGACATCTTGTCCTTAGACACTGCATGGCATTCTAGATGCGTCCAAAGCAAGTATCCTCATCTGGCTTCACAAAACTTCCTCCCTGCGCTTGGTTCCTGAGTGCTACACTCTTGGTCACCATGCCCCCAGCCCCACCGTCATTTAATTCATCAAAAGTATTATCTTTCTACCTCCTTGACATAACTAATGACTATCTATTCTTTGCCATCCCCATTTCCTTGCCTTAGTTTAAATGCTCATCATCTTACCCGTGGAACCTTGAAACATTCTACTTTTGGGTCTTCTCGCCACCCTTCTATCACTCTTATTCATAGACTATATGAATATCAATCATATTATGGATATGGAATAAAAAAGAAGCTACTGTGCATGACATTGACCATATTACAAATTCACATTACACGACCATCTTTCTAACGTTTCAAATCTGGTCACATCCCTGGCACCACATTGCCTGCCATCCCCCTCGGCATGGTTATACTGCCCTGTATTACCAAGCCCCATCTTAGTTCTTTAGCCTCTTCCCCAACTCCATCCATGTCCTATACTCCAGCCGTACAGACCAAGTGTGCAGTTCTCAAGACATGTTCTTATGTGTCTGAACGGATTTGGACATGTTTCCTCAGCCAGAGTCATTCCCACCCCATCTCCTCTTGTTTGCTGTTGATACCTATCATCATCCTCCAAAACTTAGCTCACCCAATCGGTCCCACCATGGAGCTTTTCCGCATTTCACCAGGCTGGATTGCCTGGGTCTGAAATCTTCTCCCATATGTCCTTGAATCATCACACTTGCTGTGCTGTACTGTAACTCCTCGTGTACATCCCCAACTGTAATGCCAACTTCTCATAAAATCACAACCAGCCCCATGTTCATAAGAGACCAGACACAGGATTTCCCTGATGGTGCAGTGGTTAATAATCTGCCTGCTAATGCAGGGGACATGGGTTCGAGCCCTGGTCCAGGAAGATCCCACGTGCCGCAGAGCAACTAAGCCCGTGTGCCACAACTACTGAGCCTGCGCTCTACAGCCTGTGAGCCACAACTACTGAGCCTGCATGCCACAACTACTGAAGCTGGTGTGCCTAGAGCCCATGCTCTGCAACAAGAGAAGCCACCGCAATGAGAAGCCCACGCACCGCAAGGAAAAGTAGCCCCTGCTCTCCTCAACTAGAGAAAGCCCGTGCACAGCAACGAAGACCCAACACAGCCCAAAATAAATAATTAATTAATCAATTTTTTAAAAAGAGACCAGACAAATAAGAGATATGTAACAAACATTCCTTGGGTAGATTAATGAATCTTGCACTTGTATGGTATATTTCTTCTAAGGAATATCATTTCCAATGTCTGTTTTATGAGCTTGAATTAATATTTCCCCCAGGTACTTGAGGCTTCTTTTATACATCCTTAGATTGGAATTTAATTAAACCATACGTAATATAATTACTGCATATCTGCCACAGGCAAAGCAATGTGGGCTTGAAAACAAACAAACAAAAGACAGAATCCATAGTGTTGTGAAGCTCACAATCTTATGAGGACATGATGGCCTCATAGAACTTTAGAGCTGGAAGAGATTTTTGAACTGTAATCCAACCCATCATTTTACAGGACAGGAAACTGAATGAGGAGCAGCCTGGAAAGCAGGTTGTAGTAGAATCAGACTAGAGCCAAACTTTCCTAGTGGGAAGAATACAACACACACACACACACACATACACACAAACACACACACACATACACACAAACACACACACACAGTGGGAGAATGCTGTAAGTGCAGGAAGCATTCATATTTAGCCAGTAAATGACACCTATTTTAAAAATTGGAAATGCTAGTAAAGTGATGAGACCGTTGCGTAGCCTCAGACAAGTAATTTAGACTCCACGCCTCCATTTCCTCATTTATAAAATAGCGATAATAATGGCTACCTTCTAGAGTGTTGTGGGAATTATAAATGATGTATGTGAAACACTCGATCAGCTACGGATGCTTTGACTGCAAGCAATGTAAAACCCAATCTACAGCATCTTAAACAAATAAACGGTTTTTAAATATATATTTTAAATGTATATTAAAAGTCTAGATGGAGGAAGTTGCTGGCCTTAATCCAGTGGAGTGCATCCCTGAAAGTTTCTTGGCCTTTTCTTTATGTTTGTGGCCTCCTGGTGGACACATAAGTGTTAAAGATCATGACATCATGCCTGCATTCAAGACAGGAATGAGGGGGAAAGGAGAAAGGTCCTGCTGGACATTTATCCCTTGTTATGGGGACAGCAAGCTCACCTAGAAACACCCAGCAGAATTCTGATTATCTCAATGATATCATATCACCATCCCTTGTTAGACAAAAAGCTACAAAAGCAACTGTTTGGCTTTTAAGCATCTGTAGAAGGGATGTCAGGAGAAAGGGAGTGGGGAATAGCTTTTCAGTAGCCAAAGAACAAGACCTTCCACAGGAACCTACCATATGAGAGGCTTACTAATGGGCAGTTATTGAAATTTTAAATGAACCTTGGAGGTTTGCTATGAATCTATGCAGTCGTCTTGATCTCTGTGCCCTAAAACAATGAACTTCTCATTATAAAGAGTAAACAAGAAAGGACTGGCTGGCTTTGGTGTGTGGTCTGTGGCTCCACCCTCCACACCTTCTGCATTTCTTGAGATTGCCCTGGGATGATGGGGATTTTGTGACTTGCGTCATGACCTCCATTATTTTGTCATTAGCCTTCAAGGTAAAGTTCAAATATTAAGCTGGTCTTTATTTTTAACATCTTGGATTTGGAGGTAGAGGAGATTAGATGAAACCCCCAAAACACACTGAAGATTGTGAAGCAATGAAAATGTAAGTGGAAACATGAAGAATCAATGCGTTCTTTGTCATCCTTAACAGCTTAAATAAAATGACTGACTATTCTCAGAGTCAAAAATAATTCAGGATTTAATTGGCAAGGGTATTTTAAGGTTCTGTCTTTTTCTATTTTTCTCCTGCCTTGGTGAAGCTATGAATTACGTTGCAGGCACTGAGCATCTTGAAATAGTAGTTACTAAGACAACGTCTTGAATTAAGAATTAATTGAATTTTTAAAAACTCTCCTCCATGTGCACACAAACATATTGGTATTGTGCTTCTCATTTTGCCTTTGCACAACATCTTCCTGAGAGGAGACTATATTCTTTAGATTCTGGAAGTTAACATTTTCACATCTCCATAAGTAAGTAGAGTCCTTTCAACATGACAGAGAATCTTCCTAAAGGAAAGCTACTTACTATACAGAACGGAGTCACATTATATACTTAGAAGGTCTCCAGACTGGCTTCCACCAAATTATAGTAAATAGCTGCTATTATGTAAAAGTTGATTCCAGAGTTGCCATGATTATTTGTCAACAATGCCCGGGCTTGTTGACTGTTTTCTTTTCTTAATTTCTTGTTGTGAGCACAAGGTTCCTCTAAAGTGGTAAACTACGCGCCTTGAATTTGAGCTATGTAAGAGCTGGCAGGTGCTACTGATGAGATGAACTAAGTATTCCAGCAGAATGTTTCCATTCTCTATGGAAACATAAGCCTTCCTGTAGACACAGAAGCTTAGGGGCAAAAGGCAAGAACACATGGGTCAACCTACTTAATGTTATTCATAGAGAATCAAAGCACAGATTAGGTAAGTCACTTTCCCAGGACTGTAAACTAGTGGCAGAGGTAAAACAAAATCCCAAGTCTTCATAAGCTTGAAACTCCTTCACAGCTTTTTATGGAGATAATATGCCAGTGGTCTTCTCCCCATCAGCTTCATTCCACACCTGCATGCTGGGTGTCAGCCACTGTACTAGGGGCTATCGATGCAAAAGGGATTGAGATATGATCTTGCCCTTAAAAAGCTCATAATCTTTAACATCTTCTAGAGTAATGAGAAAAATCGGAACGCCCTGATTTAAGTAGAGTCATCTCTGCCCATATAAGAGAGGGAACAGCAGTGGTGGTAGTGATTTAAATTAAATGAAGCCTATTCTCTTACTGATTCTGTCTGCTCTAAAAAAATCTTTCTCAAAAGGTCGTTTAATGGCTTTGTGTCCAGCAGAATGAGAAAACAAATCTTGGCTCAACCTCTTACCTTTTTGCATCTCAATGTCTTTATAAATAAGGATGATGACAATGCTTAACCCCTAGACTTGTGACAATAATAACACAGAACCTCTAATGTGTGCATTAAGGGGAGAACTTACTATACACCAGGTGGCCTTCAGAGAATCTGCTTTTCCTCTTATATTTATCCAGCCCCGTTTTTCCTCCTTCACACAATTTGCCCTTTGAGGCTACAAGAAAACTTTCCTCAATACCCTTCCTTTTATGCCTCTTGGATCTGGTGACTCCCAAAACTGTTGGCAATGCAAAGCCCCTAGAAATTTACAAGAGTGACTGTGGGTTAGGGGTGGGGTTGGGGACAGCTGAGTAGGATGTGTGGAATGGGGCGATGGGAAGAGAGCTGTAGCAGCAGCCACTGCAGACTCCTTAGCCATGATGAAGTGTGGCTGCCAGACCTTCAATCCAAGCCAACTCTAGAGCAGCCGATTGAATAAAGAGCCTTCAGCTCCAGTGTTCAGGATTTCCACTCCATACTCATTTCTCACCCCCTGCCATAGGGGTACCAAGAGGAGCCAGTTTAGCCATGAGTTAGGCAAATGTCATCCTCTACACTGGGACTAGTTGGAATCTTCTTAGGTTTTTAAAAAAATTATTATTATAAAATAATGATGGTTTTCTTTCTTGTAAAAAGAATACAGGTCATTTCTAAACATCAGAAAAAGAAAACGATTGAAATATAAACACTTCATATTTTGAAACTTCACCATCTTCTAAACACAAGCATGGCAGTGGATTGTTGAGAAAAGATTTGATTATGAATTTCAATATTTCACCACTGTTGCAGGAAGAATGCTTTCCTTAGCTTAAGCTTTAAAGTGTCACAATAACAATAAATATATTCAGAGAATTCATTTGCATCATTTCAGGTATCTTGATTGGTATGTACATGATTGGGTATATTTAGTATAATATGTATATTTTGTGCCCATAAATTTGGGAAACATAAGTGAATATACATATATCAAGGACATCTTTGATCTGTAATTGTAGTAAATTAATATCTAGTACTCTATGCTTTCTGGACATTGTGAAATACAAAACTAAATGCCCTCAAAGAGCTCAGAATCTAGTTGGGGAAACAACCATTTCATTGCTGCCAGAAACTGACCTCATTGTCTTGCTAGCAGCTACTGACTGTGGTCCAAGATTCTAAGAAAAGACATCCCAACTCACAAATCAACTCCAAGTTATAGAAGAAATACAGTTGCACATTTCAGTTCTCTTTCTCGTCTTTTTCTGTCTCTGGTGCTACCCCATCTACTGCCTACTCAAGGAGAAGTGTGTTGCTGAGACTTTGTCCTACTCACACATTAAAATGTAGGATTGAGGACATTAATCTCATGGGTCAAGCCATTTGGGTTTTTAAATTTTTAGATTATGCATAGAAATTTTTGCCCTGAATGACCTAACTATCTGCCTTAGTTCTTTAATTTTATAAGTGTACTCATAGGATGAGATGGAGTCATATTCAAAAGAATGTTTGTTTATCTACTTATCTGGTACACCAGAAAAGAGAGCCATATTTATCCAAATCTTAGTTGCTTGGCAACTGCATCAGCTTTCCATTCTAGTTGTTTCCATTTCCAGCTGTGGATGGAGCTGTTACAGTGCAAGGTTTGAGCTAACACTCACATATTCACAGGAGGCCTAGAACTAAGGCCAGCCTGAGCTATGCACTCAATAGAATCAATGCTTCTGACATTTATAAGATAATAGGCTCCCAGATTTGAAAGGGGCCCAAAATGTTATTTAATCTAAGTGCCATCCTGTCTGTAACTTCACTGCTGAGCTCCGGACCAAGTGCTGCATGCACATTTGCCAAATTCAGTGAACTATTAAACTCAAAACTTTTTCCAACAATGCATTAACGTGCTTGAGTTTAAACAGATGGTGAGATTTCCAAATAATAACAGTGTTTATATTTCAAGATTTTGTGCTCTCTGATTTTCTTAAAAGGACATGCATTCTTTTTACAATGAAGAAAACCATTATTGTTTATACCATCTTTGGACAGTGTTTACCCATAAAAATTCTTTCATAGACTGAGACAAAAAGCTCTCTCTTAATTCTCCCCATTAAAGATAGTTTACCTGTTGGTGCCTTATAGATCAAATCTAATTTCTATCCCATATGACAACCTAGCAACATTTTATCCTCACGTACCTTTTTCCTCCAGGCTAAATTCTCCTTTTCTTTAACCAAACCTCACACACATAGTGCCAGGTCCTTCATGATCTTGATCACTCATCTCTACATTCAAGCTAGTTTTCATATGTTGTTTTTAAACTGGGACTCTGAGAGTAGAACATAGACTTCCAAGAGTCACAGAGTAAGTTGGGACCATGCCTTAACTTGACTTGGTGCCATGCTTAGTTGATACCGTGCTTCCAGTAAAAGGCAACTCAAAATTGCATGACCGATTTTTTTTTTCCCAAGGGATTTTTGCCCTGTCTTTTTAAGAGTCTTTGTGTACAGCTACCCTCAGTGGGATAGGGAGGGTGGGAGGGAGGCTCAAGAGGGAGGGGATATGGGGATATATGTATACATAAAACTGATTCATTTTGTTGTACAGCAGAAACTAACACAACATTGTAAAGCAATTATAGTCCAATAAAGATGAAAAAAGAAAAAAATAATAAAATAAAATTTAAAAATAGAAACAAGTTTCCAATTTGATAAACAACAACAACAAAAAAAAGCATGACCTGATTGATACAAATAACATTTGAAGTTCTAGGCTCTGGGGTTATACAGCAAAACATTTGTATTCCCATACATACAAGTATTATCCTTATTTTGCAGAGTAGGAAACTAACTCCCAAAGTGAACATATAATTCCCACCATTTATACACACACACACATAGAAAATGAGGTGTGGAAGAACACAGAGGTAACTACAATCAATAATTTTTTCTGAGTGGCACAGAGACTTGGGAATTTGGGAGGCTTCTTTTTTTATTATTATTATATACCCTTTTTTTCTACTAAAACATTAATCCAGTTTCAGTTATTATTTTTTAAATAAAAGTCTGATTCATTATGGTTTTAGTAGGGGGAAAAAGGATAATTGTGAAAGATTAAGGACATGAACTTAAATTTGTTACCTAAAAGAATAAAGACACATATAAGAGATTCTGAACTACTTTCTGGTGTCTTTTGCATTAAATACAACATTAGTGTTCTCTTTGGGAACTGAGAGCTAGCACTGAACACCCTCAACCCTCATCCTCTTTTCCAAGGCATTACTTGGGGCTATGGTACAGTGTATATATATATATATATATATATATATAGCGCTTTTTTCTTGAAGTTCTTCCCATGTAAGACAGGGGAACTTGCCACATTCTTTTTTTTTTTTTTTTTTTTTTGCGGTACACGGGCCTCTCACTGCTGTGGCCTGTCCCGTTGCGGAGCACAGGCTCCGGACGCGCAGGCTCAGCGGCCATGGCTCACGGGCCCAGCCGCTCCGCGGCATGTGGGATCTTCCTGGACCGGGGCACGAACCGGTGTCCCCTGCATCGGCAGGCAGACTCCCAACCACTGCGCCACCAGGGAAGCCCGCCACATTTTTTTTTAATACTTACATTGTATAGTTCTGCAGATGTACAATATCTGATTTAAGCAGCCTCCTGTTGATGGACATTTGTCTTGTTTCTAGCCTTCACAGTTGAGAGCAATTATTTTAACTTAATTAATTCAAAATATATAACATGTACCAAGTGCCAAGCTGTGTTCCAAGCACTTTACAAAAGTGAGCTCATTTAATCTCTAAAATAATCCATTGAGGTAGGCACTGATACTATCATTCCTGTTTTACAGATGCGAAAACAGAATAGAGCGATGAAGTGACTTGCCCCGGGTCACACAGCTGTAAAAGCAGCCAGAGCTGGAATTCAAATCCAGGCTGCTCTGGCTAAGAATCCATCTTAATCTTTGATAGGCTTTGATTCCTCTCCATTGCTGCAACACAATTGTCTATTCCTGAAGTAGATCGGTTGCTAGGCATAAGGAATGAAAGATGCTTTTAGTAGCCAGCATCAGCATGTGGAAAAAAAAAAAAAAACTGAGAAGAGAAAAAATAGATGACAAAATACATCAAGAGCCACTTCCATTGCACTCTACCAGGCTTATTCCCACAATTTCTGCAAAGCATTTTGAAAGGCAGACAGACCAAACCCTCCCAAGTGATAAGTTCCCCTACAAGTATGAAGTCATTTCAACCAGACATTGAAGAAGTGGAAGTGACAGTCCAAAGATCATTAGGTTGGTTTTTTTTTTTTTGAAGATGTTGGGGGTAGGAGTTTATTAATTAATTTATTTATTTTTGCTGTGTTGGGTCTTCGTTTCTGTGTGAGGGCTTTCTCTACTTGTGGCAAGCGGGGGCCAATCTTCATCGCGGTGCGCGGGCCTCTCACTACCGCGGCCTCTCTTGCTGCGGAGCACAGGCTCCAGACGCGCAGGCTCAGTAGTTGTGGCTCATGGGCCTAGTTGCTCCGCGGCATGTGGGATCCTCCCAGACCAGGGCTCGAACCCATGTCCCCTGCATTAGCAGGCAGATTCTCAACCACTGCGCCAGCAGGGAAGCCCCGGATCATTAGGTTTTAAATCCTGTAGAAAAACAGTACTGACACTAACACAATCTTGCATAAAACTTCATTGGTGTGCACAATTTTAAGTTAAGGGTAAACAGTCTAATTTAGATTTTTTAAAAGAAGAATTTGTCTCAGGAAATCTTTTTTTTTTATCAGAGCTACAATTATAGCTTCTCAGTCAGAAGAGAAGTAATTTAGTTGTTCTGAAAAGCTCAAAAGCCAAAATGCACTCAATTCTTTTTCCCAGATGCAGTGCAATTGGTTCTCTGGTGCCAGTTTTGAAGTTTCTTAAAGATGACATTGCATGCTGCCAGTAGTAATACTATTTGAGTCATGATTATAAGTCTTGAGGGGAACGTTGTCAACGCTTTGGGTTTTAAACTTGACAAACTCCACCCTCCCATTCTCAAGTGGTCAATACAGAAAATAGCTGCCGGTTTCTTTCAGTACATACAACATTAATTAGTTCACTGCTCTCATTTTACTTCTGGTCTTTGGTACAGCTGAAGCTTTGCTGGTATATTAGTCACGGCATAAACGTTTGCACATCTTTGAAAGTCTGAGAATATGAATCACCTTGAGAGAAATAGCTTTGATCGGAACACAAGAGCTACATCTGAACAATTTCTTTGCTGTTGTTAATGGTGCTTGTAATGCAATTTGAACTTCAGAATGAAAAAATTACAGAGAATAAATGAAGAGAGGGAGTTCATGCAAAGTATATGCAACTCTTGGTAATCAAAAGAGAAAATTCAGAAAATGAATGGCTCATCTGGGAGACATGAATTAATTTGGTGTTCTGATAAAAGGAAAAAACATAACATTTTCCAAGATTTAGAAGAATTAACAAATAAATTTCCAGAAATACTGAAAATCTTTGCAATGCTTCTTGATATTTCCTTTGACAACCCCCAGAGGCCAGACCCACCGAAGATTCAAAGTCAGCTGTCCCCACAACTTCCAGCTCCCAGTTCTGATGTGCCCGCATATCTGGTATCTCCCATCTAGCGTGGTCTCCTTACAAAAGGGAACCGTGAATCCTCTATGGCCATTTTAATCTTCTGCTTCTGTTACCGACCCTCCTGAGTCAGTCCCCAACAAGGGTCCATCTGCCCCATGTCCTTGGAGCCAACAGAATGAGACCGAGTTTTGTTCAGAAGTAAAGGAAATCTTTATTCTCTATCAAAAAATCCACAGGCGCGCGCTCATGCTCTAGCGTGCATAATCTCCCCACAGGCCGTGGGCGGGGCTGCTTTATAGGGATCTCGTCTGCCGGGAGACGGGCAGAGTTCTCGCGGGGATGGGCGGAGCTGCGCGGCTCACGCTCCAGACCGCAGTGCGGGGTGCAGCGTCTGTGCGCACGGCCCGCCGCTGCCATCTTGAATCAAGGCGTCTTGTTGACACACGGCCCGCTGAGCTGTGGAAAACACGGCCATTTCGCACTAGGACCTCTGTCCTGAAGTGACGTGTAAGGCCTCTGTGCGCAGCACCCTGTAAGTGAAACGACTAAGTACAAAGGAAAAGAGAAGGAAAAAAAAGGTTAGACTTTATTACCCAAATTCTGTTTTTATTTCCCAGGAATTGTTAATGGGCTTTGCTAATGACGCTTCTGCAAGTAAAAGATGAATCTTCACCATCCAAAAAATAGATGTAAACCATTGCTCTGTGTATTTGGAATGATATCAAACCTGAGAAGGCTATATCTACATCAGAAATACTAAGAACTTTATGTAGCCATAGGAATAATTATGTTTAATTTCATATCATCTGTGTAGGAAAAATTGTGAAAGCCTTTGAAATGTACTGAAAGATTATTGGGGGTTTTCAGTGGAAAACTACGTTCAGTTTAGAGCACACTCTTTTGGATTATCTGGTTCTATGGGGCTCATGTCCTTCATTGCCTTTGTGCTATTTTACAACTGTAATTTGTAGATAATGAATCCAATACAAATATTTTGGGGCAATAGTCCTGCAAATAAATTTTGGCTGGTGGAGAGACAATTGCTTTCTCTCCCTTACCCTGCAGACATAGCCAATTTTTGCCTCTATTTGCAGATGTATTTCATGATTTTCCTATGTCTCCACCTCTTAAGTTCTCCTTGGAACCAGCTGTAACATCTTATTGGTTCCCTTATTAATTAATGAGTTAAATTCTTTGGTATTTATTCATTTTAGATGTACTATATAAAAGTCATGATTTTCTCTTTTATGAAAATATTTTTAACGATTTAACAAATTGCTATATATACCAATTTAATTAACTTTTAAAATTAGTCAAGCCATCACTTCATTTTGCAAGAGAACCTCTAGGTTCCATTTTCGAAGAAGAGAATATGGAAATGTGACTATTGCCCCCAGCTCTGCTCATCATCCTTATCTTACAAGTCAATTTTTTCCCATAATTTCATAAGATCTTTTGTTTCCCTTATAAATGTTTCATTCATCAACTTCCTCCGGGCCTTAATATAGGAAAACTCATCAAAGAAGAGACATTATAGCTATTCTGTTAGTGGAATAGGTTTCCCTTTTTTTTTCCCCCTTTTCTTGTTTTTGGTGCTTTTTAATACACACTTTTTATATCAGTGCTATCCTTCTTTTTCTCTTTATTTTACAATGTCTAAGCCGACTGAGCCTATGGAGTGCAACTAACTAATATTTATGTAGAAAGTATGTTTGTGACAGGACCCAAATTCAAGAAATGCCCCCGAAGAGGTCTTTAAGTTATATAGGTGTTGCATAATTTGTTCAGATTCTCCTGGTGCATAAATTAATGCTGAGAGTATTGAATATTTGAGAAAAAATCTGTAGCTTCCAGGAAATCTTTTAATAAACGAGTATCACAATTCTTTCAGCAATAATTACTAACGTCTTATATATTACGATAACCACACACACATATGCACTCATTCCCAAAGTACTGAAAAGGAAATATATATTTTTCATTGAACTTGATTTCAGTTTGAGACTTCCTTTAAAATTGCAATCAATGTATCTTTGAAAGAAGTGGAAACTTTTCCTGCTCCTGTATCAGGAACAGACAAACGAGCAGTTTGTAGTGATAGAATTTTATTAACAACTTAAAACTTCTTACGGAATCTACAGCTAAAGGGTCATAGAAGGGAGAGACTCAAGGAGGACTAGGAAAGTTAGATTAGTTAACCCTAATAGTGAACCACGGTGCTCCTAGCATCAGCAGCAATTTCTGCAAGGGTCGAGGATCATGTTTATTTTTTTCTTTAACTTCTTCAAAAACATCCAGAAATAGGAACTGTTGTCAACTCTGATCCTTAGGCTCCCCAGGAAACAGGATTCATGGGAATAAATAGACCCAAGAATGCTACTTATGTTTATAGATAAAGCAATTTTGTTTTAGTTTTATATTTACTAATGCTATAAATGACAACGCTGTCTCTAATACTGTTTACTTAACAGCAAAGTGATGCTTTGCATAAAAAGTCCTCAGTTCTGCTGAGTCCCTTTCTGATCCTCCAAATAGTTCTGCTTCTCACCTGTAGGAAGTATAGAGTGGTATTTAAGAGTCAAGCCAGATGCCACCATTTACTTAATCATTTATTTCAGTCCCTATTCTGGAAAATGACTAATAATCGTGTCTATATTAGAGGGCTGCTTCAAGGATTAAGAAAATTGATGTGTGTACAGCATGGTATCTGGGCTGCGTTAGGCACTCAATAAACATTAGCAGTATAAAGGTCGAAGATTGACTCGTAAAAGGCGCTAATCCAGGAGCAATCCACTCCAATTAACAGGACTGCAGAAAGGAGCTCTCCGCTTTGAGGTTTGGTGGGAGGTGGAAGACGGAGGGGGCAACCACCCCTGCACCCAGAGCACTTGTTAAAGGATCCTCTGAGGCAGTAGTTTTCAAAGTGGCTCACATACTTCTCTGATGGCTCTTCAATATCCTCCAGGTGGTCTGTGAACGTCCTCCTAGATTTAAACACAAGTGAGAAGACTTTAAGAGAGAACCTCACTGCCGTAAATAAATTCAGGTCTCTCAACCCAGGTAAATGGTGCTCAGAAAATGGAGGCAACCAGCAGATGTATTTGTTAAATAATTATCAGTTGTCCATAAAAAATCTTGGAGCATGAAAGACATGCCAAAAGATTAGAGAAGGGGATATATTATCTTTGTATTTATAATGGGTGGATTCTGTGAATTATCAATTTATGCCTTTAGTAGAGATCCCAGAAAAAATTCTAGGGAATGTTATTAAATAGTTTTTAAGTACTTGGGAGTAAAGGAGAAAGGGCAAACATTTTAAAGGTTGATGATATTTTAGGGAGGAAAAGAAGATATAGAGCAGTTCTTATCAAACTTTAATGACCATGTGAATCACCTGGGAATCTTGCTGGCAAATTCTGATTGAGTGGTTGTAATTGGGCCTGAGAGTCTACATTTTCAAAAAATTAGTTAATTAATTTATTTTTGGCTGCGTTGGGTCTTTGCTGCTGGGTGGGTGGTTTCTCTAGTTGTGGCAAGCGGGGGCTACTCTTTGTTGCCGTGTGCAGGCTTCTCATTGCAGTGGCTTCTCTTGTTGCGGAGCACAGGCTCTAGGCGCGCGGGCTTCAGTAGTTGTGGCACGCAGACTCTAGAGTGCAGGCTCAGTAGTTGTGGTGCCCGGGCTTAGTTGCTCTGCGGCATGTGGGATCTTCCTGGACCAGGGCTTGAACCCGTGTCCTCTACATTGGCAGGCGGATTCTTAACCACTGTGCCACCAGGGAAGTCCCAAGAGTCTACATTTTTAGCAGGCTCCCAGAAGATGCCAGTTCTATTTGTCATAGGACCATGCTTGGCATAGCTAGGCTGTGGAGTACTATCACATACTCCTGAAAGAAATATAAATTGGAAAAAAATGTTTGTAGTATTCATTAGGATTTTTAAATAAAGACGCAGACGTAGAGAATGGACTTGAGGACATGGGGAGGGGGAAGGGTAGGCTGGGGTGAAGTGAGATAGTGGCATGGACTTACATACACTACCAAATGTAAAATAGCTAGTGGGAAGCAGCTGCATAGTACAGGGAGATCTGCTTGGTGCTTTGTGACCACCTAGAGGGGGGCAATAGGGAGGGTGGAAGGGAGATGCAAGAGGGAAGGGTATGGGGATATATGTGTACATATAGCTGATTCACTTTGTTATACAGCAGAAACTAACACAACATTGTATTGGAGTATATTCCAATAAAGATGTTAAAAAAATGTGCATGTCTTTTAATATAGCAATTCCATTTCTGGGACTCTGTACTAATGAATTCTTTCTCATTTGTTTGAAGATAAAAGGATGTTCATAGCAGCGTTGTGTATAAAAGCAAAAATTTGGCAACAACCTAAAGGTCCAACAAAAGGAGAGTAGTACAGTAAGTTGTGGTAAATTGAGGACTATTTTGAAGCCATTAAAGAGAATGTGTACTGTCATGGAAGATCCTCAGTTTATTAAATGAGATAACATGGAGCACAACCCTATATATATTTTTAAGAAAGAAATATGTATATCAATACATATACATGAAAATATATAAGAAAGTATCTGAAATGATCAATTTCACAGTGGTTTCCTCTGAGTAAAGGCATGGTACTAGAATAGGGGAGTGCAAAGGAAACTTTCAGTTTTCAGTTTTTTTCCTTCTATATTTTATACACTTTAACAAAGAGAATCATTTACAACCGTGTGACTGTTTTTAACAGAAAATCAAGAGGTGGCCCGTGGAAGTTGCCACAGGTTCATCGGGAATATGTTCATGAATGTTGTCTTGAAAGAAAGCTTCTGTTTTCCTCCACTGCTCCTACTCCCGCCTCTTACGTCAGATGTGTGGGTTTTCCACACCAAGAAAGTCAGGCATTAACTGCCTGGAGTTAGCACAGACCCCACGGGTTACAGGCTCAGCAAGACACTTTCCCCCACTTCAGATGCCAATTGCAAGTCCAGGCCTCCAGTACTTCTGATTTTAACTCAAGGGGCCCAAGACCCTCTCCTCAGGTTTGGTAATTTGCTAGAACAGCTCATAGAACTAAGGAAAGCAGTATACTTACTGTTACTGGTTTATTACAAAGGATACAACTCAGGAACAGGCAGATACAATGATGCATAGCGCGAGATATGGGGAAGGGGTGCAGAGATTCCATGATCACCCTGGGTACATCACCCTCCCAGCACCTTGATGAGTTCACCAACCCAGAAACTCTCTGAACCCCTTCAGTTAAGATCTTTCATGGAGGCTTTATTACGTAGGAATAATTGATTAAATCATTGGCCATTAACGATCAACTCCAGCCCCTCTCCCCTCCCTGGAGGTCAGAAATTGCCAGCTCTAGTCACCTGGTTGGTTCCCCTGCAACCAGCCCCCATCCTCACAGGCTTGCCCGGGGCTTGTTATGAATAATAAGAGACACTCTTCCCTTTATTGCTTTGGAGCTGATTTCAGGAACTAGAGACAAACCCCAAATATTATAACAAAAGATACTCCTACTCCTCTGTTACTTAGGAAGTTATCAAGACAAGAGTTTTAGGAGCTCTGTGCCAAGAACTGGGGACAAAGACCAAATATATCTTTTTTATTACATCACAATGTCCTCATCAATGAATTGGATCCAAGGACTACGAAGTAGATTTGTAATTGTTAGAAACAACCAAATCCAGATCCCAGTCACCATTGAGAGAGGTCTCTTGTGGTGTTCCAGAACTCTCTGTCGGGTCCTATTTTAAAAATATATGTAGGGACTTCCCTGGCGGTCCAGTGGTTAAGACTTCACCTTCCAGTGCAGGGGGTTTGATCTCTGGTCGGGGAGATAAGATCCCACATGGCTCGCAGCCAAAAAACCAAAACATAAAACAGAAGCAATATTGTAACAAATTCAATAAAGACTTAAAAAAAAACGGTCCACATCAAAAAAAAAATCTTAAAAAGTATATGTACCTATGACCTTCATAGGAAAAGGAAAAAGCACTTTATCAATTTTTCAAATGATGTGAGGCTAGAAAAATAGCTAATTGTTTTGGTGATAAAACCAGGAATTCAGAAATAACTCGACTATCTGGAAATGATCAAATCTAAGAAAATGAAATTGATTTGGGATAAACATAATGTCCTACCCTTAAATTTAAAAATCCAACAACACAAGTTAAAAATGGAGGAAACATGGTTTAATAAAATCTCATTTAAGAA
This sequence comes from Stenella coeruleoalba, assembly GCF_951394435.1. Classification (NCBI taxonomy): domain Eukaryota; kingdom Metazoa; phylum Chordata; class Mammalia; order Artiodactyla; family Delphinidae; genus Stenella; species Stenella coeruleoalba. The sequence goes on from NC_137156.1 coordinate 13,371,343, forward strand.
GACAGGAATTTTGGCTGATTGACCCTCCAACTGATCTAAGAATATAATTTGTCTGCCACAGACATTTGATTACATAGTTGCAAGAAGGTTCTTCAACATCCAAATTAGAACCAAAGAGGGGAACTTTCAACAAGATAAATCTCAGGTCAATATAAGGAAAATCTTTAGCCTGTCTAACAGTAAATGGATTGTTTTGTGAGACTTGTATTCTCCATCCTTGGAGATGTTCCGGCAGAGACCAAGCTACCTCTTGCTGTAGATGAAGTAGAAAATCATCAGATAGACAACCTTTAAGACCCATTATAGAATTCTAAAAATGTATAATTTTATGACATGAATTAACAATCAACTTGTGATTTTTAATGTTTAAAAACAAGATGTGATATCTTAAATATTTTTATTTATTTGATCAATTCTATCAAAAATGGTAGTCTTATGATAGGCATAGTAAGTATAATTGGTGTTCCAAGGGTTTTCTGTCTCACTGAATATGGTGCACAGTTCTTTACTAAGGGTACCTCCTTAAATTCTCAACCTGAAAGAGATGATGAACATCTAGTCTAGAACAATCTCATTGAAGATGAAATAGAATTGTGTGCCTGAAGCATATAGAATCCTTTGTGCTCAAATTCAGTCTCACCCCAGTGAGGGTGAGGGTGAGTAGAGCTCCTTTGCATTCCTTCACCCTCTCTCCTGGCTACAATCATGCAAGGGCACCTCGTGTCAAGGATGGCTGCTTACCATTTGAGATACTGGCAGTGGTGGTGCAGCAATTGCCCTACCATATTTATACACTCTGACAGTGGGTTTTGGTGATATTTAGGAAATAAAAGTCCTCACTCCTAGGCAATAATGTGAGCTTTCTGGCCAGAAGACTTCCATGTTTCCCTTACACAAAACTACTGTGCCATGAATTTATTTTTTAACCATCCCCCCCATCCAAAAATTAAATTACCTCAATATTTTCATGGCTTTATTTTTGTTGGCCATAAAATTGCTATTGGCTGCCTTGGTGTTTGTGTTGGCATCAGTGGGCACGCTGATGTCAAGTTAAGGAAGAAAATAAACCTTCAAAGGAAAAAACAAATCGACCCATTTTGGGGACTCATGTTGTATATGAGAGAAGAGGAATTTGTTTCTCTGTGTGTAATGTCATTCTAAAAATTGATGCAGGTGGGCAGAAGTATGCTCATAGTTGATTAACTGCTCTCCATGAAGACAAAAAAAAACGCTGATTTATATATAGCATTTGCCAATTTCTATGGTGTAAATACTCCAGTCATGGTTGATTTCAGTCTACCAAAATAGATCTCACTGAACTTGGGGTTGGGAAGAGATGGGCTAATAGGCTCTGAGTCAAGCAAGTCTCTTGAATTGGAAGTGGGGAAAAAAATTTAGTTGGATATTTGGAGTAAAAAAAAAAAAATGCCTGTAACATTTGACACCTATATTGAATCCTTCCTCATAAAAGGTTTTACAGAGGTATTTTAGGTTGGTTTAGGCCTGGCACATTAAAGCCGTATTTGTTTCTTTTTCCTGTCCTTTTCCAACTATTTTGATCAGCTGTTTAAATTTGCTTTCTTACTAAAAAGTATTTTAATAATGAGAACTGCAGCTATTCTAATATTTATCTTGAGGTCCTTCCCATCATTGTGAAGTTTAATCTGTATTTTCATATCAAAGAAGAAACTTTAATAACAATTAAAATTATGTGGTTATAAGAAGAAACATAATTATATATCTTTAGAGTGATTCATATACCAGGAATACCCATTCTTCCATAAAATATATACATAAGTAGTTTGATCTCATTCAATATAATGAAATCTATTATTAAGGTTGATATTCTTTATTGAAAAAGAAAAAGAGTGCCAGAAATTCTTGGCTGGATATCCTAATACCCATTCCCAATCCCTTTTCCTTGTCTTCCTGAAAACTAAATGAACTCTTACCCAGATATCCTTGTAGCTAAGCTAGAAAATTCCATGTTTAACAGGTCTGTCTAATAGGATGTAACTTGAAGCCTACTTAGAGCTTATGGGAAAAAAGGCATGGATACAACTTTCAGCATCCTCTTGCCTCCCCCTCACTTCTTTCTGAGTTTAATATGAATTAAATGCCTCAATGGCAGGCTATATTATGAGGCAACTAGCATGAGGATGAAAGCTACCATCATAAGGATGGCAAATTGGCAACGGAAAGAGATTAGATGAATTCTCACAACATAGTCAAACCATTGACTAGACCTGGAGTATATACCTCTAGATGTCTTGTTATATGAGAAAACAGCCCTATCTTTTTATAGCTTCATTGAAGCATAGTTTACATACCATAAAATTCACCTGCCATAAGTATACAATTCAATGAGGTTTAGTAAATTAGTGGAATTGTGTAACCATAACAATCCATTTTCCGCCCAGGCTCACTTTCAGTCATTCCCCATTGGTCCTTGGCAAACACTGACCAGCTCTCTGACTATAAACTTACCTTTTCTAGATATTTCATATAAATAGGATCATGCAATATGTAGTCTTTTGCATCTGGCTTCTTGCATTTACAATAATGTTTGTGAAGTTTATCGATGCTTTAGCATGTACCAGTATTTTCTTCCTTTTTAATGCCAAATACTATTCTATTTGTATATCCATTTGTCTGTTGATTGATACCTCGGTTGTTTTCAGTTTGGACACGTTACAAATAATGCTGCTAAGAAAACTTATGTATAAGTCTTTTTGTGGACCTATGTTTTCATTTCTCTTGTCTAGATTCCTAGGAGTAAAATATGGGAGTCATATGGCAAGTTTGTTTATGACTAACTTTTAAAGAAATTGCCTAATTGTTTTCCAAAGTGGCTGTGCCGTTTTACATTCCCACTGCCAGTGTATGAGCGTTCCAGGCTCTCCCTATCCTTGCCAGTACTTGATACTGTCTTTTTGATAAACATTCTTAGTAAGTTTATAAGGTGGTATCTTATTGTGGCTTTAATTTTCATTCCTCTAATGACTAATGATGTTGAGCACTTTCTCATATGCTTATTAGCCATTCATATGTCTTCTTTGGTAAAATGTCTATTCAAGTCTTTTGCCCATTTTTAATTGGGTTGTTTGTCTTCTCATTATACAATTGTAGGATCTCTTTGCAGATTCTAGGTACATGTCCTTTACCAGATATACGATTTACAGATATTTCTCTGAGTCTGTGGCTTACCTTTTCACTTTCTTAATCTTGTCTTTTGAAGAACAAGTTTTTAATTTTAATGAAGTCTAATTTATCAATTTTTTCTTTTATAGTTTGTGCTCTTAGTGTCATGTCTTATTTTTTTAAATAATTTATTATTTATTTTTTTATTTATGGGTTGCGTTGGGTCTTCGTTGCTGCATGCGGGCTTTCTCTAGTTGCAGCGAGTGGGGGCCACTCTTCGTTGTGGTGCGCGGGCTTCTCATTGCGGTGGCTTCTCAGGCTCTAGGTGTGTGGGTTTCAGTAGTTGTGGCACACGGGCTCAGTAGTTGTGGCTTGCGGGCTCCAGAGCACATGCCCAGTAGTTGTGGCGCACGGGCTTAGTTGCTCCGCAGCACGTGGGATCTTCCCGGACCAGGGCTCGAACCCATGTCCCCTGCATTGGCAGGTGGATTCTTAACCACTGCGCTATCAGGGAAGCCCTGAATTCTTTGCTAAACCAGGGGCATGAAGATTTACTCTTATCCGCTTTTACAGAGGTTTAACCATTTTAGTTCTTTTAGGACTCAGGTTCCTTTGGAGCTAATTTTTGAGTATAGTGTGAGGTAAGATTCTATGTTGGTTAAATCACTTATTTACTCCATATATTTCTTTTTTGCATCTGGATATCCAGTGGCTTCATCACTATTTGTTGAAAAGACTATCTTTTCTCTATTTAATTGTCTTGGCACGTTTGTTGAAAATCAGTTTACTACAAATGTCAGGATTTATGTCTGGACTCTCAATTCTATACCAATGATCTGTAACGGGTGGCAAAATATGGTCTGGGGGCCAAATCCAGCTCACTACCTTTTTTCTGTTGTTAATAAAGTTTTATTGAACACAGCCATTCCCACGTGTTTACATCTTGTTTGAGCTACTTTTTTACTCTGATGGCAGAGTGCCGTCATTTGCAACAGAAACCAAAAAGTCTCAAATATTTACTATATGGCACTTTATAAAGATTATTTGCTAACTCCTGAGCTATATGTTTATCCCTCTGTCAGTACGATATTCTTGATCACTGTAGCTTTATAATAAGTCTTGAAATCAGGTAGTGTGAATCCTCCAACTTTGTTCTTCTTAATCAAAATTGTATTGCTTATACTAGGCTCTTTGCATTTCCATATAAATTTTAGGATCAGCTCATCAGTTTCTTAAAAGTAGCATGCAAGATTTTGATAAGCATTGTGTTGAATCTATAGATCAATCTGGGGAGAACAACCATCTTGACAATATTAAGTCTTCCAATCCGTGAAGATGACATCTTTCCATTCATTAGATCTTTAATTTTTCTCAACAGTGCTTTTTACTTTTCAGTGTACAAGTGTTTGATTTCTTTTTGTTAAATGTATTTCTAAGTATTTTATTATTTGTGATGCTATTATAAATAAAACTTTCAGTTTTTTAAATTGTCCCTATTGTTACAATTGTATAAATATACAATTGATTTTTGCATATTGATTTTGTATTCTGTGAACTAGCTAAAATAGTTTATTGCTTCTCGTATGTATTATGGATTTTTAAAGGATTTTCTACACACAGGCTCATGATATATGCAAATAATTTTATTTCCTTCTTCCAAACTTGGACTGGATGCTTTTTTTAAAAAAAAAAAAACTTGTTACACTGACTAGAACCTTCAATCTGATGTTGAATAAGCATGTTGAGAGTGGACTTTTTTCCCTGATATTTGGGGGAAAAAGTTGTGGCTTTTTTCCCTGATATTTGGGGGAGAGCTTTCAGTCTTTCACCATTAAGTATGGTTGTAGTTATAGGTTTTTCATAGATGTCCTTCATCAGGTTGTGGAAATTCCCTTCTATTCCTAGTTTAAGTTTTTAAAATCATAAATGGATGTTGAATTTTTTCATATGCTTTTTCTGAAACAATTGAGATAATCATGTGATTTTGGTTCCTTACTATTCTACTAATACGGTAGTCTATATTAATTGATCTTTAGTTGTCAAACCAACATTGCATTCCTGGAACACACCACACTAGGAGGTGGAATATAAATTGTTATACATTCCGGAGTTAATTTTTCTAATATTTTATTAATGCTTTTTGCATGTATGTTCATGATATTGGCTAGTTTTCTTTTCTTGTGAGGTTTCTGTCTGTTTTGTTATCAGGGTAATACTGTCTCATAGAATGAGTCGAGAGGTGTTTCCTCCTCCTCTGTTTTCTAAAAGTTGGTGAAAAACTGGTATTATTTTTAAATACTTAAATTCACCAATGAAACCAACTAGACCTGATCTTTTCTTTGCCTGAGCTTTTCTTTGTAATATATTTCTAATTACCAATTCAGTTTCTCTTCTTGTTATAGGTATATTCAAATTTTCTATTTCTTCCTGAGTCTGTTTTCATAATTTGTGTCTGTCTACGATATTTTTCTGTTTCATCCAGGTTGTCTAATTTGTAGCTCTAATATTGTTTATAATAGTCCTTATAATCCTTTAAACTTTGATAGGGTCAGTAGTGATATCCCCTTTTTTGTTCCTGATTTTGGTAATTTGTGTCTTCTCATTTTCTTGGTAAATCTATTTGTTAGTTTTATTGAACTTTTGGTTTAATCTATTTTCTTTTTTTTTGTTGTTGTTTTTTTCTATTTCTGTGATTTTCATTCTAATCTTTATTATTCCCTTCCTTTTGCTTGCTGTAGGCTTAGTTTTCTTTTTGTAGTTTCTTGCATTGGAAGTTTAGGTTATAGATTTGAGAAATTTCTTTTTTTCTGAAATTAACACTTCTGTAGATTTGATGGTGTTTTTTTAATGAGTTCAATTTAAAATTACCAGACCAAGCATCACTTACATGCAAAACTTATACTGTAATGAAGTTGTTTGATAACAACTAATGTTGTTTAAATTACAAGTAAAGTCGAAATGTTTTGTTGACCTCCTTCTGGCAAAAGTTAAAACAAGAAAGAGGATCCGACAAGCCAATTTTCAGTGGATATATCTTCTGATCTTAAACTATAAGAGAAGAATCTAATAGAATTCTATAAGTGCCTTCTAAGGGATGAACATATTCTATTAAAATCATATGATTATAGTCTGATATCAATATTTGGTAGTACCTATCTGTTTAAAAGGACATTTTCAAAGATGAAATACAGAAAATCTCATGACAGGTCAGTATTAACAGATAAATATTTGCAATTGACTGTTATGATAGGAAACACTAAATTTAAACCTCAAACAAAATGGCATCCCCACCAAAAGAAAATCCCCACGTTCTTATTGCTAGACCGTATTACAAAAATGTTCACAATTATTGTAATTATATGTTGAATTTCATCAATAAAAATGTTTGAATTTTTTTTTGTTATATACATATGTACACAATATCTTTGATTTTGTCTCTTAGACTGCAATACTGTTTGGTTCCTTACAAAAAGTTTTCCAAACCCAGCAAATTAACATCTGATATCTGCCTAGCAAATTAAAGATTTACCCTCTTTGGAAGAAGATAACATCCCCAGAGCCTCTAGAATTTTTCATACATAATATATGGCATTCAAAAAAAATTACTAGCCATTCCAAGCAATAGACATAAACACCTCAAAACTAGGAAAAAACGCAGATGGTAATAACAAAACTGGATGTGTTCCAGATACTGGAGTTACCAGGCAGGAATTTTATTCAGGCAAGAATATTTTTTTTTTTAAAAGGTGAAAAGATGGAGAATTTCACTAAGTCATTGGCATATATGAGAAAATATACCAAACATCACAAAATCCAGAAAAAAGCATACTACTTTTGTTAATTTGTGACACATCGCCATAGTGCTTTTCCCCCCAAACTTTTGGGGCTGCTTACTCTTTTATTGCCTCTTTGCATAATAACAAGTCACATTACTATTTTATATGGAGGCAATAGATATATTATTTAGTCTTTCCTCTAACATGTTGACCATTTGCTGAATTAGTAACAATTTGGATTGCTTTTTCCTCAGAAAGCACCAGACTTTGTCAGGGTAAACTATGTGAGATATGCTAAAACAATCCAATATATTGGAATATGTAAAATTTGACATCTGACATAGACAGGGGTAGGTTTGTGTTCTATAAGTGAGTACATTTTCGATAAATGTTATTTTACACCATTCTCATCAGAAGAACATGCATGGTACATTTATAATTATATACACTGTGTTATTGAGTATATTCATGACAGAAGAGAACATTAGTTTTGGTCAGATGTCAATGAGAATCACATCTTCCATTTATAATTTTACATGTTTGATGTTTGGAAGAATTTTCCACAGGCTATTTTCAACTCTCTACATTTCAAATTTTGTTTCTCTTCCACCATACATGTTCTTCCAGTGTTGTATGAACTAATTCATGTCCATGTAGTGATACAATCTCTGGTCCTGCATCTGTGTATCATGAGGTGGGGAGATTCAGCACAGTGGAGAGTAGGGATATTCCTAGCATCTCTTCTTTTTTTTTTTTTTTTTTTTTTTTGCGGTACAGGGGCCTCACTGCTGTGGCCTCTCCCGTTGCGGAGCACAGGCTCCGGACGCGCAGGCTCAGCGGCCATGACTCACGGGCCCGGTCGCTCCGCGGCATGTGGGATCTTCCCGGACCGGGGCACGAACCCGCGTCCCCTGCATCGGCAGGCGGACTCTCAACCACTGCGCCACCAGGGAAGCCCTAGCATCTCTTCTTATATCAGAACAGTTACCAATAAATTGACTATACATGAAAGTGACTATAAACCACATAAATATGCCCTTCTAAGCCTAAATTAAATGTAGCTCCAACTCAGCTTCTCTTTGGCTAGATTCCAAAATTGGATGCAATCAATTCTGTCACCACTCAAATGAGGGAAGATATAATGGAGGGAAAGTTGAGTGGAAAGAGACAATGGTCTTAACTTACTGCAGTTGAAGATATCTTATTTTTGCAACATTTACAACAATAAATTTGTAAATAAAAATAAATTTTTATTTACAAAAATAGATTTCTTTGTGAACACATTGCTGGGACCCCACCCAGGGCTTTGGAAGGGACCTAGGCAAATAGAGTGCTGTGAAGATTAAGCTTTGTTAGATAGAAGGATAAATGAGAAAAAATAATAGTTATTAGGCACTGGAGATTTGGGAACTGAGACAAATAGGGTGCAGGTATAAGAGAATATTTCCACTGTATGCCTTTTTTTATTATTTGGACATTTATATACCTATTAAAAATTAAAACGTTTTAATTGAGGCCAAATGTTATAAATTAAAAATGAGTGGCAATGACATTGAGCACTGAATACTGCCAGAAGCCTAACTTTCTGATTAAAAAGGAAAAACATCAGGAACTGACAATGATTATGAATATAACAGTCTATCCAAGAACTCTGAGGGCTGGCAATAAGCCTCAAACACTGAGCAAGTAGTGAGATAACCATTTCTCATCAACCCTCAGTCTCTCCCCTCTTCGAGGGCCTCGACAAATATTTTGCTGAGATGTAGCTAGGTATTGCATAATGTGATTTCATGTGTGCAAAAGCATGCTATTATAAATTCAGGAAGTGTAGAACTCTAAGGTTGCGCTATAGCCCAAGCCACATATGTCGATTGGGCACTTGAAATGTGGCAACTACAAATTGAGGTATGCTATAGGTATAAAATACATACAGTATTTCAAAGATTTAGTACAAATAATCTCAACTTTTTAATAAAAAATTAATTTGAATACATGTTGAAATCATACTTAGAATATATTGGATTAAATAAATTATATTAAAACCAGTTTCGCCTTTTCTATCATTTAAAATGTGACTACTAGAAAAATTAAAATTACATATGTGTTTCAACTTAAATTTCTATTGGATAGTGCTGCTCTAAAAGCACACTTTCCTTGCTCCTCCAGTTTGTAGGACTGCTGAGGATATAACTTGGCATACCTATGCCAGTTTTATCACTTTAAAAGAGAAAGTTAACTTTCAAAATATCAAGAGCTAAAAAACTCCCAGAATGAGAAAATGACATATCTACCACTACAATTGAATAGATCCATTGAAGTGTTATATAATCACATTGTTTCACAAGATTGAAATCATCTCAAGAATTTTCTTTAAAGTAATAAGTAGTTTCTCCAGATAGTTCATTCTAGTTTTTTAAATTACCAGTTCACTTTATGCCTCTCTAAAATATCTTAATTTCCATAAAATGAGAATGATGGACTTCCATAATCTTTAAAAATAATGTTATAAGGAAAAAGCTATGAGCAAGAAAAAGACACATACAGAAGAAATCACTCAGAGTTCTTCAATAGTCAAAATTATTTATTAAGGTAAATATTGTACTGGCTCATCCTTCAGTATCAGCCAGTCTACAGATCAAAATTTATGTGGGATGGTTCAACATGTGAAAATCAATTGGTGTAATACAGCACATTAACTGAATGAAAGAAAAATTATATGATCATCTCAATTGATGCAGAAAAAGCATTTGAAAAAATTCACACTTTCATGATGAAAACACTCAAGAAACTAGGAATAGAAGGAAACTACCTCAGCAACATAAAGACCATATATGAAAACTAACAGCCAACATCATAGTCAAGGATAAAAGACAAAGTGTTTCCTCTAAGCTCAGGAACGAGCAAGGATACCCACTTTTGCCACTTCATTTCAACAAAGTACTGGAAGTTCTAGACAGAGCAATTAGGTAAGAAAAAGAAATAAAAGACATCCAAATTGAAAAGGAAGAAGTAAAATGATCTCTGTTCATAGATGACATGATCTCATATGTAGAAAACCCTAAAGATCACACACACACACACGCACACAACTGTTAGAATTAATAAATTCAGCAAAGTTTTAGGATACAAAATCAACACTCAGAAATCAGTTGCATTTCTATACACCAACAATGAACAATCTAGAAAGATAATTAAGAAAATAATTTCATTTGCTGTAGCATCGATAATAATAAAATACTCAGTTATAAACTTAACCAAGGAGGTGAAAGACTTGTACACTAAAAACTACAAAATATTGCTGAAAGAAATTAGAGAAGACACCAATAAATAGTAAGACATCCCATGTTCATGAATTGGAAAAATTAATATTGAGATGTCAATACTACCTGAATCAATCTACAGATTCAATGTAATCCCTATCAAATTCCCAATGATTTCTTTTTCCAGGAATAGAAAAATTCATCCTAAACTTCATCTGGAATCTCAAGAGACCTAGAACAGTTAAAAAAAAAAAAAATCTTGAGAAACACAACGTTGGAAGTTTCACACTTCCTGATTTCAAAACTTAACTACAGCAAAGATACAATAATTAAAACAATGTGGTACTGGCATAAAGACAGACATAGATACTAGTAGAACAGAGCTGAGAGCCCAGAAATAAACCCTCACACATATGGTCAAATGATTTTCAACAAGAGTACCAAGACCATTCAATGGGGAAAGGACAGTGTTTTTCAAAAATGGTGCTGGGAAACTGGATAGCCACATGAAAAAAAAAATGCTGTTAAACTTTTGCATTACTCCATATACAAAGATTAACCCAAAGCTTGCTAATTCTAGAATATTTTCATCAACCCCCAAAAGAAACCCCATACCCATTAACAGTCATTCCCCATTTTGCTCTCCCCCTGGCAACCACCAATCAACTTTCTGCCTCTGTGGATTCCTATTCTGGACATTTCATATAAGTGAAAGTATACAATATCTGGGCTTTTGTGTCTGGCTTCTTTCACTTAGCATAATATTTTCAAGGTTCATCCACACTGTATTTTGTGTCAGTACTTCTTCTCTGAATAATATTATGTTGTATGGATATACCACATTTTGTTTATCCATTCATCCTTTGGTAGCCATTTAGGCTGTTTCCACCTTCTGGATATTATGAATAATGTTGCCAAGAAAATTAGCAAACAAGTTTTTATGAAACTATTTGTTTTCATTTCTCTAGGAGTGGAGTGTGTCTGTCTTTTTTATTTTAGCCATCCTTGTGAGTGTGAAGTGGTAATTTTTTGTGATTTAATTTGCATTTCCCTATACAGTAGTGTCACTGAACATCTTTTCATATACTTATTGGCCATTTGTACATCTTATTTAGAGAAATGTCTACTCAATCTGGTTATTTTTATTTTGATTTGGGTTATTTGTCTTTTTATTGTTGAGTTGTCAGACTTATTTTTTTTATCGAAGTATAGTTGATTTACAATGTTGTGTTTATTTCTGCTGCACGGCAAAGTGATTCATTTATACATATATATACATTCTTTTTTATATTCTATTCCATTATGGTTTATTACAGGATATTGAATATAGTTCCTTGTGCTATACAGTAGGACTTGTTGTTTATCCATTCTATATATACCAGTTAGCATCTGCTAACTCCCAGTCCCTCCCTCCCCCATCCCCCTCCCCCTATGCAACCACATGTCTATTCTCTATGTTTGTGAGTCTGTTTCTGTTTTGTAGTCAGGTTCATTTGTGGCATATTTTAGATTCCATATGTAAGTGATATCATATGGTATTTGTCTTTCTCTTTGTGACTTCACTTAGTATGATAATTTCTAGGCCCATCCATGTTGCTGCAAATGGCATTATTTCACTCTTTCTATGGCTGAGTAGTATTCCATTGTATATATGTACCACATCATCTTTAACCATTCATCTGTCAATGGACATTTAGATTGTTTCCATGTCTTGGCTATTGTGAATAGTGCTGCTATGAACATAGGGGTGCACGTATCTTTTTGAATTAGAGTTTTGTCTGAATATATGCCGAGGAGTGGGATTGCTGGATCATATGGCAACTCTATTTTTAGGTTTTTGAGGAAACTCCATACTGTTTTCTATAGTGGCTACACTAATTTACATTCCCACCAACAGTGTAGGTGGGTTCCTGTTTCTCCACACCCTCTCCAGCATTTGTTATTTGTAGACTCCAGACATCTTTATATATCTAGATGCTAGACCTTTATCAGATATATGAGTTGCAAATATATTCTGTTCTCTGAGTTGTCTTTTCATTTCTCAATAGCATTCTTTGAAGCACAAAACATTTGGATTTTGATGAAGTTTAATTTTTTGTTTTTTTGGTTGCTTGTGCTTTTGGTGTCATACCTAAGAAAACATTGTCTAATCTGAAGTCTTAAAGATTTATGCTTATGATTTATTCTAATAGTTTTATAGCTTTATATCTTATATTTAGGTTTTTGATCTATTTTGAGTTGATTCTTATATATTGTGTGAAGTGGAGGTCTAAATTCATTCTTTTGCATATGTTTATCCAGTTTCCTAGTAGTATCCAGTTTCAAGTTGGTTGAAAAGACCATTCTTTCTCTGTTGAATTGTGCTGTCACTCTTGTCACAAATCAATGAATCATAAATGTAAAATTTTTTGTGGACTTTTCATTCTATCATTGGTCTATATATCTAGCCTTATGCCAGTACCATATTATCTTTATTTCTGCCACTTTTTAGTAAGTATTGAAATCAAGAAGTGTGCAAACTCCAACTCTGTGGTTTGTAAGATTGTTTTAGGTATTATGAGTTGCAATTCCGTAAAGAATTTTAGTATCAGCTTTTCAATCTCTAAAAACTAGACAGTTGGGATTCTGATAGGGATTATGTTGAATCCATAGATTTAATTGGGGAAATTGCCATCTTAACAATATTTTTTTAATCCATGAATATGGAATATCTTTTCATTTACTTAGATACTCTGTAATTTCTTTCAATAATGTTTTATAGTTTTCAGTATACAAATCTTATACTTCTTTTGCTAAATTTATTTCTAAACATTTTATTGTTTTTGATACTATTATAAATAGAATTGTTTCCTTAATTTCATTTCCAGATTTTCCATTGCTAGAAATAAAATAGATATTTTTGTATATTAATACTGTATCCTTCAACCTTGTTGAACTCATTTATTAGCTCTAATCATTTATGTGTGTGTATTTCTTAAGATGTTTTATATACATAATCATGTCATCTTCAAATGGAGATAGTTTTACTACTTCCTTTTCAATCTAGGTTTTTAAAATTGCATTATTGCTCTGATTATAACCTTCATTATAATAATGTTGAACAGAAATAGTCAGAACAGACATCTTTGTCTCTTTCTGATCTTAGAGAGAAAGCTTTCAGTCTTTCCCCATTAAGTATAACGTGAGCTGTGGTTTCTTGTAGATGCCCTTTATCAAGTTGAGGAAGTTCCCTTCTACTCCTAGTTTGTTGTATGTTTTTATTATAAGGGGAGTTGGATTTAGTCTAATGCTTTTCCGGCATCTATGGAAAGGATCATGTGCTTTTTGTCCTTTGTTCTATTTATATGGTGTATTACATTGATTTTCTTATGTTGAACCAAGCTTGCATTCCTGGGATAAATCATCCAAGGTTATGTATGCTGTTAGATACAATTTACTATTTTTTTGTTGTTGTTGGGGATTTTTTAATCTATATTCACAAGGGATATTGGTCTGTAGATTTCTTGTTTGGGGGCTTTCTTTGTCTGCTGTTGGTATCAGGTTAATCCTGACTTCATAGAATGAGCTGAGAAATATTCTCTCCCCACCCTATTTTCTAAAAGAGTTTGTGAAGAATTTGTGTTATTTGTATTTGTATTGATCTGTATTTAAACTATTTGATAAAATTAATCATTGAAATGACCAGAAATTAAACTTAATTTTCAGAGTTCTGAAATATTTTATTCTGAAAAATTTTCAAGTGTTCACATTGCTTTTATGGAGGAAAGGATTTTTTTTTTTTTTTTTTTTTTTTTTGCAGTATGCGGACCTCTCACTGTTGTGGCCTCTCCCGTTTTGGAGCACAGGCTCCGGACGCGCAGGCTCAGCGGCTATGGTTCACGGGCCCAGCCGCTCCGTGGCATGTGGGATCTTCCCGGACCGGGGCACGAACCCACGTCCCCTGCATCGGCAGGCGGACTCTCAACCACTGAGCCACAAGGGAAGCCCAGGAAAGGATTTTTGAAGGTCCTACTCTGCCATTGCCACTGGCATTCATTTCATTTTTTATTATGCTACAGAATCAGTTAACCAATGTCAAGTGTTTCAATTAGAAACCCACATTTCACATATTTAGTTCTAGATTTACTCCTCAAGTTCCTAAAATATCATCCAAACCTCCTCAGTACTAAGATGACAAATGTACATTCCCTAGACATGGAGGTTTTCTCAAATGGAAATTTCTTTCTAGATTAAATTTCTTGAATCTTAAAGTGTGATGACTCTTTGCTAAAGGTGTTACTTTCATTTGAAAGCAAATTTTAAAAAACTTTTAAAACTATAAAACACTATAATATATGAGATGATATTAACATCATCACCACTTATGTGATAGTCATTTCACTGCATCCTAGTTATATTGCTTTTATTTTTTTAAGAAAAATAGAACTTCACATTGGAGCTGAATTTAACAATCTGATTATCAATTTAGGGTCACCAATCAATGATCCAGTCCATGTTTATTGACAGTAAGATAAAGCTCAGATGGACATTAAAATTTAAATATTCCTGAGTGACAGCATCCGTTCACTTGACATAGATACCTATCTTTCTGTTGACCTCAGCAGTCTGAGTTTTAACCTTCATCTCTGTGGCTTCCATTGCTGCAAAGTCTTCTCCCTGAATAAGACACGTATGAGCCCAATCTCTGAAATTACTCACAGTGGGAAAGGCATAGCTGTTCTGGAAAGGAGTTCTGATTCTGAGCTAAGATGTTGCCATGTTTAGCCTCTCAATTTACCATTCTATTTTTCTCTTTTCTGAGTTCTTTTTACCGACTGTCACCATTTTCTGACAATTCACTTTCCATGACTTTCTATAGGTTGAATTCTACCCCCTGTTCATCTTACCTTTGACAGTGCATAATTAAAAATGATCTATTAACAGATCACA